>NC_052490.1:1961857-2074818 GCF_009730915.1 Dioscorea cayenensis subsp. rotundata
GTATATGCATTTATCTTATTTGTCACATTATAACAGTAAGATATCTATAATAAATCCATATGAGTCCATCCCATATTCTTGGATTATATTTTATTTTTGTTTTTTTTAAAATACCTCTATCATGTGTTTTATAGAATTTTATAAGTAAATGTATAAAGAAATTATGATATATAAAAAGAAATTAAATCAACCTCCCCAAGCAAACATGATTTTTAGGCTTGAATGAACTGTATATATATATATGAGGTAAATCGCATCTACATTTGCCATATAAAAACCGAACAGTAAAATTCATGACAAAAATCCTACATATTGTATTTTCATAATTTATCTCTCCATACATATGTATGTTTCACTCCCTTTGTTCTTGAGTTCTTTTTAAAAACCTAATAAATAAGCCACATTATATAAAAAGCTACAGATATAGCAAAGATATATGCAAATCCCAACACAACCGAAAGGCATTGAAGCTTGAGCCAACCTCCTTTTGTTCTTTAGATTTGAATTCTGAATGGAACCTTTAATTGTCACACTGCTTTAAACCAGTAGGAGGAACATATCCTCCGCTGTAACAGAGATTTGGGTTACCCCAAGCAGTAAATCTCCTGCCCAATCTCTCATAAAATCCTTGAGAAAACACTAGTCTTCCTGTCAAACTGTTGCCATGCAGATAAAGGGCCTTGAGACATGGCAAAGATGCAAACTTAGAAGGCACACTGCCTATTATTTGATTATTATCCAATGCTATGTATCTCAGTCTCTTCAAACTGATCATAGATTCTGGAATCTCACCAGTGATAGAGTTGTTGGCAAGGTCCAGGTTGATGAGATTCCTGAGATTATCCCACCTGAATTCCATGATTCTGCCATCCAACTGATTGTTGGACATGAGCATGTCTTGCAATGAGGCCATGCATTGAAGAGACTGAGTCAATTCACCAGATATATTGTTGTTTCTGATGTCCAAAAGTGTGAGGGTTTCTAAGATTTCCAAGTTCTAAGGAAGCATTCCATTCAAGTTATTGTTGCTCAAATCCAACTTCAGAAGTGAAATCATAGAACCAAGTGATGAAGGTATAGGACCAGTAATTGAGTTTCTGCTGAAATCTAAGATCAAGAGTTGATTCATGCTGTTGTTGTAGCCAAGAGAAGCTGGAATTCTGCCTGATAATGCATTACTGGATAGAGAAAGCTTTTTCAGATTTACCAAGTTGGCAAGTTCTTGTGGAACTTCACCTGTTAGTGAATTCTCAACAAGTACTAGTGATTTGAGGTTTGTGAGATGTCCAAAACTTTTTGGAATTTTTCCAACAAGGCCTTCATTTGATCTGAATTCTAAGTTCTCTAGACTTTCAGATAGATGTTTCCATGCATTGGATGGTATTTTAGTGGGATGTTGAGAAGAGAAGCAATTGAAGAATGAGAGACTTCTCAGATGCTTGAGCCCAAATATATATTGATTGAAGTTTGCTTGAGGAGTGCATGCAAGAGAATTCTCGAAGACCGGACCGATGTTTATCGATGTTACAGACCATAACTTATGGAAAATATCACATGAAACTCCCTGCATTTGGCAAAAGTTTGATTGAAGTTTAAGCTATGAACCATTCATACAAAAAAAGTTTAATATATGGAAACTAGAATTTAAAACCTGGATTGGTGTCCATCCACAAGGATCAGGATACAATTGAGAAACATTCCAAGAATTGCCTGTGAAACCTTGAATCACAAGATAGAGAGCTTGGAGTTCTCCCTTATGCATTGGAGCAGTCATGACATCTGATTTGCACAAACCATTGAAGAACACAATTGGGAGGAGGAGAAGAACAAGTCTCATTATGATTTTCTGGATGACAACTTCAAGTTGTTTCAATGGAACAGGATTGAACTGTTGAAAAGAAGCATTATAAAAAAGATAACAAGATGAGAATGATTTATTGTACCTTTTGATCTAGAGCAGAATAGGAATCAAATAAAGAAAGATATGATGAAAATAAAGCCAAAAAAGAGAGAAAGAAGGAAGATAGTCAAGTTTTTGTCCATCCAAAGGAGAGGGATCAAAGAATGGTATTTATTGGAGCTAGTTCACATTGGCCAAAAACTTGTGAGCTATAGTAGCAATGACAACAATGAGAAGTGTAGGACTTTTTAGAGCTTTTGCTGCAAGAGCTCTGACATACAGCAGAAGCTCAGTATGGGTGTACTTTTGGTAGTTGGGTTTGCTATTTTTGCCACTGGTTTTTCATTTTCAGAATTGATGGGTTGGTGGACATGGAGAGAGGCTGTGGGTATTCGATTGGTTTGTTTATTTATTTATTTATTTTTGTTAAGCTTATAGAAAATTTGTATTGTAATGCAAATCATTACACATAGAAGTTAAATATTAGAATAATTTTTATTTTTAAGTAAATATAATTTTTTGTTAAATCAATATATTTTTTCATTTTAATGAAGTACTCTATGATTTATTTATGAAAATCTATTATATATCTTTTATTTAATTTAATGAAATGCATTATAAAATATATTTCATATGAATGAAAGAGTAAAAACATATTTGAACGTAGCATTAAAAGTTATTTGGGAAGATGCAAAGTAAGATTTAAAGAAGGTTTTTGAAAGTTTGTGTGTGTCTGTGTCTGTGTGTGGTTAGGGTTAGGGTTTCGATCTTTAGCTGAGGGGGGACCATTGACATTGCATGTGACTGCACACATTAGAGCAGGAGCATGTTATCCTGTTCATATCTTCTCTTATGCTATATCTGTTAATACTTTAAATTTTATATTAAAAAAATCCACAATTTTTGTCTTGGTTAGGGGTCCATTCATTTTCTTAAAAATTATCATAAGGAAGTGGGCAAAGTTTCACTATTGTGGTCCGAAGAAGTATTATTTTTCTACTTACACAATGAAATAAATAAATGAAGAGAGAAATAAGCATAATTTGGTCATTTTCCCCTAAGCAAAATAAAAGGTTTTATTGAATTACAAATGATGGTGATTATCATTTTTGAGTTTGCTATAATATGAGAAAATCGCTTTCATGCCCATTAAAAGTGGGTAATTGCTAATAATATACCCTTATCAAATGTGCATTTTTTTTATTTGAACCAACAACATACTTTTGTTTGCATTTATGTATATACCTGGTTGTCAACTTATAATTTGTAAACTATCTAGAAGAATATATTTTACATTTGATAAAAGATCTATTGAGTTCATGCGGTATGGTTTGTGGTTTTAGAGAACACTCAAACACTAATAGAAAACTCACACAAACTAAACAAAAAGGAGACACACGAAATTCGTAACCCAATTCGACGTCCACTCGCCTACATTTGGGGGGCCAAATCCGGAGATAAACAATCCACTTAAAGAAGTGAAAATAAATGAGTACAAACACTTTGTCACTCACACTCACAAAATAAAAGATCATTAAACTCTCTAGATTGTTTAGTGCCCTACATATTCTCGTACTCTAGTGTCACTCCCGATCTTAGAAGCGAGGTGAAACTTATATAGATGCCTCAGCGTCCCAAATATAGTCCTTATCTCTTTTTAAAAATCTCATGACTACTAACTTTAAAAACCTTCGAAAATTAGTCATTGCAACTCCTATTGTAACACAACTTGCAACATGGCCCTGACTGTTGACTTGACTGAGTTCTGGTTACGTTACGAACATCCTCAAGACCCATTAACCTCCGGGTCATGCTTAGTCTGAGTCGATGCAGCCAAATCTTCCGATCCCGACTACCGGAACTAGCCCACCTCCTCAATTCCTCACCACGCAGTCCCCTCGCAAGGGGTGCACGTCTTCGTTCGTCTTACGAAACTTTCCAAACTTGATCTTTATTCATCCAAATTTGTTGTTTAAAGACTTTCGAAACTTGATCTTCAATTCTCCAAAGTTTGGCCTTCAAATCTTCCCAAGAATAGATCTTCAATCAATCATGCCAATCATACCATCAATAGGTATCTCTCAATTTGGCATGTTTTCAATCATACCCTTAAAAGTCTTGATCATACTTATTAAGGTTCTTGAAATCATACCTGTGATGAGTCTTGATCATACCAGTCGATAGCCATTTCTTCAAATAAGCTCCATCCATATTTAGTCTCCAATCAAATCTCTCTAAATATGGTCTAGATATGATCTTGTTTTCAAGTTGTAGCACATACCAAAAATAGCTCCATCAAGATCTAAAAAATATTTGTCTCCAATCCAAGAGTCTTTGCCATGTCACCATACCTTGCCATGTCATCAATTATGCCATGTCTCAACGGTTGCCACTTCATCTTGACTTGGTGTCAAATCATGCCAATTAAAGTGCTTTTATACTAACAATCACCCCTTTTGACATAATTTGGCATAAGCTGTACAGTACCAGATTGACTCACATTACTGACTTCTAGTTACAACATTGGGCCCGCTCTCAGGAGACTAGGCCCGACTCTGCTACTAACTTCCGGTTATAACATCAATTAGAAGCGCGAAGCAGGACTGACACAAGAAATCATTTAGTTGCTTACAAAGTCTCTGGAAAAAAATATTACATCATCGCAACTAGTGAGTCAAACACGATTAAGCATAAATAACTGATGAACATAAAGTTTGTTCGAAGAGACAAATGAATTAAATAGCAAAGGAATGACTAGTCTAAAAACTTAAACAGAAAAACGATAAAAAGGAATTTGTGTGGTGCTAGCAAGTTTCTCCCCCTTTGTGACACTAATTGATGCCAAAGTCAAATCCTCTGGTTGTTGCAAGTCTTGTTATAACTTTTTACGCAACTCCCACTATCTTGGGACTTTTAGTCATGCAGCTCCCTTGTCTTCAAGATTCACAGTTGTCGGCTCCTCCCGTCTTCTTCTTGAGAGATTCGAGCGAGATAGAATCTTTTACTTACGTCGAGCGATGATGAAAAAAATTACGCGAAAGTGATCGTTGCCTCCTCTCCAAGTCTTCCATATGTTCTTTCAAGGCCTTTTCATATTCTTCTTCCACCAGTAGACTCGCCTCTTCAACATCTTCAGGCATTGGTGGTGGCGACATTCTTCCTACAAGTAAATCAATTTTTCTTAGATGGGGTATATAATTTCTGAGAGATCTTCAGCTTCTTTACTTTTGTGGCTGATTCTCCCTTTATGAGTTGTACCCCTTGTTGTAATAGATATTGCGACAACAAAGTAAGATACCCAAGTAATGTTGAGGGAGCTTGTCCAATCGCTTCTCTCACAATTTTCCGGAAGATTAGCCTTTCAGATTGAACTTCTTCACGAGTCCCCAAGTTCCCAACTGACCAAACAACAAAAGTGCTAGCTCCTTCACTATGCTTGAATTATGTGGAGTAGGAAGCGATTGAGAATACCAAGCCTAAACAAGACATTGTACTTAGTGCATAAGTATGGAGGTGGAAGTCTTGACTCTTCTCCCTATGACTTGGTTCTTCCTATGTGATTCTCTCAAAAGCGTCCTCATTCGACAAGCCATTCTTCATAGTTTCTTTTCACTACAGATTTAAACTCCAGAAATTTGTTAAGGCTAGTTAGAGTAAAAGGGATCCACTTCCCTCTGATGAAAATTTTGGAGATGCCTTTGTCAGACGGTGAGAGATTACTGCAGAACTCTTGAACTAGAGACAAGTTGTATCCTCTGACAAACATTGCTTGATTTTTTATAAACATCTTTCTTTGAGCAATTCAGTCAAACCATACTTTTCGAAGGCAGCCTCATCAATCACCCTTTCAACTATAATTCCCCTCTCAACAATAGTCTTGAATTTCTTCTTAGATGCTTTATCAAGAAACTTGTCTTCATCGCTAACTTCAGGACATTGACTTGCTTTCTTCTTCTTGCCCTTTTCAATGGTTGATGATTTCTTATTTCCCTAATTTGTAGCTTTAGTACATTTCCTTTTTGGCCTTGGGCTAGTTTCTTGATCAGTAAATGACTTCCTCTTAGGCTTCTTTGCTTCCTTCTTTTTTCTGGGACTTTTCTTTTGTCTCTGCCTTCCTCTTTGTAGAAATTTTTGAAAGATGATCTCTGAGTGGGATATCATCAGAGCTATATGCACTATCTGATGTTGTAGAGGATGTTTCAACTAGTGCTGTGACATGTCTTGTATCTACAGGTACATCTATATGTTAGTAAATATCTCCCAGGACATCACTTAATATGGCAGCTGCTTCTTCTTCATGTCTTGATCTAGTGTCGTCAGATGAACTCTCTGAACTCTCAAGAGTTTTTTCAGCATCTACTGGAGCAGTTTCTTCTTCTGCTACATCTTCTCCCACAGCCTCTTGTTCATATGAACTCACTTCCTTTGAACCTGTTGTTGAACTATCTTGTTAATCTTCCTCAGATCTTTGAATATAAGCTCCTGGAAATGACTCTTGCACCCATCTAAGAAAATCATCTCGGTCTTTAACACTTGTGGGCATATCCTTTTAAGATGTTCCTGCTTCAACTACTATATCAGATCCTGAGGGGAAGAATAGGGGATGATTGCTTTCGAGAGATCCTCTGGTTTTTCTCCTACCGACGGGCTTCCGCTAGAGTTGATTCCTTTCAATTTTTCTTCTTCAACACGAGCAACAATCTCTTGTGGGGTCGTAGGAGCACTGTGGACCTTCCTCTTGGTTCTCATCTTTTTCTTCAATTAGACCTTCTTCTTCTTCTTCTTCTTCTTCTTCTTCTTTTCCTTCTTCGTGAGTAATTTCTTCTAAGAGAGACTCCTCTTTTTTTTTTAAAAAAAAAAAGAATTTTGGGAATAAATTGGAATTTAGAGTTTTTAATGAGCTGCCACTATCTTTAATTAGTTACAACTTCCTTGGCACCCTTTCATGTTTTCAAAAAAACTTCTCAAAATTTTCCCTCTTTTTTTTTTTTAAAAATCTCCTTTTCCTTTTTTTTTCATTTTAAATCTTAGAAAGATATCAAGAGATTTTCATTCGTTGGAGTGTTTTACCTGTTAACTTACCAGGTCCTTGGTCAACCCATTGCTGATTGTAACATGGTGTTATAACCCTCTGATTCATCATCACTTCTACCATCTTCTGATCTGAACTAGAGTGCCCTGTATATTTTCTTGGCACTTCATCTTTTCGAATCCACAATTTCTTGATTACAATAGTCTTTCCTCTGACTTTCCTTTTGATAATTGCCTGTTCATGTCCAACTACTCTTCCACTCTTCAAGTCTTCTTTCAATTCGTTGCACTTGGTCTAATGTGGCTAGCTTCCCCACAATGAAAGCATGTAGGCACTTCTCTTCTTTGTTCTTCCTTTACTTTGACTTGCTTTTCTTCATTATTTTGTTGAGTAGTTGACTTTACAAAAATAACTCCTGAATTTTTTGTCTTGACACTTGAAGTTTCTCCAACATACCTAATACCTTGTGGAGCTTTTGCTCGGTCTTCAACTGATAAGATCTCATCAAGCTTGGCTTTACCTTTGTTCATGGCATCCAAGGTCTTCTCGACATGGCACAACTTTTCCTTTACATACACTTAACTCTTCCTCCAAGAGTTTGTTTTGCAAGATCATCTCATTTAATTTGTTCATCATAAGTTTATAACCTGTAGAAGATTTTTTTTTCAATTACCTCATCATACTCACTGTCAGTTTCAACGGATGTTGTAACTAATGTTCCAACATATTCTACAACGAACTTGGATCTGTTGAAGTTTGCTAGTCCATTCATCATAGCTGGGAAAGATGTGTGATGATTGCTTAGACTTTCTTCATCTTCTTCCTCCATGCTACCATCTGAATCATCACTCGATCTGGCATTGAGTGACTTTCCTTTCTTCTTAAGAGTGTTAGCATACTGGACTTGATAATGTCCAAAGCACCGTATTCTCTACACTTGATTTTCTTTTGTTGATCTTCGGCTTCTTCCTTTTTTTTTTACTAAGGAGATCTTACCTCTAAAATTTCTTGCTTTCTATCTTATATTTTCTGATCATGTTATTCAACTTTTTTGACAGAAAAATAATTTCACTATCTCCTTTGTCTTCATCTTCTATTACAACATCCCTGTTGTAACTCCTTTTACTGGTTGCTTCTACCTTTAGGGCCAAATCTTCCACTTTTTCTTTTTAAGAGTGAGATTCATCTTATAAAGCTTGTAAAGACCCTATCAACTCGTCAAGTCTTATGGTTGTGATGTCTCTTGCCTTTTCTATTGCAGAAACTTTTCCATCAAAGCTTCTTGGAAGAGATCTAAGAGTCTTCCGGACTAGTTTTTTATCCGAGTACTTCTTGCCAAGTTGGAAAGCTTGATTTGTAATGTCCATTAACTTGGTATTGAATATGGCTATCGTCTCATCTTCTCCCATCATGAGATTCTCAAACATAGTTGTCAGCATTTGAAGTTTAGAAGTTCTTACCAAGTTTGTGCCTACATAGATAGTTTGAAGAATCTTCTAAGCTTCTTTGGTGCACTCACATGTTGTAATATATTTGAATTGGTTCTCATCAACTTCTCCAAAGATTGCATTGAGAGCCTTCCCATTGGCATTAGCTTTACGCATATCTTCAATACTCTAGTTACTTCTTTTCTTTATAGTCTTTTTCTTATCTTCATCAACTAGAATAGGAGGATACCAACCTTCTTCCATGGTAATCCATGCACTCTCATCAATGGATTTGATGAAAACCTTCTTACATGCCTTCCAATATGGATAATTAGATTCATTAGCAATAGTGGTCATGTGATGGAAGCTCCTTCTTTTCTGGCTATTAATGGAACTTGCTAGGACCTCACCGACTTTGAAACCAAAGTGAAACATGGTGACCCGCTCTGATACTACTTGTTAGTTACGCCGATGTGATTTGTGGTTTAAAGAACACTCAAACACTAATATAAAACTCACACAAACCAAACAAAAAGGAGACACACAAAATTGGTAACCCAATTCGGCGTTCACTCACCTACGTCTGGGGGGCCAAGCCCGGAGATAAACAATCCACTAAAATAGATGAAAATAAATGAGTACAAACACTTTGTCACTCACACTCACAAATAAAAATCATTAGCCTCTCTAAATTGTCTAGTGCCCACACATTCTCACACTTCAGTGTCACTCCCAATCTCAAAGCAAGGTAGCTTATATAGAAGGCTCAACGTCCCAAATATAGTCCTTACCTCTTTTAGAATCTTCACGGCTACTAACTTTAGAAGCTTCCAAAATTAGCTATTGTAACTCTTGTTGTAACACAACTTGCAACATGGTCCTGACTGTTGACTTGACTGAGTTCTGGTTATGTTGGAAATAATCTCAAGATCCATCAACCTCCTGGTCATGCTTTGTCCGAGTCGGTGCAGCCAGATCTCCCGATCCCAACTAACGATAACTAACCTACCTCCTCAGTTCCTCACCACGCAATCCCTTCGCAAGGGGCACACGTCTTTGTGCATCTTCACAAAACTTTCCAAACTTGATCTTTATTCATCCAAGTTTATAGTTCAAAGACTTTCTAAACTTGATCTTCAATTCTCCAAAGTTTGGTCTTTAAATCTTCCTAAGAATAGATCTTCAATCAATCATGCCAATCATACCATCAATAGGTATCTCTCCAATTTGACATATCTTTAATCATACCCTTAAAAGTCTTCAATCATATTTATTAAGGTTCTTCAAATCATACCTTGATAGTCTTCAATCACACCATCGATAGGGATTTCTTCAAATAAGTTCCATCCATATTTAGTCTCCAATCAAATCTCTCTAAATATGGTCCTCATATGATCATGCCTTCAAGTTGTAGCACATACCAAAAATAGCTCCATCAAAATCTCTAAGGTATTTGTCTCCAATCTAAGACTCCTTGCCATGTCACTATACCTTGTCATGTCATCAATTATGTCATGTCTCAAAGGTTGCCATATCATCTTCACTTGGTGTCAAATCATGCCAATTAAAGCGTTTTTGTTAGAGATGGCAATAATACCCATACCCGACCCGACCCAAGTTTGACGGGTAAAACCCGATTTGACCGGGTTTCGGGTCGGGTTCGAGTAAAACACGACTTGTATGAAACGGGTGCGGGTGCTGGTATGGGAATTCTAATACCCGAACCCGTACCCGACCCGAAATTAAAATTACTAAAATATTTATATAATATATATATACACACACACACATATATATATACTAATATGTTCTACAACTTAACAATTTAGGGTTTTTTATTTTTCCTTTTTGTTTGGTCTTGTAATTTTATAATAATTTTATTTTATAAAAAAATTATAATTACTTTTAAGTTATTTTTTTTATAAAAATAATATATTTTTTATTATTTTTTTTTTAATATTGGGGCGGGGCGGGTATACCCGCGGGTACCAGATTACCCGTCGGGTGCGGGTGTGGGTTGGGGTTTTTAAAACCCGTCGCGTTCGGGTTCGGGTTCGGGTTCGGGTTCTGGTATACTAGCGGGATATCGGATCAGTGCGAGTGCAGGGTATGGTAATATCCGCATCCGACCCGTTGCCATCCCTAGTTTTTGTACTAACATGATCTCATATTTTATTTGGCGAAGATGAATGAGAAGAAGACAATGTGTTGTATTTATATGAAATATTTTATGTTATTATGAAATATTTTATTTAACATCTAAGTGTACAAGCAACTATAATATTCACATGTGTGTGGTAAATATTACCCTTTGTGTGTGTGTGTGTGTGTGTGTGTGTGTGTGGAGCTAAGTATTCAAGCGGGGGAAAACAATTCTTTATTTATTGGTTTTTAAGCTGTTCCTATGAGCTTTTAGGCTGTAGACTATTATTATTATTATTATTATTATTATTATTATTATTATACGTATACTTACACATTTACCTCTAAGTTCAAATTACATAAATCTAAAAAAAAAACATAATATTGCGTATATATTCCAATATATGCCTTCATAGTAATAAAAAAATTTATTATTTCTTAAAAATGAAACTAATATAAGTTTTTTGGGATATAGATATAAGCAAAATATTTATAAGAGTATAATACATGAATAGAGATGGAAAATAATTTTTTTGTTAATGGACAACAGACTTTACATAGATATATTTCTTGTTTTTTTTTTTAACATAGCCCCTTACAATATGTATTTAAAGCAATCTAAAATCTACTTTATAAATGCTCAACAAAACCTCTACATCGTCTACTTTGCATAGAAAAAACCTTAAATTACCCTGTCATTACCAGCAAAAAATATTTTTATTTTATATTAATTTATGAATTATAATTATTCAAAATATCGAAACTACTCTATATATATTTGTATAGGAATTATACTCAAACTCTGCTTATATTATTAATTAAAAAAACTATTAAAAACTATTTTTTAAAAATTTTTTTATAAATTTAAAATCATCAAAATGGATTAAAAGCATACTGTATATATGGTTTTTCTAAACATGTCATCAAGAATTCAAATGTAAAGTTATTACTTTTAAATTTTAATAGATTACTAGAATGTCTAAAACTACTACCATCACTACAAAGAAAAAAACATGTTTTTGGGACAAATGTTTTTGCGACGGCTTCCAATTGCGTTACAAAACAAGGTTTTTGCGACGCTAAAAAATCTTCGTCGCAAATAATTACTTTTTTGCAACCAACTTAAATATCCGTCGTAACAACTATAAACTTTTGCGACCAACACATACATCCATTGCAAAAACTATTACTATTTGCGACTAGCACAAATATCTATTGCAAAAACTATAAGCTTTTGCGACAAACAAATGTTGTCGTCGCAAAAACTATTAGCTTTTGCGACAACAAAATGTTGTCATTGCAAAAACTATAAGCGTTTGCGACAATCAAATGTTGTCGTCGCAAAAACTATAAATTCTATGACTTATAAGCTTTTGCGACCATACATATAAAGTCATTGCTAAAACTATGGGTTTTTGCAACAACCAAATCTTGGCGTCGTCAAAAAAGCTATAAGTTTTTAGTGACCAACATAGATACTCGTTGTTAAAACTACGACCTTTTTGCGACAACCAAATACCATCATTAGCAAAAAAACTATAAATTGCAAAAAAACTATAACTATTTGCTACAAACATAAACACTCGTCACAAAAGCTATAAACTTTTATGACCAATCTATACTCTTAACATAAACTTTTATGCCATGAAAATTATTGGCTTTCTTTTTACTAATGTGCATTTTGTTGGAGTGCTTCATGCTTAAAAATCTACTAGCAAATTAAAAAAAAAAATGTAACTTCCACAATAATATTTAGTTTTATAACATATGGAAATACTAAATTAATTTTGACAATTATTTTTTAACTCATTATGAATTAAAAAATAAATAAATTTTGAGTTCAATACTTCAATATATTCTCAATTTGTTTTTAATAGCTGTTAAAAATGATTTCAATGATTTGTGAAAATAGACTCAATAAATACTAATGATGAGCAAATGATTACTATGCTACTTGTATATTAATCATGCTACTTGTATATTAATCATGGAATTCAAACCTAATGTTCTATTTGTCCATGTGATAAAATCATAAAAATAATGTATTCTTTTATTTTTTTAATATTTTAGTTTACTTTCAATACATCCAAATCTTTTGCGTGATTAGTACTATATATGATTAATTTTTTAAGTCATTAATCAGCATGTATTAAATGTAATTAATTAATTAATTAAAAAGTCAAATCTTGATAACTATGACACTCACTTTAATAAAAAAGCCATTAATTAGGTTTTATAAAAATCCATTAAAGAGCACACACAACTGTGATAACTATGACACTCACTTTAATAAAATAACCATTAATTAGGTTTTATAAAAACCTAATTAATGGTCCCTCATTATAAAATCCTAGCAGACCATTTTTACCCCCTTGCCATTGTACGTGTCATGTGCATACCAAAATTTATGCTACCTAAGTTGACAAATTTTTTTTAAAAAATTTAAAATTTGTAATATTATATAATTTTTTTTTTGTAAAAAACCGCTTAACACACTACATTCCACATAAATTCTTCTTTTATTTCTTTGTACATTTCCCAAAAAAAAAACACCAAATTTCTACTTACAGAAAAAACCAAAATTATTTTATTTTTTAAAATATACATTTCCCAAAAAAATTATTTTTTAAAATAAATATTTCCCAACAAAAATAAAAGCAAATTTCTAGTCTCAGAAAAAACCAAATTTCCAAAAAAAAACATTTTCGAAATTTTTTTTTATCATATTTTTTCATAATCAGACCACTTTACGATGAAATTATAACTTTGGGAACCGGCTTGCAATTGCATAGTTTTCAATTATGCTTTGTCTTGAAACTGTAAACCCTCGCTTTCATGAAATAATGAGTAAAAAATATTTAATTATAACTTTGAGACACTACCTGCCAATTGCTACGAAAGAAATTTAATTTGATGTAGCAACTTGAAAGCCACAAGTTCCAAGGAAAAAAATTCAACAAGGAACATATTTCATTATTATATAAAAATGAAAAATATATATAAAAATGAGTTGGTAAAATTCTCACTTTCCTTGTGAGAGGTCCGGTCAGAATATAACACATCAAAAAATAAAAAAATAAAAAAAACCCTAACAATGAAAACCCATCTTCTTCTCCATCTCCACCCACTCACCACCACCAACTTTCTCATCCGAAAACCTAATTAATCGTCTCCTTCTCATCGTCTTCTCACACTAAAAGTTCATCTCCTCATCGTCTTCTCGTCGTGTCTTCAACGCAGCCGCCTGAAAGCTCTTTGCTGCCCATCTCTCGCTCCGCTTAAGATCAGGTCAATCCGTGCACACCACCTGTTCGATCAAATGCCGCAAAGAGAAAAAAAATCAGTATAGTGATTAGGGTTTTAATTTTCAAAGGTTTGATTGTGCTGCAGGAGTAATCAAAATTGCTGGAGTTCCGGGGGTTCACCGGCCGGCCGTTATACTCTTCGTGGTTTGGATCGGAGAGTGAAGAGCGAGCAGTGTTCATCGATGAAGTGAAGTGCGTTGGATGCTTGAAGTGTGCACTGTCTGCAAGGAAAACGATTGCAATTGAAGCTGCAGCTATCGTCGGATCATCTTGATTCTTGTTTAATATTTAGCTTGGATTTGGTTTTTTTATTTGATATTGGATTTTTTTTGGAGTTTGGGAATTTTATTAGGGCTTTTTTCGGTGGAAATGGTGTGATTTTGCTATTTGGGTATGCATTTATGAATTCATGATCGTGTAATTTCGTTATTTCTTGGATACAATCTCCAAGATGCATTGATGGAGAGATTTATACCCAAAAATATTGGATTTAATTATAGCGGTACATATGCAAGAAAATAGTTGGTATTTTTCCAAAAATTCTAGAGTTTTTTTTTTTTGCCAATTGTATGATTCATGGCCAATATAATTTTTTATTTCTTGTGTAAAATCTCAAAGACACATCGATAATTCTTGAGTTGGATATATTATGGTGATGCTTATCAGATTCAATTGAGGTTTTTTTGGCCATTATGTGATTCAAGGCAGATATAATTTTTTGATTATTTGTATAAAAAATCTCACAGATACTTTGGTGAAAAGGTATGCATGCATAATTTTTGGATTCGTAGGGTTGTATATTTAGATAATTCTTTGTTTAAATATATTATTGTGACGTGAGTCAGATTTAATTGAACTTAATGTGGCTATTCAACTGATAATTGTGTTTTTTGTGTTTTTGGTTAAGGTCCATATGAAAACCACACAATATATAAAGATGATGTTAGGTTAAGATTTAAGCACCAATATGGTAAACCCACAACAATGAACTTTAAGCCCCCACAAAGGTAGTTGTTAGGGCACATTACCACATCCCAATTTCATTCCATGAACCATTTGGTAGATGATAGGTGATCTGTGAGCCACCTAATTATTAATTTTCAATTATGATAGATTTAACAGTAACCAAGCAATAAAATTTCTCAAACACCAAAAAAAGAACACAAAAAACATTGGTAAAATTAAAGATTTCTCTCTATCATGAATGTTAATTATGCTTAATTGTCATATCTGTAATGCCTTACATTATATGAATTGAGTAACTAGCTACTTCGATGAACAAAAAAATAATCCTTTGAACAAGATAAGGATTAGTTAATGGGGAGGATATATATATATATATATATATATATATATATATATATATATATATATATATATAAAAGGTAAAGAAATAGTGAGAGGATGCATGCATGCATGAACCATGTATAGGTCTTGTAGATATAGGTATAGCTAAGCTAGCTTATATATATACTGTTTGTGTTAATGGTTACAGCTATGTGGTGAATGAGTATGTTGGGGAAGTGAGGGAGCTTATCAAGTAATAGCCAATATATATATTGGCTATTATGTGAGTTAAGGTCCATATGACAAAATCCCATCCTGTCAAGAGGATTTGTACCACAAGAATGCTAATTAGCTCTAGATCTAGTTGGATCTTAACCAATTTCGAAGTTTTTTTATTGGTTTAATGTGTGTTTATGTTACTCAGGATGATTTATTCCTTACTGCTCTTCAATTTCTTCTCCAATTGCAAATTAGTAGCATTTTTCTAAATTTATTGTTTAAATTTTCTGTGATGTTGTAAGTGTCTTAATCACACACCAATTAATTTGCATTTTTGTAGCTCAAGCCTGAGGAAATCACTGGTATTATTAATGACTTCAATGAACCTGGCTTTCTGGCCCCTACTGGCCTGTTCCTCGGATCAACAAAGTACATAATAATTCAAGGAGAACCTAGAGCAGTTATTCGTGGAAAGAAGGTGAAAACATTTATGTCATTCACCAGGCAATGTCATTTATTCTGCTTTAATGGCAGAATGGTTCATTAATTTGCATATGAGCAATAATGTTTGTGCAAGCTAGACTTACTGAATATGCTAGCCGCCTAAATAATAACTGTTCAAGTTATTATTCTTATTATTATTATTATTCCTAAAGCTAAGGTGCGGTGGTGTGTTCGAAAAATGGGAATGTTTTGATCTTTATGCTTTGCTGAATTCTGTTTATCATTGTTTCTATTTTGTGGGTGTTTTGATGTAATTTTTATTATTAATAATTTTGTTATGGGATTGATTTATTAAAATGATTTGATATACTCTGTTGAAGTTGCATCTTTTTATTGTGGGTGCTGATGCTTTTATTGATGTGTTAGTAAAATTTTTGTCTGTACTTTTTTTTTCTTTTTTGGTGTATTGATAAAGGCTTGATTGGAAGGATGTAACAATATTATGAGATTTTTTAAAATTTTTTTTAACTTAGCTTGCACATATGATTATTATTATCATTATTGTTATTATTATTGTTATTGTTATTATTATTGCAATTGATGTTGTTAGTTGTTATTGTTGTTATTATTATTATTATTATTATTATTATTATTATTATTATTATTATTTCTCTTCTCATTAACCTTGAAATATGGGTTAAATAATTTTAATGTTGCCTTTGAGACTAATAATCAAATGTCAATCTTCAAACAACTATAGCCATTTGAAAAAAATATATCGAAAGGAAGTAGCAACTAAGAATAATATCACGAATTGTAGTGTTTTAGTTGTTATTATGTCTTTCACATTAGCTTTCACATAACAATTGGTTTGAATACCATATTTGTTTCTTTGTTGCAGGGACACATCACAATTGTTAATTCTTAAGCACTTCACTTGATTGGAACTTGCAGGGATTTATCATTTTATAAGGTTAGTTTGTTTTATGTCGTTTTTAATTGAAACAAACGCTATGAATTGATTGTTTAGACTTCCATATGATGCTAGTATACTAGTAACAAATTTGTTTAGACTTCCATATTATTCTAATTTGTAAATGTATTTCTTTATATTATTATTTTCAATGCATAAAAATTGAACCAACTAAATATGTTATATGTTAATCATATGCTAAAAGTTTTTTTTAATGTTTTTGAATTTTGTAGAAATCAAAATGCCTATTGATAAGTCTTGGATGAGTCTTTCTACCAAATCATGTATAGAATATTATAATGGGGTGGAAAACTTTCTTGAGTATGCATTTCATCATGTGAAAGATGAAGACATGAAAATTAATTGTCCTTGTATGGACTGTTGCAATAAATATCGATTAACTAAAGAAGAAGTACACATCCATTTATTATACAGAGGAATCATGCGGAGTTATACTTTTTGGTATTTACATGGTGAAGATAGTGATAGAGTACCTTGTGATGAGGTATTATGTGAAATGGAAATGGAAAAGGTTGATGATATGATTGATATGATACATGACATTTATCCCCATGTGGCAGATGGCATTGAACAAAGTAGTAATGAACCCCAAGAGCCCAATAAAGATGCAAAAAAAAATTTTCAAATTATTAGATGATGCTAAACAACCTTTATTTCCTGGTTGTGATAAGTATTCCATCTTGTCTTTTGTGGTGAAATTAATGCATATCAAGTGCATGAATTCTTGGAGCAATAATTCATTTGACATGTTGCTAACCTTGCTTAAGGATGCATTTCCCATGTGTAAAACAATGCCAAATTCAAACTATGAAGCAAAGAAAATGGTAAGTGATCTTGGTCTACATTATGAGAAAATTGATGCATGCCAGAATGACTGTATTATCTACTACAAGGAACATTCAGATGCAATCCAGTGTCCAGTTTGTAGTCTTTCAAGATGGAAAGCATATAAAGGTGGTGCACCCAAAGAAAAAAGAATTGCTAATAAAATATTAAGGTATTTTCCAATTACACCAAGATTACAAAGAATTTTTATGTCCTCAAAAACAGCTAAAGATATGAGATGGCATAGTGAAAAACGCATAAATGATGGGGTCCTTCGTCATCCAGCAGATGCAGAGTCTTGGAGAAGTTTTGATAATAATTATAGTGAATTTGCTTTGGAGCCTCGAAATATAAGGCTTGGTTTAGCTACAGATGGATTCAATCCTTTTGGAAACATGAGCATTTCATATAGCATTTGGCCAATCATTTTGTTTCCATATAATCTTCCACCATGGATGTGCATGAAAGAGTCATTTTCATTTGTAACTTTACTAATACCAGGGCCTAAAGGGCCGGGACAGGACATTGATGTTTATATGAGGCCAATGATTGATGAATTGAAGTCATTTGTGGGAGCATGGGGCAGATACATATGATGCTTCAATGAAAGCAAATTTTCAAATGAAAGCGGCACTAATGTGGACTATAAATGACTTTCCTGCGTATGGTTATGTTTCTGGTTGGAGTACTCAAGGAAAGCTAGCATGTCCTTGTTGCAATAAAAACATGCTATTATCAATTAAGAAATGGTTCCAAAACTTGTTACATGGGTCATCATCGATTTTTACCGATAAATCATAAATGGCGTGAACAAACATCACAATTTGATGGTAAAAAAGAAAAGAGAGCTCCACCAGAACGGTTAAATGGTGATGATGTCCTTAATCAACTTCGTCATATGAAGCAAACAATGTTTGGGAAAGCAGAGAAGAGGCAAAAGCTTCCTGGGCAAGGAATCGAGCATAATTGGAAAAAACACAGTATATTCTTTACTCTACCCTATTGGCATAAGCAAAAGTTGCGGCATAATTTGGATGTGATGCATATTGAGAAAAACATTTTCGACAACATTATTGGTACACTTATGAATATTGATGGTAAAACAAAGGATACATTGAAGACACGGTTAGACTTACAAGAGATGGGTATCAGACAATCATTACATCCAAAAGAAGTTAATGGCAAGATGGTATTGCCCACTGCTTGTTATATGCTATCGAATGATGAGAAAAGAGCCTTGTGTCAGTGGTTGCAACAAATCAAGTTTCCTGATGGTTACTCAGCAAATTTATCAAGATGTGTAAATGTGAAAGATGGTAAAATTTCTGGAATGAAAACACATGATTGTCATGTGTTCTTGGAGAGATTACTTCCATTAGCCGTGCGGGATTTATTACCTCGTGTTGTTTCTGATGCCTTGACAGAATTAAGCATATTTTTTAAAGTTTTGTGCTCTAAAATTTTAAAAGCAGAAGATTTGGATCGGCTACAAGTGGAAATTGCATTAACACTTTGTAAGTTGGAAAAAAAATTTCCACCTTCATTTTTTGATATAATGGTACATCTTCCAATTCACTTAGCTTGGGAGGCTAAAGTTGGTGGCCTCTGTGAATTACCGATGGATGTATTCCGTTGAAAGGTATATGCCCACATAACTTCTCATGACTTGCATTTTTTTAAATCAAATTCATTTAGATTTATAACTAGTGCTTTTTTGTTAGATATATGCACAAACTTAAGGAGTATGTTTGTAACAAATCACGACCTGAGGGATCCATTGTTGAAGGATATATAACGGAGGAATGCTTGACATTTTGTTCTCGATACTTGCATGGTATTGAAACAAAGTTTAATCGTCCAAAACGAAATTATGAGGGCGATTCACTATCTAGAAATACCTCATCCTCCCAAATTTTTTGTATGCTTGGGAAACCTTTTGGAAAGGCAAACATGCAAGAGTTGAGTAATGATTTACTAAATGCGGCTATTATCTACATCCTCCAAAATTGTGAAGATGTTCAATCATTTATTAGGTAATGTAACTTCATTTTTGGATGCATATTTATAATATTTATTAGTCAAATTAATTTTGAAATTTTTTGTATGATTTTTATAGTGAACATAAGAACATTCTCTCAGAAAAAGGAGTTAGAAATATTGATAACATTCACAAATGTGAATTCTCTTCCTGGTTTCTACAAAGCTGAGTAAGTTAATTATTTTCTATTGTAATATTTGTTCCCCTAATTCCATAGATCGAAAATTTATTAAAATTTTAATGTACAATATACTACGCAGATTGGTGATGCATATAATGAAAATGATGAAGGAATAGATATAAATATGCTTGCTTTGGCACGGGGTCTTGAACGAAGAGTAATTTGCTATCCAGGCTACAATATCAATGGGTTTCGTTTCCACACAAGAGACCGAGATGAAAACAAAAAAACTCAAAATTGTGGCGTTATGGTTAAAGGAGAAGGAAATGAAGGAGAGTTGTCATATTATGGAATAATATTGGATATAATTGAACTTCGTTATACAGGAGGGAACAAAAAGTTACATTATTTAGATGTGACTGGTATGATACTTCTCGGGAAGGTATTGGTTATAGAAAAGATCGTTATGGGATTGTTAGTGTCAACACGACACGAAAACTACATACAAATGAACCATTTGTTTTGACGTCTCAAGTGACTCAGGTTTATTATATTAAAAGGATTGAAAGATCCTACATGGGCTACTGTCAGCGAGATAAAACCAAGAAAATTTTATTAAATTCCAGAAAATGAAGAAGAGCCATATCAAGAAGAATATGTTGTTTATGATGTATGTGAATCACATTCAAAAGATGATTTTGAAGATATAGATTGGAATAAGCATGGAGTTGAAGATATGATAGTGGAGTAATTGAAGCTTTTCACATATTTATTATATACCTTTTAGCATTCTTCATTTTGGTGAGTCATTTTTGTAGTTATTACTTTGATCTTGATCTTGTTATGTTAGCATTAATTAGTATAATTTCTGAGTTATTTCATGTTTGTATTAAGAATTAACATTTGTTTTTCTTTTTTATAGGATTATATTGAAAATGACAAGAAAAGGAAAACCACGAGTTAGAAATGATGCAAATTCAAAAACACAATAATCAAACGCCAAATTAAGTAGATGATGAAAATGTTGAAATTAATCTTGACTATTCATTGCCATCATCTACTCGAGCTTCAAATGAAATATGTTCTTCCTCAGCACCTCCAAATAAAAGACATAGAAAAGGTAATGAAATAATATTTTTAATTTATATACTTTATCTATTGAACTCTAAATATTTTTAAATTCATGGATGACTTTGTTGAAAAGTTAATGTGAGAGGAAAGGCTAAAGGTGTCAAGTCAGGAGAAGGAATTGAAGTTGAGATATATGACAACAGGTAAAATATACCATCCTGTAACTACTCATGAATAAATTGTTGATTTAATCTTTTTATGGCCTAAATTATTTTCTATGATTTGCAAAATATCTTGTCATAGTTTTGTAACTTCTATGATTTAGACATCTTAATGTACTGAATTATTTTTTCACAAATATACAGGATTATAACACCAAAAGCCATTAGTGAAATACATGTTCTCTTCCATCAAAAAATTAACGGTCCATGGACATCTTATTCTGAATATCCGAAATCAGAGCTAGATACTCTTTTTGCTCGATATTTGGCCGTGGGGTTCTCACATAATCAACTAGAAGAAGAAGTGAAAAAAGCATTTGAGAATTCAGTTAAATGTCGATACTCTGATTGGATGTTGCGTATAAGGAAACCAATTTTTGAGAAGCATGAAACCCGAGAAGATCGTTACAAACACCCACCTTCTTTCATTCCTTCTAATGTGTGGAAAGAAATGGTAGACAAATGGATGGGAGATAATTGGCAGGTTTAATATATATATATATATATATATATATAAATTGTCTTAGGTTTTTAATTCTATTAAGAGTAAGTAAAATTCTAATATTGTTGGTATGTATGCGAGCACAAAAGTGATAAGAATAAAAATTAATCGATCACAATCTCAAATCATTCATACTACTGGCGAGTTTCGATGGCCAAGCATAGGGAGTGACATGGTAACTAATATTTGTGTTTAACTATTTAATATTTTTCTAATGGATACATATTTTTATGCCTTTCAAATTGATCATTTTTTTATTACCTTAGGTTAAAGAGACAGGGTCAGAGCTAGGCCCAATTGATTGCTTTAAAAAATTCCACACTAAAAAGGATGGAGAGAGTTGGGCTACTGAGAAAGCAAAAGATCTATGGGTATAAATGTTTTTTTTATCATTTAAGTCCTAATATTGTAATGAGTATTTATAATTATTTTTTTCAATGCCAGGATCAAATGGATAATATTAGGTCAATTGCAACATCTGAGGGTTCAATAGTAAATGAATGGGAAATATATCACAATGTTACAGGAGAACCTAGTCATGGTCGTGTTCTTGGATTAGGTACGGGTATTCAAGGAAAAGATGTGTATGGTAGTAGTTCCTCTCAAACATGTAGCAAAAGATGCAAAGAAATTCAAAAGATGAAGGAAAAAGAATGGGAGAACCGTTTCAAGCAAATGGAGTCTACAATTGATAAATTGCAACAACAAGTACCCGTTATGGTTCAAGCAGTGTTGCAAAGTTTGGGATTATCTAATATACAATTACCTACACAGGTATAATAATATAATTTAATGTTTTTAATTATTGTCTTTATATGATTTTTAGATTGTTGTTAATGTAATGTATTATTTATATGTTATTTTAATTTATTATCTCACATTCTCTTTCCACTTATGTTATCTTATTCATTTTCCTTTAATACTATTATGTTTATAGTATATACAAAATCCTATAATTAACTATCTCATCACTAATATTATTTAATACTCATACCAAACCTAAATGCATCTTAGGCTTTAATGCAAAATTTTCATTTTAATAGTGTACTATTGAATTTTAAATTGTTTGCATGTATTATGTTTGTGTGCAGGGAGGTGGTAATGATCTTAGGGATGTGATAGCTAATTCTCAAGAAAATGTAAGAGATGTTCATCATGACAATGTTAATGAAAAAGATGGCAATGAGAATAGCTTGGAAGAAGATTCTGAAAAAGATGATCATGACAATGAAAATGAAGAGAGTTGTGAAGATGACGATGATTGAAGATTTAAATGTTTTGAATGTTTCCAACTCTTATTGGATTTCATTTTTCAAACTTTTATTGAGTTATTGTTTTGTAAAAGTCTATAACACTTAATTCTTCACACTTATTTAGTTTTATGTTTGAACTTTTATTATGTCATTGTTTTGTAAAATCTTATAATACTTAATTTTGTTAGACATGAATCGATATTAACCTATTATTAGGTTCATATGTTAAATTGAATCAATATTGTGGTAAATGACCTTGTTGTGTATGAGCTTGTTGTTATATAATTTAAATTATATTGTAATATAGGATTTGAATTAATTAGGTGCATGCTATCCATTTTTTCATATAGCATTTGTGACGACTTGGTCACAAAATGATTAATTTGGATGGACACACAAAAATATTCATTTGCGACCAACACCGATTGGTCACAAATAACACTTATTTGCGACAACAAAAAGTTAGTCGCAAATAATAAGACGGCTTAATCTTTGTTGCAAATAATACCTTTTGTGACGGCGTACTCTTTGTTGCAAATAATATCTTTTGTGACGATCAATATGTCATCGCAAATAACACTAATTAAGACAAATAGTTGCCGTTGCAAAAACATTTCGTCCCTTTAATTCGTCGCATTATTAATTATATTTTAAATTTTTTGCGACAGCTTTTTGTTGTCGAAAAAACTAGTTTTTGCGACAGTTAGTTGCAAATAACTACCTTTTGCGATGGAAGCAGATACGACGACATGCGACGATGATATGCCATCGCAAAAAATCTTTTACGAAGACATTTAAGTTTTTGCGACGGTAACTGGTCATAGCAAAAAGTAGTTTTTCTTGTAGTGCATATAGATTATATGATTTGCTAATTACCGCCTTGTGAATCACTTAGCTAGTTTGGTAATTAACCAGCTTCTTCCAAACACATTTTCGAAGTTTCTTGATTTATTTGTAATTGATTTTTATCTATTTTTAGGAGATTTCATCCTATATTTTTAAGGATATAATTGTTTTACAAATTTGTTTATTATAGTTTTCTAATATGATAAGTATATTTTTCATTGTAATGTTTTAATATATAAGTAGAGTATTTCTCTATGAAGAGACCCATCTCTTGTATTACAAGCAAAACAATCAATGAAATATATTTTTTTTTACCACCATCCTCTTCATGGTATAAAAACCCCACTAGCTTTGCAAACACCAATACTTTGTTTTTTCTCCCACATATCTATACCATCTACACCTTAGTCTTTTCCATTTTTCAAACCAACAAGACGTTCTATTTAAGACATACGATTCATCCATGGTGGACAATAATCCTAAACAATAACACATACGCTATTTTCCATTAAAAACATTACCAACTTTGTTAAACTAATCTAAATAACACAACTACTTAGTACGGTAGCATCAAGTCAATTCTTTGTACCTGTGATTTGGTTGCCTAAATTGACTGTACTGTGCATCATCTACTCAAGCCTAGTGAACCAGCATCTATTTCTACTTTCATGGCTTGTGAATACACTAAGAAGCAGAAGAATGATGGTCTAGCCAAATGCTTCTTAACTGCAACCTTGTCTCCAGTTGTGGTTCCTCTTGGTTTTACCACTACTTAAAGCTTGTGGACCATATTAGGAAATTATTTCTTGAAATAAGCAACTACTTGATGATCCTTGCTTCATCAATAGCTTTGTACCACTCGCAAAATGATTCCACAATTATCCATTACCTTTTAGACTCTCTCAACTAGGATTAAGACCTTATTACTATTAGGGACATTGTCGCCAATAGAAGACCTCATTCTCTTCACTTTGAATGATCTTTCCTCAGGGTATGATGCATTCATCACTATGATTGAAAACTATGAAACACCACTGATAAGTGTTTAAATGTATGTGTTTTATCATATGTATTTGACACACTCCTTGCGTGTGTGTACCGCAAGTGCACGGATCGTCGAAAAAATAAAATACCATGGTGAGTGGGTAGTCGAATCCACAGGGAATAGTTGTTCCGAAGCACAAAGTATGGCTATTTAGCTAGAGTGAAAACCAATTTGAGATTTGATTCAAGGTATTAATGCAAAGAAGAGTAAACGAGAAAGAGAACAAGCAAGAGGAGTAAAGAGAGGTTATCAATGATAAAATGGGGTATCCGGACAATGCTCACCCTAGGACTATTTTTTCAAGTGCAAGACTAATATTATGCATCCTAACTGAAATTTAATGAGTCGTGGAAATCCAAAGACACACGGTCCTAAACCTAAGGTCAACTGTGACTAGCCCTCTACACTATGCCCCGGCGGAAAGGGATATTCTCAACATCTTACACTGTGTGGGACTGGTTGAGGCTCTAAGGACTCCAAGTGATAAATGCTATTCCTTAATATAGATCTAACCCTTTGGTCCAGGCGAAAGACCCTTAATCACGATTAAGCCCCAGCACTAAGGATTACTCAACACTTCACTCTGTTGCTTGGGCAACTAAGCCCCTAGTAGAGTTTGTTTCTTAGCACTTCACTCTATCATGATCGCAAAGAACTCTTGGAACGTGGAGGTAGGATAAATCACGTCGGAAGGGAAAGGGGACGATCCACTACTTCTCAACCCTCTTCAATCTCACTATGTCTAACCCTAATGAAGTTATCACCCCTTCAATGGATTACCTAGATAGATTCTCAACCCTAGTATCACTCTAAGGGAAAATCAAATCAACAAGCTCACAAGATTGAAACTCAATTAAAACATCAATTAAAGGAAACATAATAGAAGTCTATGAAACAAAATCATCCTAGGGTTTACATGTCCAAGCATTAACTAGGGGTTTAGCTCTCCATAGAGCAATCCAAAATCAATAATGAAATCAAAAGTAACTGCAAGCAATCCATAGAGATAACCTCCTTGTTGTCCGTGTCAATAGTCTTTAGGAACTGCCTCGTCTTCTCTAAGGACTCCTTTGTCAAGCCTAGGGCACATCTCATTGAATCAATACCGAGGAAAGCTCCCCCAATAGCTTTCCTCCAAAGGAACTCGATGTCGAATGCCATAGAACCGCTCCAAAATCTCAACAAAAACCTATCCAAACCCTAGCTGCGCTCTCTCCAAACGATAGGCAAAAAATAGGAAGAAGATCCTCAAATCAAATTCTCAAAGCGGTATTTATAGGGCTGAAATAGGGCATCCATACAGGCGTGTGGATTTCTAGGTTCTATTTTTTCTGTGTTATGAATAGTAACTGTTACATTGATTTTACTACATTGATTTGCTACAGTAAACTACTAAAGTGCTTTCGCTACAATGCTCCCGACTTCATTTTCTTCATTGAGGCCGTCAAGTTGGGCACACAACCATGCAGTAGAACATGTTGAGGCTTGCTTTCTAGCACATTGATGGAGCTCTTAACAATGTTACACAAGTTGGAGCATATGAGTGTGACTGCCTTTGTATCCTCCAATTTGTGTATTCATTTGAGCATTTTTGAGGTTAGCACACACCCACATGTCTATGAGCACAACTTGTGCCTTAATCCTTGTTCGGTCCAAGAATTCCCTCAACAATTGCGTCCATGATCTATTTTTCCTCTCTTTCTTCCAAACTTGTCTCTACAACCCTAAATGCACAAAAGAACACAAATACACACTAATGAGCCATAAAATCTGATAAAAGTGATGCTCAATATAAGACAAGTATACTTGTAATACTTATACACAAGCACTTATCAGTATTTTATATACTTAGCATGTATTTGCTTAAGAATTGATGCCCGTTTTGTGCTTAATCGTGTGTATTTGCTTTGTAGGGCACAGAGAAACCATAGAGAACACGAGGACACGATTTGTGTAAAAAAAAAGAGAAAACCAGGGTTTGTAGTACTGTATCATATTTACTGTAGCAGATTACTGTAGTTGGGGTATTGTAACAATTTCACTATAGCAACTACTATAGCACCCGGATATTTTTCGGAACAGAGAGTTTTGCCTAACTAATGCAGCATCCATACGGGTCCACATGAAGACCGTATTGACCCCGGTATACTACGGAACTTGAGGTTATTTTAGACTTCTTCTAGGGCAAATAAGGGGGCTTCTTCTTGGCCTTTTGGGCCGCAGCCACCAGACATTTTTGAGGCCTTCCGGCCATCCTTCGGCGGTGATTTTCATGAGAAATGAGCACACATCATCACCAAGAGGGAGAGGAGCAAAGAAGAAGGAGTCGAAGTGAAGTTCTAAGCCACCATTGCAAACCATTCCAAGCTTCATCCCATCAAGGAGATCGAGATCATAGAGGGAGTTTTCTTGCTTCTTTATTGTATTTCTTTTCCTTGTATGTTGTGTAACTATCTTTCATCATGAGGGACTAACTTATTGTGGCATTTGGATTTGGATGAAACCTAGGGTTTAACTTGTGTAAAAACCTTGGATGTTGTTATTAGTTCATTTGATGGTTGTTTAAGATTCAATCTATTGTGCTTTGCATGTCTTGAGCTACAAATGGAGAAATCCATAGTTCATTCTTGAATTGCATTTGTCGACGCAAGAGCATGATTGTACTAGGTCATACATAGATTGAAAGGGGATACTTGTGCTGACACACCGAGGGACCGAGTGTTGGTGGCCCCTCCATTTCTAGGTTTAAGCATGAAGGATAGTAGGTTTACTCCTATTAGAGATTTCCTTGAGCTCATTGCAATCGTAGGTGGGTTGATCCGGAAGAGATTTCGATTAACACTCATATGAGATTAGGGGTTAGCTGCAAAGAGATTGGGGTTAACCTATTTAAGAGATCTCTAGGTCTTAACTACTGTCATTACACCTTTAAACCATCCTAGTTTGGGCCTTAATGACAACCCTAGTGGATTCCTTGTCCAAACAGCTCCTTCTCATGCTTGATACTACGTTATTCATTTATTTATGTGTGTTAGTAACCCAGCCATAAATTAGTTAGCTTATTTTCTTTATTTTTTCTTTTTTACTCAAAATTGCAGGCTACAAAGTAGATGAAGAGTAAGTAATAATACTTCAATTTCCCTATAGAATATGACCCTTGTGTCACACACAGGGTATTACTTGGCGATCCCATACACTTGCGGGGAAGCAATTAACCACACATATTCTTTGAGCTTTGGGAGAAGCTCCTTTTTTATGAGAAGAGCCTCTAGGTCTTTCATTAATCACTACCAACTTTGTAGGCCATTGCCTTTACTACAAACCTCTCCTCTATTGGCTAAAATCAAGCTAGTTGTTATAAATGTAGTAGAAATCAAAGGACTCTATTTAATACTTAGAATTCAGATTTCTAATTTGGGAATTCTTAACAAGTAAGTCTTAGTTATCTAGCAATTTCTTCTTCTTATGGTAGGAGTTCTTCTTCTTCAAAATATTCTTCTATTTTTACTCTTTTAGGATACTCATTATATTCATATCTACATCCTATTAAAAAATGTACATCATCTATATCTGTTGCCATTTCTAGAAAATCTTCTTCTCACTCATAATTAGGATAGAATTGTTCCATTAAGCTTTCCATTAAAGGTTCTATAGGATTGTTCTAGATAATTAAAAAAAAACTCATAAATACTTTGTTGTCTTAGGGGTTGTGTTGTTCTTGAGCCACTTTCAGTAGTTGTTAATCTTGCTGTACTAGACGAACAGACATTTCTTGATTATTATTAAAACTTGCTTGATTATTGCTTCCTATACTTGGAGTGTCTTGCACATTCATATGTATCTCATCATAATTATCTACTATCCCTGAATTTTTTTATTAATTCATCAATATCTATATCTTCTAGTTGTCTAGCAATTTCTTCTTCTTCTGTTAAGAGTTTTTCTTCTTAAAAATATTCCTCTAGTTTACACTTTTAGGATACTCTTTATATTCATATCTACATTCTATTAAGAAATGTACTGGTTATTTCTCTCTGAGGACAAGTAGTGAGTGGCCGTTTGAAGAGCAAAGACCTATGTAAAAGGCCCAATGACAGAAAGTAAGAGAGAATAACTACTTACTAATCTTATTTTCTTTAAGAGTGTATCTATGTGATGCTCGGTCTCTAAGACAGTTGAAACACTGCTGATCTGATATCAATATAATAAAGACAAATTTCAGTGATGCATGGTCCCTAAGACAGCCGAGACACTGTTTATCTTATATCAAGATAATGTAAATTAAGATTTATTGATGTAAAAGTTTAAAAGAGAAAACAAGCATGCGTTCTTATCTTGTGTAACTAGAAATAATCTTAACTTGACACTTAGAACTGTAGTGGAAAAGAGAAATAGAAGACTTTATCATTAAAATTTGAAAGTTTCTAACAACTTGTAATTGTTATTTCAATGTTTAGTAAAGAAAAAAGTTTAATCAAAATGGGAAGTGGAAATATTGAGTTTCTTGGTGTAATAATAGGACATGGAGAAATATATCTCCAAAATTATGTATCATCTAATATATTAGAAATGCCTAATAAATTAGAAAATTTAAAACAAATTCAATCCTTCTTAAGAAAACTAAATTATACTAGAAAATTTATACCAAACTTAAGCCAATTAGCAAGACCATTATATAATAAGACCAAACACACAGGAGAAAGACATTTTGATAATGAGGACATAAAACTAGTTCAACAGAATCTAATGGAATTGCCTCCCCGGTAGTTATTTAATAATAAAATCCGATGGAAGACTAGGAGGTTGGGGAGCGGTATAAAAATATAGACATTCTGTATATTCTATTATAAAAGAAGAAAAAATAAGTAGATATGATAGTGGTACTTATCAAATGAAAGTAACTGCAATAGATACTAAAATAATAGCAGCAGTAAAAGCAATGGAAAAGTTCAAATTATTTATACTATAAAAAAAAGTTTTACATTAAGAACATATTGCCAATCAACAGTAGCATTCTACAATAAAAAATCATAGAGCAAACTATCAGAAAATAGATGGTTAAAATTTATGGATCACATAATAGGTAATGGATTCCAAGTTACAATAGAACACATAAAAGGAAATAATAATTTCTTAGCAGACAAATTATTAAGAGTAATCAAAGAAACCACTTGATTTGCCAATACGCAATAACAAAAAAAGGGATTACTAAACTAGTAAGTTCCTATGAGTATTTGTTACTATGAAAATCAAGAAGCCTTCTCCCTGATAAACCATTAGCTTGTATCGATGAATGTTTAGAACAGTGACTACTAACACAACAGGATCATTTACCTTTCTAAGCATGGGATGAGCTCAAGTTGATACCAATTACCTGTACCATATAATGGTAATCTTTTAGCTAAATAATCTTTTTCTTTTATTAGCTAACCATATTTTCTTTTATCTTGTAGATGGAAAAGAAGAACTTTTGCTTAGAACCAACTCTCAAACTCCCTAATTTTCCTGTAGGGTCAAATCTTCATTTAAATACCCCTTTATTAATCACAAAACATCAACACATACTATTAGACAACATTTGGGCCTCCAGAAATAATCCTAAAAGTTTATACCAATTCTCTATACCCTCAGTACTTATTTTCACAACAAAAATAAACCCCCAAGTTCAAGTTCCATAAGCCTAAGTCTTCTTTCCTCTATAAGAATTATTTCTCAAATCTTGAAGCCACGTACGTTGGAATATTTCATTGAACAAGAGTGCACAATCAAATTTCTAGAGACATAAGTGAAAATTTTAAATGAAAAAAAAAAAAATTAGGGGAAAAATTAGCAAAAAAGAGGAGAAATGAAGAGTTAAAAGAGTTTATCCAAAAAAGTAGAAAAAAGAAAAAAGAAGAAATATTTGAAATTTTTCTCGAAAAAATCAGTGAAGTTAAAGAAAAAGTTTTTGAATTAGTTATGCAGAAAAAACAAGAATAACAGTTAGCTGAATAGAAGACTATGCGACGACTCCTGCAAACTGAAGCACAAATCCCTGATGGATTCGTTCTAGGAGGTATTCCGTTTTGTGAACCCAAACATAAACATGCTGGATGTCTCTGTGAACTAGGTTTCATAATCCTACAAGGATCATTCAATCTTGCCTCATGGAGGAACCAAACTATTGAAGTAGGTTAGTTCAATTTGGTTGACGTAATCGCGAACGGTCATGTAGCACGAATTATCATCACCAACTCGTCCCAGATCAAACTTCTCAACCGATACTGGCAAGTAGTTCATATTCTTCACTGGATCTTCAAATATGGTAATTTACAAGGTGGTTTCGTCAATTTGGAATTTCATACTATTCCACCTGCTTTTGGACCATAATATCCTGACATTATTTTTCTAATATGTCCTATAGTTTACTTATCAAGACTCTTAAAATAAATCCTTTTTCCTCATGTTTTAAAGGAACACGTACTTGTTTTCCTTTCTCTTTATCTACTCATGCTTCCATTAAAACTTTACATCTTATTTGTTATGACATTTGGGGCCATCTTTATCATTTTGTTTTTGGTTATCGAGACTATACTTTTTGTTGATGACTACAGTAGCTTCACTTAGGTATTCCCCTTTCACTCACAAATTTCAAGCTCTTATCCACTTTCAAAACTTAATAACCACCACTGAAAATTTCTTCTCCATGACTATCAAAATATTTCAATATGATGGTATCCCTGAACCTATCAAAGGTTTTTTTGTTCATTACCTTAAATCCTATGGTATTTTCTATTGCATTTCTTTCACTCATAAGCCTCAACAAAATATAGTCGCCAAGCGCAAAATTCATCACATCACTAAAACAGGGCTAATCTACTATCTTGTCAATCTTCTCCCTACTCGTATCCTTTAAAACAAATCTTCACATGAATTCCTTTCTCTCACTCCCTCGTCTCTCTCATCTTCATGTTTTTAGATGCATTTGTTTTGCTTTTCTAAGCTCTATTCATACTAATAAATTTACACTAAAATCAACACCATGTGTCCTTCTTAGTTATTCTTCTCAGTACAAAGGTAATCACTTTCTTGATCTTCTTAAATCTAAAGTGTATATTTATTGCCATTTTTGTTTCTTTGAGATAGACCTTTTGTATATGAAAAAACTCTACCTCACCTCCTTCCTTCCCATCTCCTTATGTTAAGCTTCCTTTACCTTTCTCCCTAACTTATTATCCCACGGCACCATCATTTTCACCTCCGCTAACTCCGACATTCAGGTCTATTGGTACACGGGTCGCCGATAGAGCTCTCACCGAGTGGTGAGAGTTCGATTCTCGGCTGAGGGCACATTTCTGGGAGTTGTGAATAGTAGTTGTGTACGGGTGGTTCCAGCGCCCACGTGAGCGCGGCCCCGTCCCCACTTGTTCCACCGAGGCTTGTGCACGTCCTTGGGTTTCTAGTGGGTTCGCCCCGCTCCTCTTTCCCAAAAAAAAAAACTCCAACTGCAAGGCAAAACCAATACCAATGTCTGTACCGTAGGATCCTTGCTATGATCATATGCATGCGTGATCATACCCATGTTCCTTGTAACTTTTCTGATTATCACTTATGACACAACCACTCACAATTCATGAGATCGTTATCCCATTTCCTTCACCCAAGCTAACAAATTTCCACACTTGTGACAAGCCATGCTTAATGAGTTTAACACTATTCATTGAAATCAAACTTGGACTCTTATTCCTCCATTACTAAATGGCAACATTATTAGATAAGTTTTTTGAATAAAAAGTAAATAAGATCAGTTTTGATATTACAAGGCTCACATTATTACCAAAGGATATCATCAATCCCATGGCATTGACTACACTGATACCTTTAGACTTGTTGTCAATCCTACCACCGTTAATGTCATTCTTACTCATGCACTACCTAATAATTAGCCAATATACCAGCTTAATGTCAACAATGCCTTTTTTTTATGTATAGAAATCTTCAAGAATCCATTTTCATAGCTCAACCTTTTGGCATTGCTAATCCTCATTAATCAAATTATGTTTGTTGTTTTCACAAACCCCTTTATGGCCTTAAGCAAGCTGCTTGTGCTCGGTCTTAATGTTTGACTCAAAAACTTAAGGACCTCAATTGGTTTCATCCAAAGCTGATATTTTACTATTCATGCTATATACTTTCTCTCACGCTACCTTTATCCTAGTTTATATTAATGACATTCTCATTATAGTTTCTTCACCTACCTTAATTTCATTTCTATATACGACCTTAACTCCACATATTCTATATTAGATCTTGGTTTTGTCCATTACTTCCTTTGCATTGAGGCAATATCAATACAAATTGGACTACTCCTCACTTAAACCAAGTACACTCATGATTTTCTTCATCATACATATCTTGACACATCTAACCAATGCCTATACCTATCATCCCCATCCTACCACTGTCTAAAAATTATGGAACTTCTCTCTCTCTCTCTCTCTCTCTCTCTCTCTCTCTCTCTGATTCTGCTAAATACTATAGCATTATTGATACTCTTCAATACCTTTGTCTTACTCGCCCTGATATACAATTTGTAGTAAATAAATTAAAGTATCTCAATTCCTTTGTTGCCTTGCATATATTCACTAGACTATGATTAAATAGATTCTGCAGTACTTGCAATCTACACAATCACATGATTACCATCTACTTAACCCCACAAAACTCACCCTAACTACTTATTTTTGTGCTAATTGTATTGATGATCATTGCTTGACATCTAATATTGTACTCTTCTGGGTTCTAGCCTTACTTCGTGGAGTGCCAATAAAAAATAGATTGTTGCTCATTCAATCACAGAAGATGAATACATGACTACTATCTTTGTTGCTACTGAACTCTATTGGATTGCCTCATTACTAGGTGAGATTGGTTTATCCAACCGTAAGACCACTCTATGATAAGATAAACTTGGTGGTACTTTTCTCACATCAAATCCTAGTTCACATGATTGAATGAAGCACATTAGAATCGACATTTGTTTTGTTTGTGTCTAGTTTGCAAAAAAGCTTTGTTTGCCTACCATATATTAGCTTCTAAACAAATTAATGATGACCAAAGATTTGGCTACCACATCCTTTCATCGACTTTGTGACAACCTTATAGTTGTTCCCATATCGAGCTTGAACGAGGATGATATCACAGAAAGTTTTTAGATGTATTTTGTTTATTTGTAGGAGACTTAATTGTATATTTTATGATATAATTATCTTAAAAATATTCTCCATAGTTATAATTTCCTAATATAACTAGCACAAGCTTAATTGGAATTTCCTAAATATAAGTGCAATATTTACTTATAAAAGGTCTATGCTCTTTACATTACAAACATAAATAACTTTTTACTACTATTCTTTTTATGTCTACTTGTCACATTTGACATTTCATATATCACTTGCCACTTTTCTGTAACATTTTATGTTATTTGTCTCCTCCTATAACAATTTTTAATGTTTTAACTTGGCTTAAAAAGAATTCTTTTGCACTTCTTTGACTATAAATTTTTTAATATATATGTCCTCTAAGTTTAATTAAAAAAAATGGTTTCTTTGATAAAACAAACTATAGATTTTTTTTTTAAGGAAACCATGCATTATGATTTAAAATAAATTACTTTTCTAATATTCAATAATATGTTGTAGAAAAAATTTCACAACTAAATAGAAATAAAAAAAAGTTAAGTACCGAGTTATAGCATCGAGTTTAGGGCCTCTTTTGATTGACTTACTAAAAAAAGCTCAGCAAAGGGCTTTTAGAAGAATTTTCTATTATAAGTGCTTTTATGGTAGTCATATGTTCTGATGTATAATTTATAACTGTTTATATGAGTAGATTAAGCACTTGTGGGCTTTTTGTATGTGTTTGAAAGTATGCATGTGAATGTAATTCTAACGAAGAAATAACTATTGCCACACGTTGCATGTGTTCGCAAGTGCACGCATCGTTCAAGTAATAAAGCGTAGCCCAACGGGTCGGGTAATCAAATCCACAGGGAACAGGGTTACTAGTACTAACTATTTCTCTGCTATCTAACCTAATGAATGAGATGATGTGATGATCTAATGTGCAAAGAAATGAATATTGAAAGTGAATATGCAAGGGTAAAATAGAGGGAGATCCTAATCAGTAGAAGTGGGCTATCAGGGCAATACTTCCCCTAGGATTCAGGTATTAGGTACTGGATGTACAAAGTGTTTCTAGAAAGAGTAGGTTAAGTCATGTAAATCCAAAGATAAACTGATCTTGCCTCCAGATCACCGATACTAGTCCCCTACGAGGTCCCTGTGGAGAAATCTTTTAGTCTCAACACCTCACACCACATATGACCTCATAACACTCTAGGGATTCCAAAAGATGTATCCGATTTCTAAAAATAGACCTAGCCCTACTTCTAAGTGAAAGGCTCCTAACACCCTATAAGGTCTCGGTGGAGAACTCTTTCAACACCTCACACCACATATTGGTTCTTAGAGCTTAGGGAATACAGAGATAGAATACACCAATCCAAGGTGAAAGGGGGCGCTTCACTATCTCATGACTCACCCTCTCAACCCTCTTCAATCTTGAGATTCTAGCCCTAATGGAGACCTCTCTCTCACCAAGGTGAACAAATCATGCAAACCAAACAACCATAAGATCAATAAGGCAAGCAAGTATTAAGAAAACAAGATTGAAACTCAATCAAACTTGGATTAAATAGAAACACAAAGCAAATCCACACAAAATTAAAATCCTAGGGTTCACAAGCCCAAATACCCTCTAGGGGTTTAGCTCTCCTTGGAGCAATATACAAAATAAGTAATTAATGAATGAAAGTATGCAAAAGCCATAGAAATAAACCCTTCCCTATATCTGTGCTGATGGCCTTGGTGGATAGTTTCAATATCTTGATGGAATCCATTCCGAAGCTAGAGTCATCGATGGTTTCCTTGATGTTATGACGGAAAAGGAATTGATGAAAGTTGGTGAAGAAACGTCTCCTAAGCAGTAAAGACCTCCTCTCCAAACCCTAGCTGCCACACATCTCAAGAGCTATACAAAAGATATCTGAAAATCAGCAAAATAACATTTTATAATAAAAAACTCATGCATGTCATATGCTGCCACATGCCCGTGTGGGCTGCAAAATTTTTCACACTACCCGTGTGGAAATTCCACACTGCCATGAATAGTAACTTGCTACAATACTTTCATGACCAATGCTTCCAAAACTCTCCTTCTTTTGAGGCCACATGGCCGGGCACATAAATGTGTGATAGATCATGAGGCTTCTTGTCAAGTAAACACCATTGGGAAAGCTCTTGAAGTCTTTACACAAGTCAGGACATGAAGATGTGCCTGCCATTGTGCCCTTCCATCTCACAAACTAACTTGAACTTTTTCGGAAGTTGGAACACATCTCCATGTATTTAAACACCACTTGTGCCTTCATCCTTGTGTCACGCAAAAGACAACCAAATTGTGCCCTCGTGATTTATCTTTGTTTTTTTTTTCTCTATAAAAGCCTTCATGACCCTATTTGCACAAAGGAACACCAAATACAATTTATGAGACATAAAATATGATAAAAATGATGCTCTATGCATGTAAGACATAATTTATTAAACTTCAGCACCTTAACACTCCAAAAGAGGATAGTTGACTAAACGGAGAAGATGAAGAAAAATTTAGGTTGAGAAATAGTTATGGTTATATATATAGAGATAAAAGATAGTAGTTGACACGCGTCCGAATATGCGTGTGAACCGCAAGTGCACGAGTGTCGAAGTAATAAAATATCCGGTTAGTTGGGTAGTCGAATCCACAGGGAACAGGGCTACTAGTACTAACTTGTTCTTTGTTTTCTAGCCTAATGATAAATGGAAAGGTGTGGTGATCTAATGTGCGAAGAAATGAATACCGGAGATGAATATGCAAGGGTGAAATGGAGGGAGATCTCAATCAGTAAATTTGGGGTATTCGAACAATGCTCCCCCTAGGATTCAGGTATTAGGTACCGAATGAGCAAAGTGTTTCTATGAAGAGTAAGTTAAGTCATGGAAATCCAAATATAATTGGATCCGGCCTCCCGATCACCGATACTAATCCCCTATGAGGTCCCGGTGGAGAAATCGCTCAATCTCAACACCTCACACCACATATGACCGCAAAGCAATCTAGGGATTCCAAGAGGTGTATCCGATTCCTAAAGATTGATCCAACCCTAATTCCCGGTGAAGAATCCTAACCCCCTACAAGGTCCCAGCGGAGAAATCTCTCAATCTCACTCCTCACACCAAATATGGTTGCATAGAGCTTAGGGAATAGAGATAGAATACACCAATCGGAGGGGAAAGGGGATGCTCACTATCTCATGACTCGCCCTCTCAACCCTCTTCAATCTTGAGATTCTAACCCTAATGGAGACCTCTCTCTCACCAAGGTAACAAATCATGCAAACCAAATAACCAAAAGATCAATAAGGCAAGCAAGCATTAGACAATCAAGATTAAAACTTAATCAAACTCGGATTAAATAGAAACACTAAGCAAATCTACAAAAGATGAAAATCCTAGGGTTCACAAGCCCAAATACCCTCTAGGGTTGTAGCTCTCCATGGAGCAACATACCAAACACACCATCAATGAATGAAAGTACATTAAAACCATAGAAATAAACCCCCTTATATATGAACTGATTGCCTTGATGGAGAGCTTCGACGTCTTGAAGGACCCACTCTGAAGCTAGGTTCACCGGTGGCTTTCTTGATGCTATGACGGAGGAGGAATCGATCAAAGTTGGTGACAAAGCACCTCCAAAGCCGCAAAGACCTCCTCTCCAAACCCTAACCCTCTCACCCCTCAAGAGCCGCACAAAAGATGAGAAAGAATAGGGCAAAATGGCTATTTATAGGCCTTAAACCGCATCTGTCATGTGCCCCCACGCGCCCATGTGGATTTTCCACGCGCCCGCTTGGGCTGCAGGAGTTTCCACGGGGGGCGCGTGAACAGTAATTTTGCTACATTACTTTGCTACAGTACTTTTCACAAAATGCGGTTCAAACACTCTTCTCTTGAGGCCGCATGTCCGGGCACACGTCCATGTAGTAGGCTATAAAACTTTTCTTCATCAACGTATCTTTGAGAGGTCTTGCAATCTTCACAAAGAGATGGAACATGAAGATGTGGCTGCCTTTGTGCCCTTCCAACTAGTGAATTGACTTGAATCTTCTTGGAAGTTGTCACACATCTCCACGTTTATGAACTCATCTCGTGTCTTGGTCCTTGAATTGAACAAGAACTCCCAACATTGTGTCTTTATAGCCTATCTTTGCTTCCTTTTTTAGTTTTCAAGGCATTCACAACCTATATGCATAAAAGAACACCAAATACACAATATGAGACATAAACCATGGTAAAAATGATGCTCAATGCATGTAAAACATATATAAAAATATGTCTACTCAAGCACTTATCAGTAGTGTCTTTTCATTAAGGGTAATTCAGTTAAAATAATTAAAATTGAGAAGTTTTATAATGGCTGGTTATGCAAAGAATATGAGAAAACCTTTGGTTTGAAGAAAAAAAGGTTATAGTTTAGTATAGGAACATATGGGTAATAATGTGACTTTGTGAATAGTACTTTAGTCAAAATAATTTAGTCCCAGTGTTTTTTTTTCATCCCTAATTTTGTTCAAAAGCACAAATATGGGTGCTTTCTAAAATAGCATTTGAACTGCCTTTTTGGTTCTTCTAATTCTCCTAAAAGTGAACCCAAACATATCAGTATGGATGTAGAAATGCTAATTTCTTAAGCACTCTAGGTAAAAAGATCCAAATAAAAAAAGGGTATAATACATAGATAGTACTCAATTATATATTTGGATACTTCTATTTGGTCACTAGATTATAAAAAATTTCAATTTGGTCACTCAACCTAAGAATTGTGGTTATTTTGATCACTAGTGCATATGTTGACGAGGCAGTCCACATCATTCTAATTTTCCTATGTTAGCACTGCCACATAGATAATTTTTTCGCTTTCCACATGATCTATGTATGTGTGGTCGCCATTGAATCTTTTTAAGCATTTTTATGTTTTTTCCCTTCTGGTTTATTTTGGTGTTTGAATCTGGTTCCTTTGACCTAGATTTAAGATGCATAGTAGATAGTACTATGGTGGCGGAATGGAGGTCCTTCAAGTGGGTGGAGCTTGAGCAGTAAGCATTGATCTACAAGTATCTCATTTCTTCAGCAACATGCATAAGCATCATTGTTTCTACAACCAATAAAACCACTCAACTAGCCACATATTCAAAATGTTCTTCCTTTAACTAGTGATAGTCTGGACATGATAAGTTAGCAACAGCGATTGATCTAAGAGACGGAGGCTATTTTTAAGAAATTCTTCAAGGAGAAATGAACTTAAGGTGGAATGGGAAAGGAAGACTTCATTAGCCACGAAACCATATGATAGTGCTGACTTGGTGAAATAAAAGTGACATAAACTACTACATCGGTCGCCTGTTAAAGGCATAGGCGCTAGTGACTAAAATAACTATAATTTTTAAATTAGGTGATGCAATTGAAATTTTTTATAATTCAGTGATCCAAATAAGAGTCTCGGAATAATTTGGTGAGTATTGATGTATTCTACCCATTAAAAAAAAAAGGTTGCAAGTAATTTAGTTATTTTTCATAGATGGCAAGTAAAAAATGTGCTATATCATTGAAATATATTTTAATATGATTCGAGATTTTATTTTCCTCATCTTATAAAACAAATAGTTTTACATCGGGAAGCTAAAATCTACAAAATCTCAGTGCTTGTAAAATAATTAAATAATTAAAATAATTAAAGGTGTCGGGAGGGATACACACAATCCCTGAGAACATGAAGCATTAATAATTTGTCAATAAATTAAGAATAAATTATTTAAATAGTCATCCAACTATTCGATTACTTCTATTTGAGCCATCGACTTATAAAAAATTTCAATTGGTACCCTAACTTTACATTTGAGTTCAATTGGGTTATCAAAGCTAACTCAGTTAATGGCGTACTAATGTAGCATGCTACATTATACTCCCTTTGCCACATCAGCTTGTCATGTGAATTAAAACCCTCTTTATCTTGGAGATAATCAAACATATATTCATGTCATATAAAAAAAATGTAATTTCATTTTTGAATTTTTGAATTTTTTAGTTAGATAGGTTACAACCAAGTCCCTTATTTAATTTGATTCTTTGTCCACGCGGCATGTTGCATGGCAAGAGGGCATGACGTGGCATGCCATGTCAACATGCCGTTAACGAAGTTAGCCGGGGTGACCTAATTGAACTTGGATCTAAAGTTAAGGTACTCATTTGAAAATTTTTATAATTCGGTGACTTAAATAGGAGCGAGTGAATAGTTGGTGACTATTTAAATAATTTACCCATAAATTAATCTGGTTTGAGATAAGAATAGACAAGATGAACAAATCTTAATTTAAAAATAAAAACAAAAGTTGGGAATAAATCACTAACGTTTAGGTAAATATATCTTAGACACAATACAGGTAAAATAAAGTAGTTAAAATGTCAAATATGGGATTAGAAAAATTAAAGTAAACGTATTTTTATAGTTTAGAAACTAAATCTACCATAAGATATAAAGAAAGATTTTTGGGTAAACTACCCAGATAGTCCCTAAACTATGGGGTTGTTCCTATTTTGGTCGTTGAAGTTTAAAAAATTTCAATTGTATCCCTAAACTATCTATTTCCTTCCCAATCAAGTCTTTTCTGGCGAACGGCGTTAACAGCAAGCTGACGTGGTTGGCCAAGTCATTATCATCTTTACATATCAGTTTGCCTGCTAATTCCACAAGGCTTTATTAAACTACCTAGATAGTCACTAAACTATGAGGTTGTTCCTGTTTTGGTCACTAAAGTTTAAAAAATTTCTATATTAGCAAAACATATAACTACAAAAATAGATAGACACAAGTGATAGGCTGATAGCCTAGATTTTTGTTTGAAAATGGATTTCTATATTAGCAAAACACAATTTTAACTATTCATACAAAAGTTGATAGTATCATGTGATGTGTTTCCGACAACATATAATACAGAACCTTTGTAAATACAGTTTGATTCGAAAATAAACAAACAAATAAGACAAAAACACTTGGCCATTGTAATCCAAAAAATAAGCTTAATTAATGCTTCCACAATATGCATAACCTCCCCACTAGTAGTCTTTTTGCTCATGTGGACCCTTGTACAAGTCTTTCTTGGTCTGTTGTTGAGCATTTTTAACAAATTGACACATCTTTCTTTTTCCCAACCTCACTTTTGCAGCTTGAGATAACCCCTCCCATATATCATGAAGGCACTTATCTCCCTTGCAACTTTTGTTGTTGCCTAGGTGGATGTGCAAAACCTGCTTCTGTGACATGGCTTTGTTGTGTTTTCACAGTTTGAGAAGTACCCTATACAACCCCAAATATCACAAATCATCAAAGTAGAAAGACAGTGATAGGAAAACTTGTTAATGATTAATAAAGTACTAGATTGACATCAGGCATCCATCTTACAGTCACTATATGAGCTTGAGTAGATATATTTTGCCCAACTAGATTAGGCCTCTGACTTGTTGAAATACAAAATTAATATCTTACACAAGATAAAAATAAAACTCTATGAAAGAAACACAAATTTTTACCTCTTGCCTAATATTCTGCCCTTGTGGTTGAAATAGGAACAACCCCATAGTTTAGGGACTATTTGGGTAGTTTAATGAAGCCTTGTGGAATTAGTAGACAAGCTGACCAGGTAAGATGTCAATGGCGTTGCGAGCCACGTTAGCTTGCCATTAACACTGTTTGGCAGAAGGACTTTATTGGAAGGAAATATATAGTTTAGGGATGCAATTGAAATTTTTTAAACTTGAATGACCAAAATAGGAACAACCCCATAGTTTAGGGACTATCTCAAAGACCAAAATAAATATTTAAGTATGGTTTTATAATCAATTGCACTCAAATATATTGATTAAAAAAAAATTTTTTAAACGTATAACCTTGCAAAGTTTTGAAGTTGCACCTATACCATCGTTATGTTTCTTTTGTTATGTAGACATAATTCTCTGTTGTGGGCTCCTAGCTCTCCACGGGTTATGGGTTATTAGAATAAATAATTTAAACCCATAAAAAGATATTTTACCTTATTATAATGTATTTGAAACTTTGATATTTTGATTTTTATTCAAATATATTTTTTAAGTTATAAAGATAATAATTATATAAACAGTCTATTTAAACATTTAAAATAATCTTTCGGAAACAAATATATAAAATTAAATGTCAACTCCATAACGAGAGTATAAAAGACTTTTCTACTATTTATCAGTTATTAAATTATAATAACTAGTTAATTTGATGTTTAAATATATTTATGTTTAAGTGCAGTGCGTTTGTTAGCTCTCATAATTCCGTGGTTGTATCAGTGAGTGACAATAACATCCCTAGAATGAACCAATTCCGTAATCCAAATGAGGGAAAGCCAACCCAGAGGATAAGCTGTTTTTTTAAATATGGTTGGAGGGGTAATATGGGAACAGGAAACTATTACTTGATTATTTTAGAGTAAAGTAACTAAGTTTCCTAAAATAACACTTTTTATTGTTTTGAGGCACAAAAGTAATATATATATATATATCCATTTTGATTTTTGAATTAAATAAATTTATTAATTTTTTTCTAAATGCAAATATTTACTATTTAGTTAAGGATGTTGATGTTTTTGGTGTAAAGACTAGTTCAAACCACAGTTCACTTGAGTTAAGGATACAAATATGTTGAGGTATTAACTCTACGTCTATGTACAATTTTGATTTAATTTATTCATATTTTGTAAGAAAAATATTTATTATTTATGGTATCACATTAGCTGCCACATATCCGTTTACTATAAAATAAAATACAATTTTTTTTAAAAAAAATAGTGGATTAAACCACATGCATCAATAAAAGGCGGAAAGAGTACAAAAAGCAAAGTAAAAGAGATAGGTAGATGCAATCGCTACAAAAGGGTAAAACCAAGGAAGAAAAGATACCTCCACTAGATGTGGGGGAGAAAGAGAGCCAGCATGTTCTTAAGAGAAGAGAGAAAATTCTTTTAGGGAAGCGATCATATTGCTATTTAACCATTGTCAAGCAGCGAAATGTGCTCTACCAGGGCGTTAGTCTCTATTGCCCTGTGGTATTTTGGTTTTCTTTCTTGTGTAAAGTGAGAGATTTCGGTCTTTTTCTTGTGTGTTGACTCGATGTTTTAGTCGAGTTCTTGTTGTATTTAGCTCGGTGCGCTTTGCCAGGCTCTTTGGAGTGTGTTTTTCTAAAGTTTAAAAGGTGTATGGGCGGGCACACACTCCAGGCTGTGGAGTGTGCAGCCTGGTGTGCAGGCGCATACCAGGTTGGACATCCTAGGCTGAGAGGTGTGTGGCCTCGTGGGCGGGCTGCACACCAGGCTGCACACTTGTGTAAAGTGCCTTTTTAAGCCCTTTTGAGTGTCTTTTTCTTGGTTTTCTTCTCCCAAACTCCCTCATCCTCTCCTCCTCTCTTCTCTTGCCTTTCCTTGGAGGTTTAGGGTTTGAATAAGTTGATCTTTTGGCCTTTCTTGTGGTGCTTGTTGATCAATCCATTCTTTGCTTAAGATAAGCTTCCATTCTCTCCTTCCTTCTTTGTCGATGAATGAATGGAGCTAGTGTTTGTTTGTGAGTTTAGATTGGAGCTTGGTCCTTGTTCTTCTTCTTGTTTATTGTTGGTGGAACTTGAGAGGAGTGTTTGCATTGATTGCTTCGATCTAGTGGAATCCTTGGATCTTCTTCTTCCTTGATTTTGGGGTTACTGTAGAGCCGATAGAATTTGGTTAATCCTTTGGGTTCTTTGGTTTAGAGTGAAGCCCCAACCTCTAGAAATTCATTGGTGACCTTCAAACCCAGTTTTGAGCCAACCCTAGGTCTTGTTAACGTTGCGTTGCTTGATAACCTAGGGTTTCATTCTTGTATTCTTTGTTTAATTTCTTATTATTGTTGGGTGTGTGGGTTTGGTCGTTTAAATGGTGAAGGTGCGTCGCAAGGCATGTAGCCGGCAGAGCAGTGACACCACCAGTGTGTTTTCTCACCTAAGTTGTGAGTGGGTTAACTTGAATGCATAATTTTATTTGAATATTCAAATTTTGTCATGTTTAATGAAAACTATTTCTTGGTTTTATCGTATTAACTTGATGTTTGATCGCTTTAAATTGGTGTGGATTTGGCCTCTATAGGCTATAGTTTGGATGATGTTGGTGTTAGGCACTTTATTTTAAATTCATTGGGGAAAAACCTTGTTATGGCTTGAGATATGTTGGTCATGTTCAAGTATATTAGGGTATAGATCGATACCGGTTAATTGAATGGGGATTGTTGAATGTCATGTTGATCATAATGAGATTATTAGTTATAAAGTAGATTGATCATGTATGTCTTGATGAAATATATTGCCAACTCAGTCAGCCAATGTAAACTTATGTATCATGATGTTATTGAGGAAGAATAATGATTATATGTATGTTATTGGGTAACCTTTTATGTTGTTGATGGTAGCACTAGTGTAATACCATGTGTGAACTATGGAAAATCCAATTACCTTTGCATTGTAGAGTTGATAAAGTTTTGAGGTATGTTATTATAAGTAAAATGCATGGAGATTGAATGTAGCTTGAGGTTATAATTAATATAATAGATGTGGGATAGAAAAAAATGATAAGTTGAGTGAAATTCATGAGCTTGACATGTATATTCGTTCTTAGAGGAAAGTTAGTTTATAATGTTCAGGTGGAGATGATCAAATACTTAATCTTGTACTTGTTGTCTTAGATGAGAGATCATATCATTTCTTGATGATACACCCTTTGAATTTGTGAGGGTTTCCTTTGAGAAATTGGTTAATTTTGAAGATTGCTGAAAAGAAAGTTAATTGGGTCAATTAATGGTGAAAATAAAATGGCAATCATATACTTAAAGGCAAGGTTATCTGTGAAAAGAATCGATTGATTTCTTGTTATGCAAAGGCAGAGGTAATGGCCCAATTATAGTTATATTCACTATAGTTATCTTATACATAAATTAGGTATTTGGAAATCAATTACTTGTGGGTTGAATGCTAATCAAGAAAATATCCATGTTCATATTGTGGGATTCCTTAGTGCATGTTAAAAGCAAAGTAAAAGGTATTTCTAGAAGTATACTTACTATTTCTTGCATTATTGTTGGTTTTTTACTTTGGGAAATGGCTTGCAATCCTTGTGAATGTCCTAAGTATGGACAATGCAGTATGTTTTCTTTGATATCAGTTTACATGAGACATTCTTTAGCTTTAATTGCAAAGGTTGACAACCTTATTTATATTTTGAGATAAAGTGATTTTATGAACCTGTTTATACAATATGCTTTTGACATTAAGATTTGTGGATTCAGTTTTCATCCCATGGGCTAGGGATGGTGTCCTGGATCTGGACTTCATAGATGTTATTCATATGTCGTATTATTGAGTTTTCACAGGTTTTGATGGTGACTGGATGAAGCCCTTCTTTGTTGCAGTGGGCCATCTTCATGGCCAACCTGTTGAGGTGGCATGTAGACTGGCTGAATTATTAGTCCAGTTCAGATGGGAGTGTAGAGCCCTAATTTGATATACATTAGGAATCCAGACCCACCATACGAATTCTCAGTGGGCCAACATCAAGGTTATAAAGGCCTTGACTGTTCTCAACTTAGTCGCTACGGCGACTAAGTTAGAGAGTGTTTTTAGGCCATTGCTCTTTTCTTCTAAATGAAATATTCACATTTGAGAAAACTATGTTTTTCTTGCAAAGTTATTTTTGAGACATGATCTCTTGGCTATATTAAATTGTGATGAGGAGGCGAAGTCCAGTTGTCTCTCATAGGAGGGCAGTCTCTCACAGTATTATATCTTTAAAATAGTTGTATTAGATTTTGATGAGGGAGAGAAGCCCAGCTGTTGCTCACAGGAGGACAGTCTCTCAAAAAATTATGTTCTTTGGAAAAATTTGATTTAAGTACAACTTGTGTTGAGTTTTATGCCTTGAGGCTTTAAAGCTCGCATTATGCTAAGTTGGTAATTGTGAAAGTTGAGATCCCTATCTGATGCAATTGGTGTTTTATGTGCTTTATGAGATTTATATACTTGTATTTTCTTTACTAGTTGAAAAGCTATATTGCCTTGAGTGCAATTGTGTAAGTTTACATTTGGGGTTTTTGAGCCGCAATGGTTATTATCTCGCAAGTTGAAGTATATTATTTGTTGACAGATTTCATGTCTATATGTGTTACTACTTAAACTTTGCTTATTGGAAATGCTTGGTTTTGCCATGATATTCTTTTAGAATTGTGTTAACCCATTCACTGAGTGACATTAGTTACTTACCCTCTCCGTCCCTTCCAAGTTTTAGTTGTTTGCACCGCAGCGGTGTGGTGGAGTGCTTGGCATACTCTTGTGTTGTTATTGCATTTTCTCATTCCAGTTCTCTTTTGTGTATCTTCGATCATGTTTATATTTTGTAAGATTCATGGATCCACTTGAACCTCTAGATTTTAGAACATCTATGTTGCTTTTCTATTATGTGTTTTGAGTATTTGTTGTATTTGTGTTAATTGTGTTTAGGATTGTGAAATACAGTGTTTCTGTTTGTCCTTGAGGTGACTGGGAGGTTGAGCGGTGTTAGTGTCCCTCCACGAGTTGTTGCGGTGGCTATTGCGTTCCGGAGGCTGCAGGTCGGGGCGAACATGCCTTGTCTGCCCTAGAGGGAAGGAACTCTAAGCTTCGTCAGACTTTCTCCTTAGGTTCCTCCAATCTTGCTTTCATTGCTTCTCGAACTCATTCTACCATAGGAGGATCATGTGATCAATCTTTAGCATGACAAAATAATGCAAGAGAATTTTGTATGAAAAATGCGAGTATTTCTCTCAAGCCAAATATTTCATGTAATTGCTTTCATCATCTAGTTCTAAAAAAATTTCATGGAGCTCCTTAGCTTAGCTCTCCATGGCCACATAAATCTTTGAGAGGAGCTAGGTTCCCAGCAGTCAAACAGGTTCCCAAAGTAGCTCCAAATTTGTGTGGCCCATGGACAGGAAGTTAGGAGATGGTCAGCAGTTTTAACCACTGAATGACACATGACATAGGTGGTTGTTAGCAAGTGATTACAAGATTTGCTTGCCAAATTATTCATGGTGTGGATTTTGTTATCTCATGCTAGCCAATTTAAGAGATTGATTTTATTGGGGAAGGACCACGAAACAAGAAAGGGGTTAATTGGCAACGGAGACCCTCATCATTTAGAAAATTGTAGAAGGATCTAATTGTGAAATTGCCATTTGCTGTCAACCTCCAATGGTTTTAGTCTGGATTAGGCGAGGGTTGTCTTGCAAGTCGTTCAAGTAGTTTCCTTATCCCTGGGAAGTTCTCTAGTGGGATGTTGCTGGTTTAGAAGATCATATCTTTGATGGAACTTTCATGAAGAAGAGTTGAGTTGAACAACTAAGTCCATATGTCAGCTAGGGCTCGACCTTCAATCTAGTTGTCAAGCCAAAAAAACGTGGTTCCACTATCTTAGAAAATGGGTTGGATACACTTTCTGAATGCCTGTAGGGTATGTAGGATTCCACTAAAAAAAATGATTTTCTCCTAATTTACTTCTGGAACAGGTTCACGTCTGTAGTATATGAAGCTAATGACTTTAGCCCCACACCATGGTTTCCTAGAGATGATCTTCCACCACCATTTCCCTAAGAGCACTTTATTGAAAAAGAAAAGATCAAGGATACACCCAACCTCCTTGTTCTTTGGATTTGCATAGTCTTTTCCAATTTACCAACCTAGCTCGGGGTGATCCAAATCAGGTCCTGACCAAAGGAAGTCTCTTCTAACTCTGTTAATTTCTTTAATAACCCACCTGGGTAATTTGAAAATTGACGTCGAATAGGTGCATATTGCCGATAGGACAGAGTTTAACAAAGTGAGTTTTCCTTCCAATGAAAGTAGCCTGGCCTTCCAAGAAACTAAACATGATCTTATATTATGGATCAGGATGTCCCAATCCTACTTTTGAGGTCTCTTTCCTGAGATTGGTATCCCTAAGTAAGTCAAAGGTAGGGTCCCAGAAGCACAGTAGACCATCTCCGCTAGGGATGTGTGCGACTTCTGTCTTATACGGGATGAGAACATACATGTTTTTTGATTATTCATTGACAGTCCGGATAATCCTTCAAAAAGCTAAAACAGGAGTTTGATAATCCTTATGTCTTCTCCTCCCCCTATGGTTAGTATGAGCATATCATTTGCATATTATAAGTGACGCACTTTCTCTTTCCTGACGGAGCGAGATACCATATAGAATACTAGAGTTAGAGGCGTTGGTAAACATCATGCTAAGAATGTTAGTGACTATAATGAGTAATAGTGAAGAGAGTGGATCTTCCAGTCTAAGCCCCTATCGATATCTTACATACCCACACTTTGACCCATTTATCAAGAAATTGGCTTTAGAAGATGTGAGAATGGCATGATTCATCCTATCCATCTATATCCAAATCTAAGAGTTTTCAACAGATCAAGTAGGAATTTCCAGTCTACCATGTCAAATCCTTTGCAAAAATCCACTTTAAGAATCAAATTTAGGAAGCTATCTTTGCATATAGGCGATCAACTCTTGTGCAATAACGATATTGTCGATAATGCAGTGCCCTTTGATAAAAGCCGATTGTGTGGCATCTACCAAGGTGTCAATTTTCTTGCTCAAACGCAAAGCCAGTAATTTTAAAATTATTTTGAGTGATGAATTGATGAGACTAATTGGCCTGAAGTGGTTTGGGTTTTCCGAAGATTGAATTTTCAGGATAAGAGCAATATTGGCTCAGTTTATCTTTTCTAAATTATCTCTTCCCTTGTATTAGCCCTCGCATAATTTGATAATGTCCTCTTCCACTATTTCCCAGTATTTTTGAAAGAATTGAATTGTGAAACTATCAAGTCCAAGAGCTTTTCTAGCCCCCTATTCGAAAATTGCTGATTTAATTTCTTCTTGGTTAAAGGGAGCTTTTGATGTTGCGAGGTCATGCTGGAACTTGGTCCCTAGGAGGCTGAGCTAGTTGATTATGAATTGAGAGTCCTGGGTTGTACCAAAAAGGTTTTTGTAATATGCTTCAAAAGCATAGGCCTATCTCTTTATCGCTTTCAAGCCGACGATTTTGAGAAATTACACATTGGATGTGATTTCTATTCTTGCATCCATTGGCTTTGGAGTGAAAGAATTTAGTATTTTCATCTCCTTTCATCTCCCTCCCTAAGCCAGTTACTTTTGCACTTTGTCTCAAATAGGTTTCTTTTTTGTTTTAGAAGATCACCGGGCTCCAATTTCAGGGAGGCTTCCTTAGTGAGTTCCTCTAGAGTGAGAGTGCGACTTTCCTTGGAAGAATCAAGGAATTCAATCTCATGAAGTAGGGCTAGCTTCTTTAGTTTGATAGAGCCGAAATTAAACTTTGCCCAGTGCTTAAGCTGTCCCTCTAAGGTTGGTGATATATTTAGCCAAGATGAAAGCACCACATCCCTTAACTTAGGGTTCGTTCCAATAGTCACTTATACACTCCCTAAAGCCTTCCAGGAAACACTAAGTTTGTTCAAATCTAAAGGGGAGCACGTAGCTTTTATGGTCTCCAAATTTTAATCTTATAGGGATATGATCTGATTCCAATTGTGGTAGACAATTCTGCATGACTTTGGGTTATAAGGAGATCCAAAACTGGTTGACAAGAAAATAATCTAGCCACGCCCAGATATGAATTTCCAGACATATCTGGGCGTTAGCATTCTGCATGACAACTGGTAGACAATTCTACATGACTTTTGGTCCTTGTGAAATGTTTACCATTTGAAGGTGGTTCAGTTAGCATCAGGTCCCTAATAAGGTTCTGAGCATTTCTAATATCCTCTTTATGGATGCTACCATTTGACTTGTCTTGGGGGATGAAGATGGCATTAGAATCCCCACATATTACCCAAGGGTGGTTTTGTAGAGTGCAGCAACTTCGAATCTCCTCCCATAATTGTTGCTTGAGATGTTTGAAATTTGGACTATAAACCAATGTGCAGATTCATGTGGTTTTATTTATGGATAATCTTTCCATCGAAAAGGTTACTGTTCCACCCAAAGAAAGGGAGGGGGTGGGCAAGGGTGTGCTTGAGCACCTGATTGGCCCCAAACAATGATATATATATATATATATAAAGGGAATGAGGGAAAGCATAGTTAGAAGCACCCCTTTCTCTCTCTTTATTTTATTTTTCTAAAAATAATAATCTTTTACAAATTAATGCCAATAGTTTTAAATAAAAAATAATGTTTGGAACCAAAGCAAAAAATTATTATTTCGATATTTTACAAATTGATTAATATAGTATAAAAATAATTCTTTTTTATCAAAAAATTATTGGTCCCTCTATTTATTAGAAATCAGTTTATATCCAATAAAAATTATATTTATAAAAAAAATAGTAAAAATTTATTGTTTGACCCATGGTTTTTATAAGCTAGGATATAACATATACATATTTGAAAAATATTTATAAAATTTTATTGTTTGGCCCCATAATTTTTTACTTAGTCTTACATAAAAAAATTAATGATTCTATAACCTCTTTTTTTTAATTAGATCTGCCAAACAACAATGTTATTCAACTAATTTGACTATATTTTTTTAATAAATCTCAAAAACTTATTTTTAATTCTGAGTCAAGATCCACTTTATTTTTCTTCTGGTTCCATTCTATAATCAGACCTCATGTCGAGCCGTGGTTGGTATAAAACAGTAAAGATTTAATCTTTGTCCCCCTATTGATTGCTAGATGGAGGGAGTTACATCACTAAGTTAAGTTTTTTGAATGCAACATATGTCTGCGAAGTGGATGTGAAGGAAGTTCTTCACTAAGAAGCGCTTGGGAAGGAAATACATATTTTGCTTTTTCTAACTTTAGAAGGAGAAAGAGATCTTTACCCCCTCAAATAAAAAAATAAAAAAATAAAAAAAATATACTAAAGGGACGGTGTACCACATAAGCACCACAACCAATGAAAACTACGTTGTAAGGTGGTTAGTAAGGAATTTGGATTCATTAGGAAGTGGACCATCCTTTCCAAAAAGCACGGGCCAAGGAATGGATGCATAGCTCTTATATCCCCACCTCGTAAACATTGCATGTGCCTCAAAGGCAAAGATGTTTAGTCGCTTTCCTTTGTCTTTGCATGGACAGTCTCCTACACTAACCTACTCTGCATAAAAGAGCTTCTTCTACTCGTTTTTTTTGGGATCTACTTGCACATTATAAAATGTCAAAAATAAATAAATAAATTAATTAATTAAAGTAAATTACTTGCAGTGGACATCTGTTTTAACTCTTTTTCTTATTGTGCCATGAAATGGGCACTTGAATGTCTTTCTGGTAAATTACACTGTTTTGTAATTTTGCTGTTGAATGTATCATAAAAGTCATATATTAACAAATATTTTTAAAAAATAACTGGTTTTTTAAAGGTCTATCATACTAGTGCCAAATCAACACTTAGGTTGTAGTGGAGCATTTTAAAAAAGCCAAAAGCTTGGCTTTTTCTTTATTGGCCTTGAATTACTAAAATAGTTTTTTTTTAACCCAATTTATTCAAAAATTTTCTATTATTTTCTTAAAACTTAGTTTAAAAAAAACCATTTATTTTCAATATATATATATTATTAATGAAATGGGAAGTACTTTTACACATTTTTTATAACCTATTTGTGTTTTAATTGATTTAAAACTTATATTATTTGTATAAAAACAGTTTCAAATCTATTTGGATTATTTTTAATAATTTTGCTTCTTACATATAGTTGTGATTATATTTCATATTCTCAGAGACAATCACTCATAAACCCAATTAATTATTATTATTTAATATAGGACAGAGAATTGATTAATTCATTGTAAATATAAAAGCTATATATATTTATTTCGTATATACTTAAATTTATAAAATTATTTTTTTCCTTTATATGTATATATATATATGGGGTTTTTTTTTTTTTTTAATTTCTCCAAGTTAGCAATCGTATATTGTATCTAGGCTACCTTACTTTGAGCCCTTCGATTACTGTGGATCATAGGGCCTTTCTTTTATCATTCCTTAGTAGGGCCAAACCAAAGACTTCTATAAGATCAAAGTCCATGATTAGCTAGCCTTTTGAAGAAAGTTGATTATTAATATATTTAGTGTTTTCCATGTCAAATGTTTACATTAACTTTAGAAATTATGATGATTCCCTTTATAAAGAAGGTGTATGTATGCTTATATGATAAGAAACAACATGCTTTAGTGGTATAATAGGTAGGTTTTTGGTATAGAGACAATCCAATTTCTCCGGTAAAAAAAGTGTCTATGTATGCTTGCATGACAATAAATGATATACATTCATGGTACAGTATGTAGGGTTCCAGTGTAAGGGGAATACAATCCCCCTTTAAAGAAGGTATATGTATGCCTGCATAATAAGAAATGATATTCATTAATAGCACAATAGGTAGGGTTCCAAGTGTGGAGGAATTCAAAAAATTAATTTTGGTAAGGTAACACCACTGCCTGTTTCTATCCTAGCTACCTTACTTAAAACAACCCTTCTGTTTCTCCTGTCCCTCTTTACCTTTCCTTTCTAGGGCCCAAACCAAAGAATTGTACTTGATCAAATTTCATGATCAGCCTTTAGATGAAAGTTGATATATTAATATGTTTAGTGTATGTTTTTCACATCAAATATTTATATTAGCTTTGGAAATATATTGATTTCCCTTATAACGAAAATGTAAATATGCTTGCATGACAAGATATGATATGCATTGATGCAAAATAGGTAGGGTTTAGGTGCAGGGGAATTTGATTCCTTCATAAACCTAGAATTTGATTCCTTCATAAACCTAGGCAAAACTCAATGTGTAAGTCTCTTACTCTGCCCTTCCATCCCACTCAACTTTAGACTCTCTCTAGTTATATATATCATATAGACTTTAAAGTAATTATCTTACATTAATTTAAATTTTTCCTAGTCCATATATCACCTAATAATGTTGATTAGTTGGTAGGGTGGACATTTATAGGAGGCCAATAAAAAAACTATATACATTAATTTAAAATTTTTCCTAGTCCATATATCACCTTATAATGGTGATTACTTTGTAGGGTGGACATTTATAGGACACCAATAAAAAAACTATATATCTGGGGAGGGGCCTATAAAACAGTAGTTAGGGTTCACAATACTAGCAACGCTTTGAATAAGATGCAGGGAGGCATAAAATAATTGTAGGTGCTATTCACATCAACTATGTGATAACCATATGAAGATCAAGTATAGATAGCTCGTAAATCGCTATACCAGTCGTATAATTGATATTGATGGTGATAGAGTAATAACATTATTATGGAGCTTGCATACCCCAATATTGTACGTGGATGAAGGAGCATGTGTAATCCCAACAACTACATATATTATGGATGCTTTACACCCTCTTGAACTCATTACTTAATAAACAATTATGTGTTTCACTTTATAGTTCCTCATTAATGATACATTTGTTGACCCTATTTTTTATTTTTTTATTTTTTTATTTTTATTTTTGCCAAACCACATCCATTATATACATTATTTAGCCCAACAATTCCATCAATAAGTTTTAGAGATGCTGCTTCGATTAACAATGAAGTTAGAACTCAAAAGTTCCATTGGCAACCATTAATGGGGGTATATGAAGACACTGTGATACCTTAAAAAAGCCATGCTAACGCTGAGTATGAAACACCTAGAAAAGACAATGATGATGATCATAACAATGGCTATATTGATGATGATGGTCATCATTGTCATCATGATTATGATGACAGTGACGATAAGGATGAAAGCAACAATGACAATGAAAGTCTCTCGAATAATATGCAAGAAGGTGTAATCATTGAGGACAGTATATGCATGACTATCTCAAATAAAGAGCACAAGGTAAATATGGTAGCAAATGATTACACCCAAGTTAACCTCATTCTTGGTATATCTTCAATAGATGATTGGTATGATGTAGCAACAATTGATGATTTGAAACCACATATATCTGCCAAAGACAAAAAGTCATCAAACTTTGATGATTATGCTAATCAAATGTTTAATTCAAAAGGCTAATTCATCGACCTATTGAGTTAATGGTCTACAAAAAAGGATAGTTGCATTTATACATGTGAAGAGCATTAAGTCTAAATTTATTGTAAAATGTGTCAGGTTAGATTGTACTTAGAGTCATTACCCTTTAGTTTCAATGACATGCATAATGTACACATATTTCATATTTCCTATATTTTAATTGATAAAATACTTATAATTATAGATTATAATTATACTTCCGTTTTTGTGGAATAGATTGGATTTGAATCAAAGTAAGCTTAAAAGTGGGGTTTTAGCAAAAAAGGAGTGAGGCTACAAATTTTGAAAATTGATGAGGACCTATTGGAGAAAGAAATAGAAGATGTTTAAACTTAAAGCATGGGCATGCCTTATGCAGCCTGAAGGCCACTAAACATGGGTGTTGAATTAAGTGATTGCAGTCTAACATTTGATAGGTAGTCCTACTTATATTTATCTTTATTCTATTCTATCAGGAGTTTTATTTAAAAAGGATTTATCTCAAAGGGAAAATAACATTATTAAGGTTAGTTTTTGGTACGTTCTTTGTGTATTCGCAAGTGCACGGGTAGTAAGAAGTAGTAAAGTGTACCCAAAAGGATCGGGTAGTCGAATCAATAGGGACTTGGAATCTCTTAGTACTAATTGCTCTTCTAATATCTAATCGGATCAAAGATTGGGGAAAGTTTTAAATTATGAATCTAGAAGAATACGAAGGATACAGAAATGGAGGAAAGAATTAGGAAATTAAATTGGATTGATTACACTGTTTGAAGCAGCACCCTGGGCTAATCCTCTTAAGGAACATATATATATTAACTCCTTTACAATAACTATTAAGTACATTTGCTTGGACCGAAGACTAAAACCCTAAATTGGAAAGCTTGAGACCATACTCCCTATCTCTAGGCTCATACTCAATCCTAAACCTCTATGTATGCTCTAACAAGCAATGCCATAACTATGCCATTCATGTACATCAAGTTTTGCACTTACAACTATGGCAATCATGTATATCAAGTTTTACAATCGCAATTATGCCAATTATGCACATCAAGTAAACTCCATAGTCATTATGAAAGAGTACGTCAAATATACTTAAGGTCCGTTTTGATCACGGAATAGGAATGATAATGTTAATGGTAATGGTAAAAGTAATGGTAATGGGAATAAAAAGGTGTTTGGTTGGAAAGAATAAATATTGGGAATGAGAAAAGTGCGATAAAGAATTGTATGAAAATTACTTTAATGCTCTTAATATAAGTAATGATATGTTAAAATATACAATAATTATATTTAAATAAATATCTAGTCTTTGTAATTGCTATAATTAAATATTTAGAATAAATATTTTCTTTTTACCATTATCCACTTTAATTATTACAATTAATCACTTTACATAATTATTATTTATTTTAAATATTTAGATAAACAATTTCTTTTTACAATCAACCAATTAAATAATTTACTTTAATTATTCTCTTTAATTTATTTGAAAGATAGTAAATTTGTTCTAATTATTTAAATTAATAATTTTATTTAATTAAATATCTATTGGTTAAAAATGTCATTTCACTTAAATTACCATAATTAAATAGTTTTATTAACTATTTTATATAATTAAATGTACATAGGGCAAAAATGTTATTTCAATTTATTTATTATAATGTAATATGTATATTAAATAATTCTTGGTAATTATTATTAAGTTTTTAATTATTATAATATTTAAATGACTCAATTTATGTTAATAATTATTTACTTTAATTATTATAATTAGTTATTTAAATTAATGATTATTATTTAATTAAATCTCAATTATGGGCAAAATGTCATTTCACTATCAATAGTGTTTATTCCTCTCTATATACCTCAATTTTGGGGGTAATGAAATTCTTTCACTATACATAATGCTATTACCCACATAACCAATTCCTGAGTTAATAGTAATATATCCAAACATAAGTATATATTACTATTTATAATCAATCTCATTTTAATAGTGATTAATCCCCCAATCCAAACGCCTCCATAAATCTCAAGGTTCAATAGCTAGGGGCACCGGAGAACGGTTTAGGCCCTCATGGGTTCACACGATGACAAAAAGATAGAGAAAATAAATAAGTAAGAATTCATCAAACTCTCTTTTGCTTCTCTAATCCTTCCAATTGTGCTCCAAGGACCTTCAATCAGTGCTCCAAGGTCTCAACTCTCTCTCCTTTTCGGATGATGAAGATGGTTCCCACAGCCACAGCTCAAATCCCCAATCAAAAGTCCCCTCTGACCCTTACTTTTGGGATTTAAAAACTAATTCCCGCCACAAGCACGGTTGTGCCGTGCACTCTACAGGTTGGTCTAAGGTTTGGCATCAATTCTGAAATTCTCCAGACAGTAATCTGTATAGGCAGAAAGCACGCCAGTGCTTGGGCCATGCTTCCATCTGCACGCCTGTGCTCTGTGCCCTGTGCCCATGCTTCCTTCCTTTAGATAATTTCTTCAATTTTTGAGATCTGCACAGGACAGAAGCACACCCTCAACACGGCCGTGCTCCAACTGAAGAAGTGTATATGAGTTCTTTTGATGCCAAATTTGTACAAAATCTTGTTCTATTATCCTAAGACCTATTCACTTGCACAACTACACACATATATCCCAAAGTAGGATCAAAATATATGAATTGAATGCTAAAAGACAAGCAAAACACATATAAGAGGTATGTAAAATGTCGATATAAAATGCACTCATCAAATACCCCCACTCTTGAACATTTTCTTGTCCTCAAGCATACACACTCGACTCACAAGAAAAATAGATGAGTCTTGACCTTTGATCTCAGAATAATAAGAATTTCAAAAGTATAGAGAGAATCCAAGTGGTTAGTGTGTCTTCAATTGATCACAAAATAAAATGTTTTAGCCTTACCCGGCCTATACTCCCCATGTGTGTGTGTGTGAGTTACCCTAAATAATGTGTCCCATGAGTTGTTGGATTTAACTAGGTAAAAATGACCTTATTCCTAACTCACTAAGTGGGTAGTAGCTTCATACACCCTAGGGGTAGCCATTTCTCTCGGTAGGCCATCAAGTAAACACTTGTGATGCTCAAAATCCCACTACTCAAGAGAGGGTTTCACTCTTCTAAAGCAATATCTCTTTCTACCATCTTTTCTACTAATAATTACAAATCACCAATAGGGCATCCAAAAAGAATCCAACTTTCCGGGGTTTATTACTTCTATGTTAGCTAGCTGGGTTTTTTTTTATGAAGAAAGAAACAATACTAATGATCAAATAGGTATTGTCTTTAATAAACAAAAGTTGCTCCACAATTAGTGTAAAGTGCTAAGAACTTGGGTTTCCCAAGCAAGAGTGAATCTAACACTTAAGTTCAATAAAAATACACTAACACAATCGTGTCCCCCTAGATATAGAAATTCCTATCCAAGAAATCATAGATCATCCTAAGTCATGCATCATCATAATCAAATACATATAAACCCTCCCCCACACTTGAATCATACATTGTCCTCAATGTACTAAAATACATCCAAGATAAATTGAATCGAGGGTACATAAAATTGGGGGAAAAGTTATTAGGAACTTTCCTAAACACGGAGAGTGATGTTGCCCCTCTCAACGTGTATTACATATACCAAATCACTTAGCATCCCGAGAAGTACAGAAATGGCACACAAGTGAAGCTCAAGCAAACCAAAAAACAATAACAAACAAAATAAAATACAATAAAGTAAAGACTTAAATGAAAGTGCTAAAAAATAAAACATCGGTTTAGCATAGGACTCCCCTTGCTAACTAAACAAAAATAACATGTGTAAAATTGAATGACAAGTCAACAATTGATAATGAAAGATAAGATAGATGTTGAAAAAGGTGCCACTCTCACTCTCAGTCAGCCGTGTCAACCCCCCACATGATGGGACGAACCAGCTGGAGAAGCTAGTGAGTGTGATAGCTGAACACTGAGGTGGTCGATGATCCTCGTCGTGCTCCTATGCAACCAATGCCTGAAGTGAGGAGAACTGGTCGATGGCGCGGTGCGGCTGAAGAAGGCTCGAGTTGGTGGTGTTGATGAATGCAATTCATATCATGTTTTACTTACTCCCCATTCGTACTTTTCCTTGTCTTTTAGCACTTTTCAGATATATACGATGCTATTCTGGGTATGTTTGTTCATGGTACAGGAATTTAGGGTTTAAAACAATTAGGAATTAAATCAGGGACAAAACAACCAAAGAATGCACATTTTTCTTAGTGTCTAAGCCAAGCGCAGGTAGAGCATGGTCATGCTCTGTCCTTGTGATTATTGCTGTGTGAATAAGCCAGAACAGCTGATTAAGCATGGAGGTGCTTCCAATGGGAGCACGGTCATGCTTCCTCCCCTTGATTATCACTGAAATAGAGTTCCAGGGGAAGCACGTTTTCTGTGCCCCTTGCACGGGCCTACTCAAGTTGAGTATGGGCAAAGCACGACCGTACTCTCCCCGTGATTTTTTTTTGGAAAACACTTAGCCGATTCATTCAGAAGTCCCACAAAACAGCACGGTCTTAGCATGACCATGCTTAGACCGTGTTGAGCCCGAAAATCCCTTTTAAACTCCATGATCTAGGGTTTATTGGCATCTTTTATCTGGAGGTTTTCTTCCTCACTTAGAGAGGACTGAGGAAGATAATGATCAACCTTTACTACAACGTCTAAGGAATCAAGGTCGGGTTGGAGGCACTAGAGAAGTGGAGTTAGCTCATCCATGGAGCTGTTGAAGCACAACTAAGGAGAATTTGTGAAAGGGGGAAGTCATGATTTCTCACCTTATTGTATTCATTTCTTCTTCTAAGTTGTATGAATTAATGAGTGGCTAACCGTTCCACGATGCTCCGGGATGATTAACTATTTTGCTTAATGTACTTTGACTACTTGGTTTTAATGTGTATGGAGTTCTAATGCGTTCTTGTGTTTATTCTTGTGTTCTATAACTTGATGTGTTTGATTTGCGTAGTTATTTGTGTACAACTTAGTGTGTGTAGATTACCGTAGTTGTGATTTCCTTATGTAGTTGCAAAACTTGGCGTGTATGAAGCCCGTAGTTATACTTGCAAACCTTGGTGTATATGATAGCCGTAGATGCAACATTACTTTTGAGCACCGACAAGGATCTTAGGATGTACCTAGTAGACATTAGAAGCAAGTCAGTATACTAAAGCATATAGGGATTGTCCCGGGGCATTGCTCTCTTATAATTGAAAACTTGATCCTAGTCTGCCTAATAACTCCAACCTTTTAATCTTTTTATTCTTGTTAATTTCTTCCTACCAACCAATTCTTGATCTACTAGACATTAGAAAAGCAATCAGTAGTAGAAATCCAGTCCCTATGATTCGACAACCCTACCGCTTTACGAGGTACCACTTTATTACTTGTTACGATCTATACACTTGCGGAGAGTGCATCAAGTTTTCGGTGACATTGCCGGGGACTGGCAACTTTTAGGAAAATTAGGATTCTAGTAATTTAGTTGTGTTTATATTGTTCATATGTGCGAATATCTCTTTTCTTTTATTTGATCATTCGTCTTATCTTTCTTTTCTTATTTTACTTCTGATTCTTGATCTGATTTTGTTCTATCTTATCTTGTGAAGGGACAATTGTATAATTTCGAGGGAGCACTTCATCTCCATTGGCAAGCCCTAATCACGAGATTGAAAGAAGTTTCCATAGAAGATTGAGGCAAGCCAATTTAAGTGAAACAGGGTTTGTGGAAGTGAGTATAGAGGTAAATCTAGAGGAAGAAATGGCTAGAAATCAACAACAAAGTATTTCACATTTTGCCCGGCCGAACTTGGAAGGAGGTGGGTCTAGCATCATTTGTCCTCCTATTGTAGTGAATAATTTTGAGTTGAAACCCAATTTCATTTAGATGGTGCAACAGATGTGCTAGTTTGACAAGTTTCAAGATGAGGACCCATATGATCATTTGAAGAATTTCTTGGAGATTTGTGGTACTTTCAAGTCGAATAACGTGTCCGAGGATGCTATTCGTCTTAGACTCTTTCCGTTCTCTGTGTGGGGAAGGGCTAAGTAGTGGTGAAGTTCCTTACATCAAGGGTCTATTACTACATGGAAGTAGATGGCCGAAACTTTTCTTACAAGATACTTTCCTCAGGCGAAGATCGCCAAGTTGAGGAGTGATATCTCCTCCTTCCTACGATTGAAGTCCATATCCTTATATGATACTTGGGAGAGATACAAGGAAATTCTGAGGAAATGGCCACAATATGGAATAGTGGAATGGATGCAAATCCAAATCTTCTACAATGGGCTGAATAGTGCTACCAAGCAGATGCTTGATGTAGCTTCTGGGGGATCTTTATGTAGTAAACAACCGTGTGTAGCATATAGTTTGATTTGGAAATGGCAAACAATAGTTATCAATGGACTTCTGAAAGGAATATGCCGGTGAAGGCGGCTAGGATTTATTGAGTGGATGCCATTACTACTTTAGTAGCACAGGTTAAGGCTATCACGAAGAGGCTCGATACTATATAGTTGTTTTCTCAAGCACAAGTACCACCTTGTGAGAATTAAAGGTCCCAAATTGATCCTGGGTGTTTTTCTCCTAATATGGGTGTCGGGCAGACTAAACAAGTTGATTTTGTTGGGCAAAACAGTGATATCAAAACAACACATAGAGTAATACATACAATGTGGGTTGGAGGCATCATCCAAATTTTTCCTGGAGCCAATAGAAGAAGCATGAGAAGAAATCTTATCCATCAAGTGAGCTACCTCCTCCTTCCTTGTAGCATGAAAAGATTGCACCTTTTTCATGCTGAGAAAATTGATCATACATACCTTCTTCGATTCCTCCAGTGTTCACCATAAGGTGAGAAACCCATGCTCGAGCTTCCATAAAGCAAAATTTCAGCAGCTCTAAGAATTGGTCTGTTTGCAAAATTGAGATCATTAGTCTTCAAGATATCCTTAGCCATTTGAGAAGATGAAACCACAAGAGTGGGAACTTGACCGAGTTTTAGAAGCATTAGAGGTCCATGCTTCTTTGAAAGCTTGTGAAGGGATTGGTGGGGTAGCAAGCCAAGCTGATGGAGGTTTCCAATGAAAGGTAGCTTCCATGGACAAGGTGGTAGCTTAACTGATCTTGTATTTGATAAGAGAACTAGTTTGATGCTAAGGAGGAGCACAAAGAAAGGCAACAACAAGAGAAAAGGTTGAGTTAGAAATTCAGGAGACATTGTTTCATATATATTTTTGGTCTTGGAGACTTTCATTACCCGAGTCTTCATTCATGTCACCTTCAAATGGATGCATACTACGCCCGAATGGATTCACCGGCTTCCACTCACTAGCCACATTTTGTTCGTAAAATTCCCTTAAATTTTCTTGGAATCTATAATGAACTTCTGCAGGAACTTTATTACATGGCCCTACATCACCCCTTTGTCCGGCAAGATGCAATTTCATTCTATGAATGCCTCCACCTTTCACCACTTTGGAGCAAAAATTACAAATGACCATTTTTTCCCATCATTGCTTCTTGATTCACTAATATAATTCCATGCTAAATTTGATTTTGAGATGACTGATCGGAAAGATTGCTCAAATGAGGATTGAGTAGGTGGGGCAGATGTTGATGATGGTATTCCGCTTGCCAGGTTTGAGCTACCTTCTTCCATTAGCAAACCAAATAATCTGTTGGATAACAATTCATAATAAAAGCCAAAAAAATATCAAGTTATATAATTCCATTTGGCATTTTTATTATACCAAAGAAAAATAAAAATTAAAGATTTATTTAAATTATATTATATATAGATCAATGTGTGATAATAAAATTGGGTTAATACAAAAAGTGTCTCTCTCAATGGGTGTAATAAACTTTTCAATTCACATTTATTTTGACATGAATTTATATATAAAATTTATCTCTGAATGTTGTGTGATACTATAAATATTTATAATATATATTAAAATATACAAATAAATTTTTTCATACTATAACAAATCATTGAAAAATCCAACATTAAAAATAAATTACAACTATTATATATGATTATTGGCTCATAATGTTATATCTATTAAATTATTTAAAATCCCTTGTATATTAACTTATTAATTTGGAACTTTTTATGGGGATGGTTGTAAATTACATATCTAAATCTCATCCTTTGCTAATCGGTGCACCGAAAGAGAGTTTAATTACTATTTAAATGCATCAATGTTTAATTATTTCTTAAGTTTTGTTTATTTGATTTTTCCTTCGGACAAGACAATGCAATTTCACATGGTATATGTTTTATTTTGTGCTGATTTCTTAAATTAATTAAATAAATAAAATAAATATGTTCCTAACTCCTAAGCATATGTTCCTCGGACTCATAATTATCCATTTATCCTATTTACTAGTTATCCACTTATCTCGGAAGATAAGATTATCCAAATAAACAAAAAAAAAAAGAGATAAAACCATAATTGAATCTAATAAAACCAAAAAAAGCTCCCTGTTTGCTAGAAATACGTTCAAACCTTAACCAATAATCTGTTGTATTACATAAAATGAATTCTAAATATCAAATACCCATTACAAATAGCCATTACAAAAACAACAACAAAAAAGAAAAATATTAAAAAAAAAAAGTTAAAAACTAGAGAATAATTGAAGAACAGAAAAACAAAGAAGAACTCACATGCAATGCCTTGTCGGTAGATGAACTTGGCTTGGTGCGTAGACCTTGGCTTGGTGCTCCTCGCCGGCCAACACAACGTTACAAATCACCCGAACGACTTGGTTTGGAGGAGACGAGGAAAGATCCGGTCAGTCGGGGCCGTCGGATGACTAGGATTGAAGAAGGTGACCTTGGCTTGCTCTAGGGTTTTGGTGATGGGCCTGATGGCAACCTTGGTCAATGGTCCTTGGCAGAAGAAAGATGAAGTCCCGTGACTCAGTAGTGCTGGACTCGTGAGAGACTTTTGAGAGAATTTTTTATTTTTTTAAAGAAAACCGGTTGGTCTGGGTGAACCAGTTCACCGGTTCCCGGTCTGATACCAGTTCATTGCCGACTCAGTCAGAACCCGGTTCAATATATATAAATGAACTGGACTAGCGGCGGTTCCCTGTTGAACCGGTTGAACCGGCCGGTCCGGTCTGGTTTTTAAATCCTTAGTTCTGAGGCCTTGCAGACTTATGGGGTTCACGCCCTGTGGGTCTACGGCCGTTTGTCCGCTTACCGGGTCCAACCGAGCCGGGTTTGGGACGTGACAATATAATTTCTATATTTTATTTTTTATTTTCATCATTGAAATTGGCTTCATTTACAGTTGGTATACAATAGGGAACATATAATTATTTTAATTAATATTATCAATCAATGTGGGTTTTTTTCCTTATAGACTTACTTATGTACCTCTCAATAGAATTAAATATCATATATACCTCTTAAAATTTTCTCATTAACCATTAAAATATATTACATATTCGATGAATATTAATTTTAATAATATTAAAAATAGAGTTCTTTTTTAATTACTGACTACCTTAGATATTTTCTTAACTTTTTATATAAATTAAAAAAACAATATAAAATGGTTGGAATTGATTTGATGACCAAAAAACTTTAAAGATTTAGATGTAACAAATAAAAAGAGCTTAATTTTTTTTCAAGAAGCATATGTACAAAAATATTGAGCTAATGATCACTAGAGATTTTTAACAGGATCCATGCATGGCTTTTTTTGTTCTTTAACATTTAATAATATATTTTAATAATACATATAATGCGTAGAGGTATGCTAAAAAAACTATATAAGTTAAAAATTAATAAAATAAAATTTGGATTGTATAGAAATTATACTGAATATATTTTAAACATAGAAGGGTAAAAATAAATATTGGGGGTACAAAGACCAAATAGTTTAATTGTGCTTCTTATAATTCGTCACAATATTTATTTCTATCTATTTACTCTTAAAATATTCTCTATTTTTCTAAAAAGTTCAATATGATGATCCATTGACATATGGCCAAAAACATATAAATATTTTATCTATTTTTCAATTTAAATTCTTTTAGAAAATAACCTTATAAAATGTTAACATGGGATGCACAGATTAATTTTTGCAAGCTATATTATCATAAAATAATATTATTTTTGAATTATATGTCAGGTGACATCTATATTAAATACTCCTGTTCCTATTCGGATGGTCAGAATAAGTCAATAACCAAATCTCTTAAACCAAAAAATTTAATTAATTTCAAATTTCAATAAAATATTTACTCAACTTAATTGTTTATTTTATTCTTAATGGTACACCACTTGATTCAAACTTTGGTAATTTTAACTAATAAAATTTAAAAAAGTAAGTAGTCAATTTGGAAAAACTTCATAACTGCTTTTTTAATAACATAAAATAACAAATAAATAGAAACGAGAAGTTGTGGCCATACAAATATGAATGAAGTACTTAAAAGGCAATTACAAAAGAAAAAAAAAACAAAGCGCATGTACGGTATTAAACACTTAGAAAATGACAAAAATTCTAAGACGAACTCTCCCACAAACGAACTATATATATATATATTTGTGTGTATATTAGTTAAAATGTTGGCTAATTTTCTTCATATTTGAGCAACTCATATACATTAAATAATCTAAAATATATCTGAGTCTCAATGCAATCAAAAGGTATGTACGCAATTATTTGAGACTTTTGATGAATGTAGTGCATGATAAACAGCTAAATAATAGCAAATTTTATTAATGTTAAGTCAAGTGACATCCATATATTGAAAAAGAAAAATCAGCGAATATAACAAGAAAGCTTCGTTGCGTATTATGCTAAGTTTAAAAGAGTGGTGTCATGGTTTACAAAATAACTTCAATGGCAAACTAGCACATAATACAAATGGAAAGTGACAACTTTTCTTATTTCCACAAAATCAATGATAAATAACAACAAATACATGCATAATATACCCCCAACATATAATATATATTTAGGCCAACGACTTCTTCGTCTATTAACACTGAATCTCTTACGTAAGATATATATATCTTGTTGAAAAAACATATTTAAATCTCAACACATACAGAATGAGGATATGACATAAGTATTTTAAGATATTAATTCTAGACATATGCACACTCGTGACATATGACTTATCTACAATTCATCAAATATATAAATATATACATAACACACTCTTCTTGCTGTTAGAATGGTCCTCTATGTGATCATCATTGACAATCTCCATGACCACATCAGTTGCGCGGGAGTGGTTGAAAAGCATGTGTATGCCGTCTTTGATTTGAAAATCAAATTTTATTTATAGACAAAATGTACCTAATTGGATTTTGTTACTCTTTTTTAAGGGACCTAAAAATAAATTTAAAAATGATAAGCTTTGTCAAGAGCATTTAAGTAATTTTTTAAAAAAATAAAATAAAATAATTTCATAATCATGGTATAGAGAAGCCACCGGAACATTGGAAGCATCTTTAGAAGAAATTTTTTGGGCAACTGCAATACATGATACTTTTCTTACTGTCATAATTATTATTAAATTTTGAAGCGTCTTTATAACAGAATTACAATGGACAAAGACCAGATAGTCTAATGACACTTAAACTTATTATAAAAGATAATAGTGAAACATTCAAAAAAAATTTTAATTCATAATTTATTAGAAAACAATAATAGTAATGAGTCATTGATCATAAATACAAGTTTGCAATTCAAACTCCTCGTCCCTCGATTGAGGATGTGCAAGTTAAACGATTAATTCTCCATCTACACGTATATCTCTAATGTATATAGCGCTTGTCGATTTTGTAAAAAAAAATTACAACACACATTTACACTTCCTATCTTTAAAATTAATCCCCAAAAAAATATAAATTATTATTCATAATTTGTCGGTTTTCAGTTTTTTATTAAATTATCATAGTCCTTACTCCTTAGTTTACTTGCAAAGAAAAACAACAATTAATATTAATATATTAGCATGATCTTTTTTATAAAGAACAGAAGGTGGCGTACCCCCAAAGTACACATACAATGGAAAAACTTTGCCAAAAAAAGGACAAAGAAAAGAAAACAATGGAACGAGATGCTGCTGCTTGTGGGGTTGTGCGAGCTGAAACCCTTTTCTTTATTTTTTTTTATTTAAGTTTTTACTTGGCACCCCCTGAAAATTATCAAAATTATTTACCTCATTATATCTTAAATATTACTTGTCATTTTTTGTTTATGTTCATTTATCTTCAAGGCCATTTCGGGAACAATTTGATTGATTTTAAACTGGATTATTTATTATTTATAATGTATGTATTGTACACAAATGTGAGATTTTGTAAAAATATTCCATGATTTTTTAATTAAAACCACTAACATATTTCTATTTTTCTAGAAGAATAATTTATTTTTTATAATTAAGTTTGAAACAATTTCTAATTGTATCTAAAAGACATAATACAAAAAGGCTGAAAGGCACAAGTTTGGGATTAGGTGGCAACTAATATTTGCATCTTTGATTTTCATTTTTTTCCGGCCCTTCAACAACAAATAATCTTTTATGGTAGTCATGGTTTTGAAACTCCAAAACTTACCATTTTACATGTATCACAATTTTGTTCTTCTTACCCTCTCTAACTTTACAAAGATATCTAATCATCTGTTGTAGTCAGAGTGTATTTCACTTTCATTCGTCAAATCTTTACATGTGATCACTATCCTTATATCTATGCTTTTTTTCACTAATATATTTTAACTGACTAATATATTATATTTTTTTATTTGTTATAAGAACCCAAACTTTTTTTTATTATAAATTAAACCCTTAAAAGTTGTTATGGACAGACATACAACAAGTAAATAGGATTAACATAGTGATGAGAAGTACACGGATGGCCGCCCGATCCATACTGCTACGTGGCACAGGAAGATTGGTCCGTTTAAAATAAAGGTAACCCATTTGCCACCTTCCTGTAGTAATAGTAAAGTGGGCCCACCATGTGTTGCATAAACAAATTTCTGGACAGTTGACAATTTTATTCATTTATGATGCATCTCTCTCACGTGAGTACAGTTCAATTGCCGGATATATACATAAAGATAAGTATAAGTAGTATTTTAGTTGTAAATTAACTAGTATAGGTTAGCAGGTACTAACATACATACACACCAGGAAATAGTGAATAAATATATGTATATAAATTACTAGACAACGGTAATTAGTAGACGCAAAAATGGCATTTCCTAACATGTATATGTATTATAAGAACAGACATGCAAATATTAGCTCCAGGTACAATATAATGTATAGCAAGAAAAAATACGCATACAGACAACCTTTCAACTCTCCTAATTACACCCATTTTGACTAAGATTTGTTCTACAAGAATGTTGTACCATATGAAACTTGGATTATGTCCTAATGAGGCTTCGAGGAAGTTCCCACTAGGAAAGGATCGGGTTTGGAAAATTTTGCAAACGCAAGTGTTTAGTGATGTGAGTAGGCTTCACCCAATCTTGCGAAAAGGGCCATATTGAAGTTGTGGAGATATCGGAAACCAATGCCACCATTGCCTTTACTATAGCATAATCTTTCCCAAGAAGACCAATGTATACCTTTGTGATCAGCTCCTTTAGAACTTCACCAAAAAGAGTATAAGATTCTCTCCAATTCCACACAGATATTAATGGGGAGGAGATAAACCTGCTTGGCATAATTTGGGATGGCGTGAGACATGGTTTTAAGCAAGATTTCTTTGCTAGCCCTTAACGAGAGAGATGCTTGTTCCATCCTTGAGTAGGTCTCCTCATCTTATCGTTTATGAAAGAAAATATCGCCTTCTTGTTCCTCCCAATAAGGAATGGCAAGCCAAGATAGTTTCCTTGAGTGTCGGCGTCATCCATACCAATAATAGTGCAAACAAAAACATATGACGCTTGGAAGGCGAGGTAATTATACTGAATTAAGTAGAAGATTTATGGAAGTTAACAAGCTGCCTAGATTCTCAGCCATAGATATCAAGCACCTTCTTCAACAATGCAACCTCATTTTTGGAAGCTTGTAAGAATATGAGTTAGTTGTTAGCAAAAAGAAGATGAGATAACATAGGAGCACCACTTGCTATTTAACAAACATGCAGACTACCTCAGCCATCTCTCCTTGAATAAGGACCTAGTGGCCTTCAACCACTAACAAGAACAAATAGCGTGAGAGGGGACATTCTAGAGGTAAACCTTGTTGAGGTAAAATGGTTTCCAATAGATGCCTTCATGAATAACATTATAACTAACAGATGAAATGCACATCATAATCTGATCAATCCATACATCTGTAAACCACATTTCCCTCATGACTCTTTAAAGGAAACACCGCTCCACTAGGTCATATGCCCATTCATGTTTATTTGCCAATTTTATGTTTAGCAAGGACATGATATTGTTATATAATTTTGATTATTTAGGGTAATTATCTTGGGTGAGCACTAAACTATGCCAATATATCACTTTGGCACTCAATTTCAATTTGTATCAAAATGAGCACCTAATATCTATTTCATTTCAAAGGGAGAGTACTGGAGTTATTCCGGCTTGGTTTAGCTGACATGGCTTCCGGAATGTTGATGTGGATGTTATTTTTCCACGTTACATTCATGCTTGAACATTAAATCTCATCATCTTGAACACATGACCATTATGTAATCCACATCAGATTCCACGTCATAAGTGAACATATTAACCCTTCTTCCCAGATGGTTGCTCATTCATATCTCTCAGCCCTTTGCCCTAACCAGGACTGGTCCACCGCTAGCCTGTGTTAGCGTTCACTCATGACAGTGTTTGTCCTTTGGCGGACTCAAGAACCTCTTCTCTCAACATCATTGTTCTGTTATTTATTTTCAAACAACATATTCAGCATCTCTATGTTCTTTCCAAATGCAGTCAAATATGTGCACCTAATTTCAAGCAAATTATTCAATTATAACAAATGAACAAATGCAGACATTCATATATAAAATGGGTGAAATTAACTAAACAAACGTAGAGAATATAAACTTAATAAGAACATCAATACAAGATAAAACTTTAGATAGAAAACTAATCTTCGTGCCCATTTCAAATTTCAATTCAAGACAATACATGTACCCCATCTACATTAACATTCAAAAGCAACACATATATTAGCATGAATTACAAAAACCTAATCTTGATGTACATTTCAAATTTCTATGAAATCAATGCAGTGGATTACAATAAATTGGTGATCCTACCTCTGGTGGCCTTATCAACCAATCAATCTCCATGTGTGCTCCCGGAATTCCTCCTAACCACTATGTGGATTTCACGGCTACTATGGGGCCTTTCCAAACATATGTTGTGGAGAGCCGAGGTTCCTCAGTCCGTCGAAGGGTAGATGCTATCATGAGGGAACGTTGACGCAGGCTGACAGTGGAAGGGTTGTGGATGAACGCTAGTTAGGGCAAAGGGCTGAGAGATGGGAATGAGCAACCATCGTGGAAGAAAGGTTAACATATTCACTTATGACTTGGCATCTAATGTGGATTACATGATGGGCACATGTTCAAGATGATGAGATAGAATGTCCATGCGCGAATGTGACGTGGAAAAATAACATCCACGTCAACATTCCGACAGCCACGTCAGCCAACCCCAGTTGGAATAGCTCCAATGCGTTCCAGTTGAAATGAAATAGATATTAGGTGGCCATTTTAATATGAATTGAAATTGAGTGCTCAAAATGATATATGGGCATAGTTTAGTGCTCACCCAAGATAATTACCTGATTATTTATTAACTGTGTACCACGTTTGTTATGGTAATAGAGATGGGATGTGATAGCTGATTTAACTCAAAATTATAATAGAACTTCAATTTTCTTGAGTTACCCATGGTAAATTCATCATGTGGGTTTCAATTGAAAATTTAAATTGCACAACCAAATATTATTAGTATAATAGAATCAATGAATTCATATTAGACTTGTGAGCACCACGGCAGACCCATTTGGATTTATTAATATTTTTAAAAAGTGTTTAACTTCGTGAAGCAAGGATAAACACATTTTTTTTCTTAAAGCTAGATTATATTATAGAATAAGCAGTTTTGATGCTTATCCGTAAACTGAACATTTGATGTTTCACCTTAGAACAAAAAAATGAAATTAAATTAAATTAAAAATATTTAAAAATATTTAAAAAACTAAAAAAGTCTCATAAAAGTGTTTCTAAAACCTTTGCAATAACTTCTAGAAACAAATAAAAAAAACACTTAAGATTATAGCCATGTATACATAAAAAGCACAACGATACATCTGCCATGGCAAAATTACATCTGGCATGGCAAAATTAGTCATGTATGATATAGTATTTAAAATCTAACACATTTCATTTCATTACATCCAAGACTTTGGAATAAGGTAGAGATTTTGTTTCATTTTCATTGTTAATCCAGTGCCTTCAGTCATATCGATTTCTTCACCATCCACGATTTGAAAAAATTTCCAATCAAACCTATATATAAGGTTTGCTAGTGCAACTTCCATTGTTGAAACTGCAAAATGCATTCCTGGACATATTCTTCTACCTGCTCCGAAAGGAATGAATTCATAGTTTTGTCCTTTGAAATCTATATCATTAGATATGAATCTGTCTGGTTTGAATTCCTCTGGACTATCCCAAATTCTAGGGTCTCTAGCTATGGCCCAATAGTTAATGATAACTCTTGTTTTTCTTGGTATTTCATAGCCTTCAATTTGGCAACCTTCTATTGATTCTCGAGGAAGAAGCATTGGCGTCGGAGGATGAAGCCTTAATATCTCTTTGATAAAAGCTTTGAGGTAATTCATCTCAGAGATATCCTCCTCTTGAACCATTGATTTGCCATGTGTCAAGTTTCTTATCTCATTTCGTAGCTTCTTCATAATTTCTGGATTCTTAATAAGTTCCGCCAAACTCCATCCTAGCACTATATATGTTGTCTCTGTTCCAGCTACAAACATATCCTATTCAAAGAACAATGGAAATCTCATTTATATAGATACACAAAATAATAAATCTTGCAATAAAGATGAATTTATATTAAAGTACATTTATTTTTCTTTGTTTTGTCACTAATCCACATTGCCAAACATGATTAAAACTTTCTATTTTCTTAATTCAATAAATAATGTTTCCCACTATTAATGTTAAAGTTACTAAAAAGTTTGATAAATTGTGCAATTATATATAATTTGTATATGTCATGATCATTTAGATTATATTGCCCCTGTTTCTCATGATCTTATTTGTTAGACATGATATCTATTCTAGATTCATTAGTAAATACTAAGGAATTTTTTCCTCAATTGTGTGTGTGGTATTATTATAGCCACTCCATTAAACATCATTAACGTGAACAATAATAATAACTAGGCATTTTCCCCGGCTTCGAATTAGAGTTTTTAAAATTTTGTGAGTAGTTTTGAGGCAATATCATATATAAAATAATATAATTAAACAACCCAAATTATTTTATACCTTAGATTTCAAAGGTTTTATGGACATTTATTATATAAATAATTAGGTGTAATTAATGTTTTTAATTATTAATATTATAAGTAATATAAATAAAAACTTATATATTATTAAAAAAAATTAGAATTGTTCTTTAAAACACTTTTGGAGTAGCTTATACATCTACTTTAATAGTATGTATATAATAATAATAATAATAATAATAATAATAATAATAATAATAATAATAATATCAACAACTTCAACTATATTTAGTTAGCAAAAGAATTAATTACCACTAATAGAGCTTTGATTTGATCATCAGTGAATGAGAAATCCACGTAAGGATTCTTCTGAAGTGATAGCAAAATGTCCATAAAGCCATCATCTTTTACTTCTTCATCAATCATCCCACGTTCCTGAAAGATCTGATTAAGAACAGCATCCCATTTACTGAAATTCCTTTTAGTCCTCTTATCCAAATCTAGTAGTGAGTTTAACCATCCAAGTGAAGGGAAATAATCCACCAAATTAAAACCATTTAGCAAACGAACGTTCTCTTTTATCATTTCATGAAATAGTTTGTTCCTATCTTCTTCTCTGGAGAACTTACCTAAAATGGCTTTGCAAAGCATGTCACTAGTGAAGAAGTACAACACTTGGCTCATGTTTAATGGTTCTAATGGATTAGAAGAAGCATGAGAAGCAATCTTATCCATCAAGTGAGCTACCTCTTCCTTCCTTGTAGCATGAAAAGATTGCACCTTTTTCATGCTGAGAAAATTGATCATACATACCTTCTTCATATTCCTCCAGTGTTCACCATAAGGTGAGAAACCCATGCTCGAGCTTCCATAAAGCAAAATTTCAGCAGCTCTAAGAATTGGTCTGTTTGCAAAATTGAGATCATGAGTCTTCAAGATCTCCTTAGCTATTTGAGAAGATGAAACCACAAGAGTGGGAACTTGACCGAGTTTTAGAAGCATGAGAGGTCCATGCTTCTTTGAAAGCTTGTGAAGGGATTGGTGGGGTAGCAAGCCAAGCTGATGGAGGTTTCCAATGAAAGGTAGCTTCCATGGACAAGGTGGTAGCTTAACTAATCTTGTATTTGAGAAGAAAACTAGTTTGATGCTAAGGAGGAGCACCAAGAAAGGCAATAACAAGAGAAAAGGTTGAGTTAGAAATTCAGGAGACATTGTTTCATATAAATATTTAGTCTCTCAACTTGGTATTCACGAAGCCATCCTTTTATAGTTGGGAAATCTAAGTGATAATGAATTTTATTAACTCAAAAGATGATTTTTTCAGTTATGATAGTGAAGTTTTGTCTTGAGCCACAGTGATTGATGGTCACAAAAGAAAACCTAGAATAATATTTTCCATAAGAATGACCTTGTCCATGTCTTTTCTTCTCACTATAATACTTTCAAAATAAGATGTCACTGATAATGGCAATGTAATTACTTGAACTTCAAAGGGATGAGAACAATTTTTCTCCAAAGAAGACAACCTAATTTCCTCATGAGTGATGCAGATATCCATTGCTAGAAGGATGAGAGTAAAATATTCAATTACACATTTTTTTTCTCATTATCATACTTTTCAAGAGAAGATGTTACTGTGATAATGCCAATGTAAAGACTTGAACTTTCAAGGGATGAGAAAATTTTTTCTCTTAAGAAGACAACCTAATTTCCTCATGACTGATGCAGTTTAGGTACACCTTGCTTGAAGGATGAGCAAAATTTTCAATTCCCCCAAAAAAAAAAAAAATTGTAATCAAGACATAATAATTTATCACATCAGATTTCAGAATTGATGCTAGATAGGGAAAATTACTTATAAATCCCTAGCAAGTTTTATTCCTCTTGTTCAGCCCCTCTAACTGTCCGATATTCCATATACTCTCTCTTTTTTCAGCCATTTTTCTTTTAGTCCATGTTGTCAAGTACGTCAGTTAGTTTGATGTAAATTACCAAAAATGCTGGTGTGAGTGAAAAGAAAAAGTTGGTGAATTTTTTTCCTGCCTAGTTACATCAACTTTTATTTGTGTACAATCAAAATCCCACACAAGCTTTCTTGTAAGAAGTTTTTGATTTTCTCCTCTTTATTCTTCTTCATCATCTTGTTTTTCTCATGCTCCTCCTTTTGGGATTCTTGGTGAACCTTCAAGGGTGGTTTCTTATGTTCCTGTTTTTTTGTTTAATTCTGTTCCTTTTGTTTCTCTTCTTCTTTTTCTTCTTTTCCCTCTATCCAAAGCCGTGGAAAGTGCTTTCTTATGAAATGTTTCAAATTTTATATATATAAGCTCCTCCGAGCCTCAAATGGAAGCATAAAAAGAGCACTATTTAAATATTTATTCATCCCTCGCCAAACATAATTAAATATATTAATTGATAACTAATTGGTGAATATGTCTAGAGGACTAAATGTCTAAAACTAGTTTTATTAAATACTCTTTGGAAAAGATATGTAGGAAAGACTTTTCAAATATATTGTTAAATATTAAATTTATATAATTATTTATTAATAAAAAATGTTTTGTACTAATTGATTTAAAAAAAATGTTTCATAAAATACATGAACATGCCTTTCCGTTGATGCTCTCCTAGAGATTGTTGGGACCAACCCGTGCTCTTACTATTTACTTGGAAAAAAAACAAACACCAACTTAGCTCATGTACTTTTAAATTCTAGAATGTTATAATATTTCTAAAATGTTATAATATTTATCTCCATCTAGAATTTTCAAAAGCGACTTTAGTCATAATTTTAATTTTAACTACATAATTATTTGTAATAATTTTTAATCTTGCAAAACCCTTTTATTATTTAATTAATTTTTAGTTTGTGAATGTTTTTAGACTTTTAAACTAAAAAATTAAATTAAATTGGTGGGGTTTTAATCATATATGCCCTATATTAGACCAATCTTCTAAGGTTGATGGCCCATGCAAACCAAGCATATTTAGATAATGAGCCGTGCTGGCCCAAGCATTGACAACGTCTGCCTTAAACATACCATGACAAGATCAATTAGGAATTTTTGTCCGAAACTAAAAAATTAAATTAAACTAGTGGGGTTTTAACCATATATGTCCTATATTAGACCAATCTTCTGTGGTTGATGGCCCATGCTAACCAAGCATATTTAGATAATGAGCCGTGCTGGCCCAGGCATTGACAACGTCTGCCTTAAACATACCATGACAAGATCAATTAGGAATTTTTATCCGCCTTCAATTCCTAATTTTTGTATCATACTTCACTAAAGATATCCAAAAAATTTGTTATGTGAGCCATTGAAAAGATCTCTTGCATTAAAACATTTTTCTACTCTGCAAATACGTATCAACCGCCACCAACTTAAAGAAAAATCAATGATGGGCACAACCGCACAACTATAAAGTTAAAACCTATTGGACGAGGGAGATTGCAGGCACGCAAGAGAAGTGTTCAAATACATCCATCCTTCTTTTTAAAGTTTTAATAAAAAGAACAAACTAGATAATTTTTAATTTCAACAATTAAATTCATGAAATAATGATTAGCTCAGCAATCAGTATTAATATATATATATATATATATATATATATATATATATATAATAAATGTAAAATGAAGAAACAAGTTGAGCATGCAAATGAATTCTTTGATAAGGAATTTTTTTTTTTTAAATTGATCGATTTTCAATTTAATTAACATTATTCATAATTGTTTATCTTAAAATTTAAAATGTTTTCAATTAATGGTCAGTATTAATATTCTTATTTTGATAAATTAATTTTTAAATATATTTATTTAAATAATTTAAAAAAATTCAAAGGTGACGGAATGCCTCCTCAAGCAATACATAAAATCAACTTAACCATAAATTTTAATAAAATCTATTAGTGATATTGTCAGAGGCCGTGCTTGGAAAAATGACACAATTTTGTCACGTTGGACCTTTCTTTTCTGATTGAAGTACATATATTTTCCATAATTTATGATGGAAAAGATGACAGTATATTCCACCAAAACAAAATCTCTTTGCGAAATAGTTATAAATTTTTTTTAGAGATAATACAAACGCATGTTAGAAAAATATTGATTTTGATATATAATTAATACTAATCAAATATGATTAAACCATAGTAAAAACATCAAAGCTTGGGATTAGAGGGTGATAACGCCAGTTTTAGCTGCCCCTGATCCTACAAAATTTTCTGTCGTTGCTCTGGTCATCGTTAACATTCAATTGACCTACTTTTGAACTACAATAGGATATTCCATCTAATAAAATGGTTATAAGAAGATGGCCACCCCATTCGTATATGCCACGTGGTTCTTGGGGATTGGTCTGTTTAAATTAAAGCTGTTGGCAAGATGCCTTTTTCTTGAGAATTTCAAAGCTAGTGGGACCCACCCCAATTAAAATAATAACAACCTATTAGAGAACAAAATAATTGGGGAACAAGCTATATCAAACTGTGTGTTGTGGGACCCAACCGTTATTTAATATTATATAAACGACATGCCGGCCGTTGTTCACATCTTGACCGTTGGGAATTGTAGATAAGAAGAATAGGAATAGTAGAGAGGAAGGATATTTACTATATGTATGACCGAAGAGAAATAGACTAGTATAGAAGATGGAGAAAGAAAAGATAATGGCTGTGTATTTATTGTTTCTCCGATACGGCCCCACAGCCCTAATTAAATGTATCCGCGACATATGTATCGTAGAAGCCATAGAAGATAACCCTCAACAGCTTTTGGAGTACATCAACGCACTGCACAAATATGAAGAAGCCGTGTACCGTATGCTACGCATAGCTGCTAGTACAAGTAAAGAACACGAAGACGTCAACGTATCATATACTATCATCGAACAAGGTGGCATTAAGAAAAAAATGAAAATAGAGGACCTGGGTGATGTAGGAACCTCAAAAGGAGTAGTTACAATTGCTTGGTGAGCTGTATACTTGTTATAGTAAACATATCCAATACAACATACGTGACTGTATCCGTATATATATCCAGTATTTTCAATATAAATGAATTAATTATGTCAGTGCGCATGATAATTTTTACAACCAATATGTACATACATTATATGTATAAACCACAAACAACTATCTTTAGAATTAATTAGTACATATTGAATTGAACTTGGGCCAAGTTATCTATAGAAATGGTATGCCGATCAAAACGACCCACAAAATGTTGAACAGCCCGAATTACAAAATGAATTGAAATAACACCAAAATTACTTAGGAAATTCATAACATTACGTTTGAAAACATGAAGAAAATTCTCCGAACGAGGATGTAACGTGGTCCATATTCTGAAGAAGAGCCAGCATTTGTGAATCCCTAAAGTTCGCCTGAGATTGTAGTCGAACATAACCTCCATTGTTATACGGTCCCACTTGTTGTAGAAGGGTCTGTCTATGTGCCCTTTAACCCGGAAATATAGGAGATTATGTAGCTCCAAGAAGAATACCCCCGTATTGACCTGTGCCTCTGTGATGATCTCACTCGTTCTGTTGTCCATGGTTAAATAAGCAAAACAAACAAGAAGAAGCACTAAGTAGAACAACTTGATAAAGGAAGACCGTCATGGTTACCGTTGTCAACCGTTGTGTAAAGAGGATCATGCAGGAATTTAAAATCAGTATTTTTCAATGTCCACTCACGGAGGGCCATATTCTCGAACTTGTCAAAATATTCCCTGTAACTTGAATCATGGCCCGAGTTACAAAGAACAATTGACGGAATGCCACCTTTAATCTGAGTGGTCTTGCCGTACTTACAGTCAAGGTTGTCAGGGGTCAGGGGTCAATGACCCGGCTAAGCCCAGGGGTCAGGGGTCAATGGGTTTGACCGGGTCGAACCGGGGTTCAATCGGGGTCAATAATTAAATATAAAAAATATTATAATAATTAATAATGAGCAAATATAATATTAAACCCATAATTATATTATAAAAACCTACTCAAATTTGATATTTAAATTGATAAATGACCTTATATACAGTAGAGTTTTCTAATTATGTCATTTATTTTTACATTTTTTAAATATTTACAAATTTAATATATTAATATATAATTATTGAACTTCTCTCTGTGTTATTTATTTATTTATTTGTTTATTGGTTGATTTTGTTAAAAATAAATAAGAAATTTCATTCACTAATTCTTATATCTCAATTGAGTTTTTTTATTTTTGTTTTTTAAATTTTTCTTATATTTTTTTATTTAATTAGAATACTTTTAATATTATATTTTTTTATAATAAAAATTACACTCATTTATTGTTTTATTTTTCTTAATAAATTAAATTTTTTTAGAAAGTATTTACATAACACATTAATATATTTTTATTTTTTTAAATGTTAATTTTTGTTGGTATGTTTATGTATATATATATATATATATATATATATATATGTAATTCTATTTATTGATTATAAATTATAAATTAATATTAATAAATATACACGGTTTTATGGTTTCTAATGAGAAAATAATAATAAATTATTAAATATTGTAAAAAAAAATTAAACATTGTGACCCTATTGACCCGGCCGGGTCAACCGGTTCCCAGTTGAACCGCCCGGGTTACCGGATTAACACCGGGTTTTTTAATACCCCGGGTCAATGGGTATACCCGGGCCGGCCACATGGCCGATTCCCGGTTTTTCTGGTTGAACCGGCCGGGGCGGTCAGGGTCTGACAACCTTGCTTACAGTTTGTCTACCAATATCTCTAAACACCAATTAGCTCCTGCCAATGTTTTATACGTAGATAACTTGGCGCCACATCATCAATGACATTGTATAACACATCCTGTGAAAAGTGGCATGGTTGAAATCCAAATGATCGCAAATGTAGTTATGCTTACCGAGAGAACGGGCCCAAGCCTGTTTTCCCGATGCGGCATGGTCCTTTGACGATTAGGCTTGTCGGCTGCAAACAATCCTCCTTATGTTTTATTATATTTCAGTCCGACCGTGCAACGAAATTAATTTGAAAATTATGCTCAAGCCAATAATTCATACGTGGAGGTTTCTTGAACGTTGAATAATCCCAGGATGATGTGTAAGGATCCAATAGTTTTTGAAATATCCGCTCATAATTAGGTTTAAGATTATAGTATTGTAAAGTAAAAGCTCTGCGATCCTTTTCCCCGAGTAATCTGTAATGCAACTTCCATTGAACCGGAGTTCGGTGCATCGGCATAGATAGTTGACAAGTTATGCCTTCCGTCCCTAGACGATTTGTCGTCAACCTGGAACTGACCCCAGTCTGCGTAGTCATCCCCTTTCTTGATATGCTCCTTGACATCAGAACTGGACTTTGCAGATTGTATATTCAGATGATAAACCACAGAAGAACTACAAGAACGAAGATCAAATAACCTGGGATTTTGCTACCTGTGCTCGCCCTTCTAAATGTATTAAAATGTGTAAATGTGGACTGCCATCTTCATGTAGTTCTTAGCAACCCTAATGAACTTCCTGTTGCTCGGAAGAGATACGGCTAACAGCTGTTCTAGTGCCAATTCTTTGGTTAGAAGACAATGAGGATACGTCAGGAAAATATTCTTTGCACTAAATCTAAACCTCCGTGGCTGTTGTGGCATATTTGTAAATAATGGCTTTACACACTTGTGAATAGTCCAGAGCAAGAAGCCGTATTTGTGGTGTATAAGTGTACAATTTATAGGAGAGAGCCCCATCGGCCATCTGCTAATATTACACGGATGGCCACCCCGTCCGTACATGCCACGTGGTTCTTGGGGATTGGTCTGTTCAAATTAAAGTTGCCGTCAAGATGCCTTCTTCAAGAATTTCAAAGCTAGTGGGACCCACCCAATTAAAATAATAATAACCTATTAGAGAACAAAATAATTGGGGAACAAGCTATATCAAATTGTGTATTGTGGGACCCAGCCGTTATTTAATATTGTATAAACGACATGCCAGCCGTTGTTCACATCTTGACCATTGGAAATTGTAGATAAAAAAAAGGGAATGTGGACTGCCATCTTAAATTTAGCGGCATTTTTAAAAAACACATCGAATAAAGTGCCGCAAGAAAACCCTTGTTGGTTATATTTTTGTTCTTCTTGGTTCTGCCCTCCTATTTCTTTCTTCTTCCATCGTTTGATTTTTTTTCTTTCTTTGTTCCTTACTCTACTCTTTTTTTCCCTTTTTTTTATTTTTTATTTCCTTTGCATTTTCTTTCTTTCTTTTTTTATTTTTTTCTTTTCTTTTCTCAAGCCTTCTATTTTTTCTCCTCTCAAAATCTTCAATCCATAATCTTTTTTGACTCCTCTCTTTTCAATTTTCCCCCCAATTCTCACTTTTCTTCTTTCTCCTTTCTTCTCCTCCATCTCTTTTGGCTCTTATAATGACTCCTTTTTCATTTCTATCAATGTTTTTCATTTCATTTTGAGAGCCCCATCCAGAAATTAGTGTGACTTGAAAATCATAATCTCTACATTCTTTAATTTTTTTGGATTTTCCAAATTTCTTTTATTTATTATTTTTATATTTTTTATATTTTTATTTATTATAATATATATATATATCATTTTAAATTTTATTTGAATTTTAAATAAAATAAATTTATATATTTATATATTTATATACATGGAACTTTTGTAACACTAGCACCGAGCCTAAATATGATTCCCAAGGCCAAATTACTTAAATTATAAACATATTTTAGTTTTTAAAATAATTTATTTACTAAATATTTTTAAATATGAAATATTTAACCACCCTAATGATATCAAGGTAACATTTGATTTTCCTTTTAATTGGAAGGTTGAGAGTTTAACTCACATACAACTCAAAGTTAGAGCTCAAAGTTAGAGGATTTATGACTTATCCACATTTGTCATAAAAAAATAAATAAATATTTGATTATAATAATAATATTAAAAATATTATTAATGAATTAATTTAAATTTGGATATTACTCAAATAAAAGTCTCTTCTGCATGGTTATGAAACCCAGCTCAAAATTATTAAAAATATTTTAAAATATTATTTTTAAAACTAAGAATTATCTTTAAATTGTATAATACATAATATAATATATATTATTTATTATCATTTATTAGTTATCAAATTTATTTGTAGAAGAAAAAAACAAATTAGTAATCACTTAATTAGAAATAATACAAAAGTAAAAAACACTAAACCTAAGGCAACATAAAACCGATAATACCGATAAATAATGAAAGTTCAAATTTAAATCATAAAAATAAAACTTAATCTAATATATGACAAAATTTCAAACAAAACATCAAACCAAACCACATTAAAAGTTCAATTGTAACATGAAAAAAAAACTTCAAACTAAACATCTGTCGAGAGGTTCCCGACAATGCAACACTGTAAAAACCAGCGGAAATTACCGTAGCAATGCTGTTGTTCACGTCATTGTAGTGATATTACTATTCATAGTGCAGTTTGTCTACGAGCGCATACCAACCGCAGGATTTCTCAACCAACCTTATGTCGTCTCTTTGCGAAAACACACAAAGCGCAGCCAATCTTGAGTACTATAGCAAAGGTACTATACATAACACTGTAGCAATATTACTATTCACTGGGTGGTTTGCATATGCACATAAGCTACCCGCAAAAACTCTCTACCAAGCATGTACGGTCTCTGTGTGGCCGCACGCTGCCCGCACAGTGTTCTGCAGAAGTTGTAGTGGCTCTATGAGGCTTGCATGACCTTGCTAGGTCCAATACACCCCTTCAAACCTTTAAAACAAACTCAAGACACTACCAAACCCCTCAATATGTGTTAGTACGAGATGAACATCAACACAACGAGCAAACACCAAGATTTTATATGGAAAACCCTTCGAATCGTGGGGAAAAAACCCACGGTACTCCTTAGAGCCACTTGAAATAAGCTTCACTATATCAACTATAAGATGACAAGAGTCCTCAATAGATACAACTAGTGGAATAACAACAATGCATCAACAATGAGGGTTTTATACAAAAAAACATCAAGAAGAAGATAGAATGAGGAATCAAACATTAAGGCTGAGGAGTGAAACTTGCAATGATCAATCCAATAAATTTGGATGAACTCTGACACCGATTTGTCGATCAATCTTTGCCCTAGCTCAAGACCTTCTCTTCCTCACTTTCTTCTTAGTCCCCTCTTTCTCTTGTATTCTCCCTCTTCATTTCCTTTATTTCTTTTTTATCCTGATGAGAAAGCATAAAAAAAGCCTCTCACTCTATTGCCCTAGCTCAAGACCTTTTCTTTCTCACTTTCTTCTTGGTCCCCGCTATCTCTTGTATTCTCCCTCTTCACTTCCTTTCTTTCTTTTTTATCTTGATGAGAAAGCATCACAAAGCCTCTCACCCTTTTTCCCTTCCATAAGTTGCCATAGTTTTTTTTAATCATGGGCTTGGAGCTCATTTATTCCATCCAGCCCACCAAATGGGTTGGACTCAACAATTCTCCCCCTCAGCAACATTTGGGGCCTCTACCAACACCTGTTCTTTCCCGATATGCTTCAAGCTTCTCCTTGGATAATGTCTTGGTGAAAATATCAGACCCATTGTACAACTCTTTATCTTCAAGAACATCTCGAATCCAATGATATCTAACATCGATATGCTTGGACTTCGCATGGAATATTGAATTCTTAGAAAGATGGATGGCGCTCTGACTGTCACAATAGACAATGCACTTCTCCTATTGCATGTATAATTCTTCAAGAAACTTATTCATCCACAAAGCCTCTTTGCAACCCTTAGTAATTGCAATATATTCAACTTCTATGGTGGATAATGCAACACACTTCTATAGTTTTGACTCCCAAGAAATAGCACCTCTTGCAAAAGTCATCATGAACCTTGAAACTGATTTTCTTGAGTCCACATCACCTGCCATATCCGAATCTGTATACCCATTCAAAATGGTTTCACCTTTACCAAAGCACAAACATACCCAGGAAATACCTCTTAGATACCTTAATATCCACTTTACTATAGCCCAGTGTTCCTTTCCTAGATTTTACATTAATCTGCTCACAACTACAATGGCATGAGCAATATCTGGCCTTGTACGCACCATGGTATACATCAAACTACTAACTACAAATGCATATAGAACTTGGCTCATCTCCTCCTTCTGTTTATCACTTGAGGTACATTGACTTCAGTTGAGTTTAAAATGACTTACAAGTGGAGAACAAACAACCTTGGCATTGTTCATATTGAACCTCTCAAGAATCTTCTCAATGTGGTTTTCTTGAGATAATCACAACTTAACATTCATCCTACCATAAGAGATTTTCATACCAAGTATCTGTTTTGTTGTGCCTAAGTCCTTCATAGTAAAGGACTTGCTTAACTGTCTCTTCAAGTCTTCAATCTTGCTTGCATTACGGCCAACAATCAACATGCCATCAACATAGAGCAAAAGAATAATAAAATCATCATTTGAGTGATTCTTTACAAACACACAATGATCAGTAATGTTCTAGTGTACCTTTGAGTCGTCATAAAGGAATCAAACTTCTTGTACCACTGTCTTGGGGCTTGTTTGAGTCCATATAGGCTCTTTATCAAACTGCACAATAAATTCTCTTTACCCTTGACTTTGAACCCTTCTGGTTGCTCCATATATATTTCCTTCTCTAAATTACCATGAAGGAATGTTGTTTTTACATCAAGTTGTTCCACATCCAAGTTTAGGCTAGCAGCTAAACCAAACATAACTCGAATGGATGACATCTTCACAATTGGAGAAAATATTTCTTTAAAGTCGATACATTTCTTTTGACTAAACCCCTTCATGACCAACCTTGCCTAGTACTTCGGTTGCAAGCTAGTCTTCAACTTCTACATCCACTTGTTTTTTAGTGTCTTCTTGCCCTTAGGCAGCTTCACCAAATCATAGGTGTTGTTCTCACACAAGGAACTCATCTCCTCTTGCATAACTTTGAACCACTCCTGCTTCTTCTCATGTTGTATAACCTCTTGATAGGTTTCAGGCTCTCCTCCATCACTAAGCATAACAACCTCATTCGTACTGTATCTACTAGAGGGATGACGATCTCTAGTAAATCTTCTCACTTGGGTCTCAACTGGTGATACTGGTGATGATTGTTCTGCTTCTTCAACTAGTTTTGAAACATCAGTTGGAGGAGCTTCAATATTACCTATATCATCACCATCTTCTTACGTAGCTCCCCCTTAAGCTGGACTCTATCAGGATGGAAGTACTAGATCAACACTAACAGAAATCTCACTTGAGAAACTAGAGGCCTCTCCCTACTCATTACTGTCAATCATCTGATCTCTTGGAAACACAACATCTCTGCTCCTGACAACCTTCCTGTTTACTGGATCCCACAATCTATACCCGAATTCTTCATGGACATACCCAAGGAAAATACATTGCTTCGCTTTATCATCAAGCTTGGACCAGTCGTCTTTGGGAATGTGAATGAATGCCCTGTAGTCAAATACTCTCAAATGAGTATATGACTCTTTCCCTGCCCACACTCTATTACGCACATCACCATCTAGAGTTGCTATTGAAGAAAGATTTATCATGTCCACTATAGTTATCACAGCTTTCCCCCAAAAGGACTTAGGAAGCTTTGCATGAGAGAACATGCATCTTACCCTCTCTTCAATTGTTCTATTCATTCTCTCAACCAAACCATTGAGATAATGTGTCTTAGCTAGAGTCTTCTTAAGCCAAATTCCATGAAGTCTACAGTACTCCTCCAACGGCCCTCTATACTCACCACCATTATCTGCTCTTAGTGCCTTCAACTATTTTCCTCTCTCCTCTTTACTTCCACCACTGTGCTCGCTTTTAAGGAGCCTGTCCTTTTTCACGCGGCCTATCTTGTTGCGATGAAAGCACTTGATGTTCTTCTTGTTCTTTGACCTGCCTCTAGATGTATCTTTATAGCCATAACCTTCAGGGTATCTGCTCTTGCTTCTACCACAACCTTCTAGCTTTTCTAAAATAAAAACCCTAGGAAAAGTTTCACCTTTCTCCTTCCTCCTAGCCTTCTCACTCAATAGGCTTTACTTAACCATTTCCATAGCTAGCTTTCCACCTAGTGCTGAAGTGCTCAGAGATACCACCAAAGTTTCCCAACTATCTAGTAAGGAGCTTAGCGTAGCAATGCTTGCAACTCATCTTCAAGAGGCATCTTCATGGAAGCCAATTGGTTTACTATGCCTTGGAAGTCACAAGTATGCTTTGTCATACTTCTTCCATCTCTATACTTCAAGTTTACTAGCCTTCGAATGATTGAGGCCTTGTTCCTAGAAGTGCTCTTTTCATACATGGCTTCTACCTTTTTCCAAAGTTCATCGGCCTTGACTTCTTTGGAAATGTGATGAAAACTGTTTACATCCACCCATTGTAGAATTGTTATGGTAGCTTTTAGATATAAAATTCCCCATTCATCATCACTCATCTTCTCCGGTTTTTCTTTGCCCATCACTGGCAAGTATATGTCCTATACAATAAACAAGTCTTGCATCTTGCGTATCCAAATCAAATGATTGGATTTTTTTAGCTTTTGTCATCCCAAATGAAGGTTGTTCAACCATCTTGACTAACAACAAACAATCCCTTTCCAACTTGGTTTTGGTACCACTTGTCAAGGTTTCCGCCAATGCAATAGTGTAAAAACAGATGAAATTATTAAAGCAATGTTATTGTTCATGATACTATAGCGATATTACTATTCACCATGTGGTCCATCTATGGGCGCACACCAACCGCAAGATTTCTTAGCCAACCCTTTGTGGGTTCTTTTCGAACGCACACCGACTGCAGCCAATCTTTAGTACTGTAGTAAAGGTACTATTCACCACACTATAGCAATGTTATTGTTCACTGTGCAGTTTGCATGTGGCGTAAGCTGGCTACAAAAACTCTCTGCCAAGCCTGTTCGGTCTCTATGCTGCTGCACGCTGCCTGCACAGTGTTCTACTGAAGCTGTAGTGGCTCTATGAGGCTTGTATGACCTTCCTAGGTCGAATACACCCCTTCAAACCTTCAAAACAAACTCAAGACACTACCAAACCCCTCAATATGTGTTAGAACAAGATAAACATCAACATAGCAAGCTAACACCAATATTTTACATGGAAAACCCATCAAATCGAGGAAAAATAACCACATCACTCCTTAGAGCTTCTTGAAATAGGCTTCACTATATCAACTATAGGATGACAAGGGTCCTCAATAGATACAACTAGTGGAATAACAACAATGGATCGACAATGAGGGTTTTATACAACAAACATCAAGAAGAAGATAGAATGAGGAATCAAGCCATAAGGCTGAGGAGTGCAACCTGCAATGATCAATCCAATGTATTTAGATGAACTCTGACACTGATTTGTCGATCAATATTTGCCCTAGATCAAGACCATCTCTTCCTCACTTTCTTCTTGGTCTCCCCTATCTCTTGTATTCTCCCTCTTCACTTCCTTTCTTTTTTTTTCCTGATGAGCAAGCATAAAAAAAGCATCTCACCATTTTGCCCTTCCATAAGTTGACTTTGCTTTTTTTTTTATAATTATCTGCTTGGATCCCATTTATTCCATCCAATCCACCAAATGGGCTGGACTCAACAATTCTCCCCCCCAGCAACATTTGGGGCTCTACCAACCTCTATTCTTTCCCGACGTGCTTCAAGCTTCTCCTTGGATAATGTCGGTCTAATTAGAAATATGCACCAGTTTAAACACCAAATTACTGGATCGATCAATCGAATCAGTCTGACACACCCCTTGCGTGTGACACGCAAGTGCACGGGTTCGTCAAAGTAATAAACCCCAGGTGAGTGGGTATCATATCCACAGAGAGTAGGGAATAAAAACACCAAAATTGCTACTTAACCAAGCGAAGATGAAACAATGATTACGTTGATAAGATGTAATGTAGACAAAATAAAAGAAATAAGAAAGATAGGCACAAATAAGTGAGAGAAAAGGCAATTGATAAGAAGTGGGGTACTCGAATATTGTTCTGCTTAGGATTATCGCTTCAAGTGCAAAACCAACTATTATGCTTCCTAACTAATGCTCAATGAGTCGTGGACATCCTAAGATACACAGTCCCAAACATAAGGTCAACTGTGACTAACCTACACTATACCCCGTGGAAAAATCGATCAATCTCAACACCTCACACTGTGCAAAGTTACAAGACGCTCTAGGGATTCCAAGTGATAACCCCTTGTAGACTTAACCCTTTAGTCCAGGTGAAAGGCCCTAGTCACAATTAAGCCCCAGATACTAAAGTTCACTTCAAAGCTTCACTCTGTCGCTCGCACAACTAAGCCCCAGCGGAGTTCATCCTTTAGCACCTCACTCTATTGTGACAACAAAGAACTCTAGGAAATGGAGGTATGATAAATCATATCGGAAGGGAAAGGGGACGCTCCGCTACCTCTCAACTCACCCTCTCGACCCTCTCCAATCTAGCATTGTCTAGCCCTCCCTCATGGTGTGTCACTCATCCACAAAGGCTAACAAGATGGACTCTCAACCCTAGTGTCACTCTAAGGGAGAAATCATTCAACAAGCATTCAAGATTGGAACTCAATTAAAACATCAATAAAGGAAAGCATAATAAAAGGTTAATGAAACAAATACATCCTAGGGTTCACAAATCCAAGTACCCTACTAGGGGTTTAGCTCTCCATAGAGCAAGATAAAATCAATAGTAAAATCGAAAATAAAAATAATCCATAGAAAAATCCCCTCGGTAGTCATGTCGATGGTCTTGTGGAGTAGTCTCATCCTCTCCAAATGCCACCTCGTCATGCCTGGGGCACATCTTGCCGAATTAGTACTGATGAAAGCTCCCCCAATAGCTATCTTCCAAGAGAAACACGGTGTTGAAGCCGTAGAACCACTACAAAAGTCTTGCCAATACCTCTCTAAACCCTAGCCGCAAGCCTCTCAAAAGTTGGAGAAAAGATGGGGAAAAGGATCTTGAAATCAGGCTGAATCATTGCCTTAAATAGGCTAGAATCGGGCATCCACACGGCTCTGCGGATGTTCCACACGCCCATGTGGAAATTCCACACGGGCTTGTGGATTCTCTGAAATCTTAATTTTTTGCGGGCTGTAAACAGTAACTACTACAATGAATTACTACAGTACCTGCTATGGTACCCCCCGCCAAATTGCTCCCGCTTCCACGTTTTTCATCGAGGTAACATAAACAGGCACACGTTTATGCTGTAGATCGCGTCGCTTCTTCAATAAACAGATTCATTGCTGACGATCTTGCTATCATTACACGAGTTGGAATACACAAATGTGACTGCATTTGTTCCTCTCCAAACCATGTGATTGCTTGAATACATGGAGGTTGGCACACATTCACATATCTTTGAACCCAACTTATGTCTTCGCATTTGTTCCTTCTAAGATTTCATCAAATAGTGCATTCACGATCTACATTGACTTCCTTCCTTTATATTTGGCTCCACAATTCTATATGCACCAAAGTAACACAAATACACATGTATTAGTGCTAAAAGATGATAAAAGTAATACTCAACAAAAGAAAAGAATACTTTGTATTACTAATACACAAGCACTTATCACGGTCCGAGTTTAATAACTATACTCCTTTGACTATATATTGTTATCCCTCACGAAGCCCCCCTAACTCGTCTCAAATTTTTAATTAATTTAATGTTTTGTCTGCTCCAACTCCATCTCACATTCATGAGTTGCAAACCCTAGCCTTAAGATCTTTCTCCACCTTTGATTGTGGATGGTTGTGGGTAAGTGAATCTTGGATTTTCCTTAATTTATTATTTTTTTTATGCAATTGTTGATCTTAACCCTAGATCTAGTCTCCATTTTTTTTCTCTTTTGGTTTCTTCCTAGATCCTTTGAAGTAAGGGGGAAGGAAAAGATTTCAGGTGAGTGGGCTAACCTAATCCTTGTTGGTTTCTTTTAACTCTTACATGATGTATTGGTTTTGTTTTGAAATGATTTTGCATGATGATGTTGGAACTCTTGTTTTGTTTTGTTGGAGTATAATACCAAGTTTAATTTGGAGATCTCCATAAATTACTTAATAATTTTTATTTGATATTTGAGGATTTGTTTATATATTTAGGATCATTATTATTCTACTGCCCAAGATTCATTTTGTGTTGGATAACAAACACCATGCTTGATGTTAGTTTTGGGTTGTGGAAATTGAAAACCTTTGTGAGTTAGATTCAATGTGATTTCTGTGCAAGAATTTAGTGGATCTCATGTGTTAAATTGGGTGATTTTCCCATCTTGGGTGGAACAAAAATACTTGTAGATTGACTTATGTAAATTTGTTGTAATCATGTATTACGCTAGAAGTGATGTGTGGAAGTTAGTCATTGCATGCAATATGTTTGATGAAATGCTCTTGAGTATTAAAAATGAGCAATGACCAATTGATTGTCAGAATATGATGATATGAGTTAGGGATTCTTGGAGATGATGTTATGTGAGAGAGTTTTATATTAATGTTAATGGCATGGGTATATATGCTTTTATGAGCTGCGTTTGAATTGTTATTTTAGACTAGTAGATTGGTAAAAGAAGACTTTAGTTTCCCTATATCCACATTTGGAATGGAAAATAGTCCTAGGTTTGTGAAATTGAAAATTTGGGGAGTTTACTATGGTGTTATTGCATCTTTGTTATTGGAGAGGATTGGTGTATGTAAATTGGTCATTATTGGTTATGTTGGAACTCATGTGTGAATATTTGAATAATGAATGCTAAGTGTTTGACATAATGCTTTGAGAATTTATTTTAAGCAATGACCCTTTGATTATGAGATTGTTGGGGAAAATGATGGTATTAATGAAGTGAAGGTGTGTGGTTAGAGGAAATTTTATGGTTGTATAAATTTCGGATGAATGTTTACACTATTACCTTTCAATTGATTGTGAAACCTTTGAAAATGATATCTCATATCCTTGCATGACTTGAGTTAAGAGAGTTGGTTTAAGACTAGTTGAATGCATGTATCTTGATATCTGGAAATGACATTGAGTGGCTGGAAATTGTGGCCAACATTCGGAGGTCATAGAGATAGAATTTGTGGAAGATTAAAATTGAAAAGCTGTAGCGAATTGTTTAATCTATCTACCTTAAATTTCATATTTATTGGGCATATATTCTATAAGATACGATCCATTCAATTTGACATGCCCTAGAGGTACTTCCTGTAGACTTGCAGATTTAGAGGCATATTCTGGACTTATTAAGTGCAATTAGACAAAGTACCCAATATTAGAAAATGTTCCTTATCACCTTAACTTTCAACCTGCAAAATTTCAAGTTCATTGGATTTGTAAATTTTGAGTTATGATCTATTAAAGAGGGTTTCTGCAGGATGATATTTCTATACAGAATTTTCAGATTTAGAAGGATTGTTCTCACTGTTGGAGCCTGAATTTGGGAAAGATTTAAACAAGAAAATGTTCAGGATTGTCCTACGTTTGTTTATGCAAAATATCTTTGCATTTGATAGTATGTTTTTTTTGAGTTATGTGTTATGGAATGAGTCATGTTTAGAGGTGTTTTCATGCTGAGAGGTGTGGGATGTAATATAATAAGCTAAGTTTTTATCTTGCATTCTACCTTGGTTCCTATGTGTTTTTAGGTTGGCAAGCATGGTTGCATGTAATTCAGCTTGATAGTGGGAATCTTGAGGTTATTTGTATTTGGAATTGTTGGAATTGTTGGATTTTACCAATCATGTAATTATGTGTTGGAGTGTGCATTTACTTATTCTATTATTTCCCTGTTTTGCTCAAATTTAATCTCGCTTATTTCTTTATTCGATTATACAGTGGTTTTACTCTTGATTTTAGAGAGTGATTTGGTATGTATTAATGATTTGGTAATTTATTTACTAAATTCTATACTTGATTTCTGTTTCTCTACTTTCCCCTAAAGTGGGATTCTAAAATTCTAAATTTCTATTTTTTGGAATATCTGAGAAAAATTTGCGAACATTCGGTATTTCGACTACAAGTTTGTTTGAATGTTTTAGCCTCAAAATAAACTGTACTCAACCCTGTCAGTAGGGGTTAAATACTGACCTTGTCGACAAGAATTTCTGTATAAATAGAGATTGCAGTTTCATACTCGTGTCCGTTCGGTGGTAAACGGCCATCTGATACCGTGTTCGTTCGGTAATAATAAATGGTCATCTGGTACCTTTTCTGTTCGGTAATAATAAATGGCCATCTGTTATCTATAGTAAATTTGGAGACATTTTGTTTGAAATCATGTTTAGAAGTTTCTATATTTCCAAGATTTGTATTTTCTAGATTTCGTATTTAGTTAATGGCGATGTTGAGAAGTGTTTGCAAAGTTGTGCATTGGAAACTTATGTTTACGTAATCATATTTGTACATGATTTCTTGCCTAACGTTTATTTACTTGTGGTTTTTATTGGTGCTTTGGAAAGGTTTGAATAAACTTTTTCTATATGTGAAAGTGTTTGAAAGTTTTCCACCTATTTTTCACCCCACTCACTGAGTAACCGAGTTACTCAGCCTCTCATCTTCTATCTTTTCAGGTACTGGACTCTAAGGTTATTGTGCTTAAGTCTAGTGATGTTCAGCCAGTGCTAGAATGGATCCACTAGAGTTGTCGCTTTCTCAAAATTTTTCTGAAAATACTCTTTCTTTTATATTATTGAATAATATTAAGTTGTAAAATACTTTTGTAACTTCATTGGTTTATTTTTATCTTTTCTGAATCAGGTTCTGAGCAAGGATTTAAAAACCGGACCGGTTGGTGAATCGGTTGGCCAACTGGTTCGCGGCTCAAATGGTCCAATATTTTTTATTAATTTTTTAATTTTTGTAAAAATAATAAATTTTAAAAAAATCATAAAATTATAAAAAAATAAAAAAAATCAGAAAAAATGGTGAAAAGTAGAAATTTAATAAATATAACTATACAATTAAAATTTTATATTTTTTACTAGCTCACAAGTCACAATTCCTACTTGAATTTTATTTTTAAAATATAAATATACAACTACAACTCTACAAGTCTACAAGACTCAAGACAAGACTATATTAAAAACAAGACTAACAAACAAGCTCACCACAAGAATTCATAACTTCCACTTCTACATAAAATTTAATTTCTCAACATGAACATACATAGTTATATACAAAAATACTACAAGTTTACAAAGTACAAACAACAAAGCACCAAACAAGTCCATAAGCATCAATTGATTCAATTCACAACTTCGACATAATAAAACTTAAAATTTCCAATATTAATACAACCATGAAGGCATGAACCACCAAATAAATTCATAAGCATTAGGAATTCAAACTCAAACAAGTCCAAACCAAAATCATAAGGAATAAAATTCAAATCATAAAATATGACACCACCACAAAAAGTAAAAACTCAAGTTTTTCATCTTATCTCATTCATGATTCATTAATTATCATCATTTCCACGAATTTCATCTTCTTCATTGCCTTGGTTAACATCAAAGGATGAGAAATTAATTCCATCTTGAATAATCAAAACATGCTCCTCTTGAACCGTCAAAACATCATCATCATTATCATCATCATAATTTGTTGAATCTATAAAAAAGAGTATTTTGTAAATTATAAGTAATTAATGTTAAATAGAATATAAACTTTAACTTGCAATCATACTAGTCACTTAGTTATTCTTTAGTAACTTAGTACTAACCATGAATATTATGGACAAATTCATTTTGCCCTCCTTCTCTTTGTTCTTGTCCTTCTCCTTCTGCTTGAGCAACTATATTTTCCAAATCCTCAAGATTAAGTTCAGATTCCCGTGGAGGCTCATTCTCAAAAACCCAAGTATAAATTTTGTCAATACACTCGTAATCTATCGGATCTAGATTTTTGTTCTTGTTGAAGTTCCTACAAATGGAAAACAATTTATCAAAGTTTATAAAAGATAAAGTCTCATATTAATTAAATAAATGAACAAATCATTTAACGTTTGATGCTCCAACCTACTTCTCCGTTTTGTGTGTATCCTCTCTAATGCACTCCAATTTCTTTCACAACCCGAGGAAGAAGATGTTTGACTAAGAATTCTTAGAGCTAGATTTTGTAAATTAGGAGCACTATGCCCAAAGAACTTCCACCATTCGTCTAAAGAAAAAAAACATTTATGTTATTGATGAATAATTGAATATGTAAAACACTAAAACCCTAGTTAAAAAGAAAATACAAGTTATTTATCTACTATCATACCTGGCCTTGTATTTTTGCTAGAAGATTAGGTCAAGATATTTCCAAAGCTACCCAATCGCTCTCGAAAAGTAGAAGATTCAACTATCATTTTGTTATGGTTGGGAGCAATATTAGGGTTGCTAATTATAGTTATAAACCCATCTATAACATCCGGTGAATGCAAACTTGAAACGTGTCTTTATTATATTGAAATGTTGGATTCAACCAAAATTCAGCCGCATGAATATCTTGACGCATTTGACGCTCCCATCTTTCCTCCAAAATTGAGATATAAGGTTGGTACAGTCTCCTTACATATTTTAATGTCTCCTTTATAGCTTTGTTTGCTCTAATCATTCCTTCATAAATATAATCCAAAGAAGATCTTTCATCGGAATCAACAATGCGTAACAATCGCACAAGTGGAGAGGCTATTTTGACTACTACCAAGCAATCATTCCAAAATTGATTATCTAAGACAATATTACAAACATCTTTTGCTTTCTTTGTCTTAGACCCATTCCAACCAAGAAAGTCTCTAGAAGTAATCATAGCTTGCAAGTCAGACTTATGATCACAGAGACTCTTCAAGGCAATGAAAGCATCACCAGGTCGAAGAATCTCTGTCCAACCTTTTATATTTCTTAGTCAACTCAAAGTCCACTTGTGGTTGTACACAAAAATAGTAATTAAGGAGGCAAGATGCACTAAAGTCTCTATGTGAGGAATTTTAGAAATATCTTTGAGCATCAAATTCAAACAATGAGCTGCACATGGTGTCCACAAGATACTGGGATACTTGTCATTAAGCAATCTTCCCGCGGCTTTGTAATTGGCGGCATTATCTATCACAACATGAACCACATTTTTCCACCCAACAATCTCCACAATCTCTGTAAATAAATTACGAAGAGTTGAAGCATCCGAAATCATGTCCGAGGCATCAACAGATATGATGAAAGATGTTCCTTTTGGGGAATACACAAGAAAATTGATAAAAGACCTTTGACAAATATCCTTCCAACCATCGGCCATTATTGTGCATCCACAATCTTCCCAACTACTGTAATAAGTGTCAACAAGCAATTGCAATTCTTTCTTTGACTCCTCTAACAAGTTGGTTTGCAAAGCATGATATGTAGGACCTTTGTATCCCAAACCCATACATGCTGTAGCATCTATCATTGGTTGAAAATAAAATGAATTTGAAGCATTCATTGCGATACAAGCATCATAGAAAAATCGCGCAATAGCCAAATCCATTTCATGCCATCTTTCTTTGCTTTGCAATGCCGCTTTAATAGTGGGTTGTGATCCAGGTTTGTTACCACTCGGAAAATAAGATGCAATGGCGGTTTTTTTTTCTTTTTCTTGAAAAATCACTAGGCCCACTATCTTGGAGACTTTCATTACCCGGGTCTTCATTCATGTCACCTTCAAATGTATGCACACTAGGCCCGAATGGATTCACCGGCTCCTGCTCATTAGCCACTTTTTGATCGTAAAATTCCCTTAAATTTTTTACATGGCCCTACATCACCCTTTTGCCCAGCAAGATGCAATTTCATTCTATGAATGCCTCCACCTTTCACCACTTTGGAGCAAAAATTTCAAATGAACATTTTTTCCCCATCATTGCTTCTTGATTCACTGATATAATTCCATGCTAAATCTGATTTTGAGCGGACTGATCTGGAAGATTGCTCAAATGAGGATTGAGTAGGTGGGGCCGATGTTGATGATGGTGTTCCGCTTGCCAGGTTTGAGCTACCTTCTTCCATTACCAAACCAAATAATTTGTTGGATAACAATTCATAATAAAAGCCAAAAAAAATATCGAGTTATATATTTCCATTTGCCATTTTGATTATACCAAAGAAAAATAAAAAAACTAAAGATTTATTTAAATTAAATTATATATAAATCAATGTGTGACAATAAAATTGGGTTAATACAAAGAGTGTCTCTCTCGATGGGTGTAATAAACTTTTCAATTCACATTTATTTTGACATGAATTTATATATAAAATTTATCTCTGAATGTTGTGTGATACTATAAATATTTATAATATATATTAAAATATACAAATAAATTTTTTCATAATATAACAAATCATTGAAAAATCCAACATTAAAAATAAATCACAACTATTATATATGATTATTGGCTCATAATGTTATATCTATTAAATTATTTAAAATCCCTTGTGTATTAACTTATTAATTTGGAAACTTTTATGGGTATGGCTGTAAATTACATCTCTAAATCTCATCCTTTGCTAATTGGTGCACCGAAAGAGAGTTTAATTACTACTTAAATGCATCCATGTTTAATTATTTCTTAAGTTTTGTTTATTTGATTTTTCCTTCAGACAAGACAATGCAATTTCACATGGTATATGTTTAATTTGTGCCGATTTCTTGAATTAATTAAATAAATAAAATAAATATGTTCCTAACTCCGAAGCATATGTTCCTCGGACTTATAATTATACATTTATCCTATTTACTAGTTATCCACTTAGCTCGGAAGATAAGATTATCCAAATAAACTAAAAATAAAAGAGATAAAACCATCATTGAATCTAATAATACCAAAAAAGCTCCCTGTTTGCTAGAATAACGTTCAAACCTTAACCAATAATCTATTGTATTACATAAAATGAATTATAAATATCAAATAACCATTACAAATAGGCATTACAAAAACAACAACAAAATACAAAATAATTGAAAAAAAAGTTAAAAACTAGAGAAGAATTGAAGAACAAAAAAACAAAGAAGAACTCACATGCAATGCATTGCCCGTAGATAAACTTGGCTCGGTGCGTAGACCTTGGCTTGGTGCTCCTCGCCGGTCAACACAACGTTACAAATCATCCGAACGACATGGTTTGGAAGAGACAAGGCAAGATCCGGTCGGTCGGGGCCGTCGGGTGACTAGGATTGAAGAAGGTGACCTTGGCTTGCTCTAGGGTTTCGGTGATGGGCCTGATGGCAACCTTGGTCAATGGTCCTTGGTAGAAGAAAGATGAAGTCCCGTGACTCAGTAGTGCTGGAGTCGTGAGAGACTTTTGAGAGAATTTTTTATTTTTTTTTTAAGGAAACCCGTCGGTCTGACAACGGTTCATTACCGGTTCAGTCAGGACCCGGTTCAATATATATAAATGAACCGGACTGGCGGGTGGTTCCCGGTTGAATCGGTTAAACCGGCCGGTCCGGTCCGGTTCGGTTTTTAAATCCTTAGTTTTGAGGGGCTTGCAGACTTATGGGGTTCACACCCTGTGGGTCTACAGCCGTTTGTCTGCTTACCGGGTCCAACCGGGCCCGGTTTGGGACGGGACAATATAATTTCTATATTTATTTTTTTATTTTCATCATTTAAATTGCCTTCATTTACAATTGGTATACAATAGGAAACATATAATTATTTTAATTAATATTATCAATCAATGTGGGGTTTTTTTTTTCCTTATATACCCTTGAAATTCGATTACCTAGTTACTTATGTACCTCTCAATAAAATTAAATATCATATATACCTCTTAAAGTTTTCTCATTAAACATCAAAATATATTACATATTCGATGAATATTAATTTTAATAATATTAAAAATGGAGTTCTTTTTTAATTATTGACTACCTTAGATATTTTCTTAACTTTTTATATAACTTAAAAAACAATATAAAATGGTTGGAATTGATTTGATGACCATAAAATCTTTTAAGATTTAGATGTAATAAAAAAAAAGAGCTTAATTTTTTTTAAGAAGTATATGTACAATAAGTAAAACATGGAAGGGTGAAAATAAATATTGGGGGTACAAAGACCAAATAGTTTAATTGTGCTTCATATAATTCATCACAAAATTTATTTCTATCTAATTACTCTTAAAATATGCTCTATTTTCTAAAAAGTTTAATATGATGATCCATTGACATATGGCCAAAAACATATAAATATTTTATCAAATTTTTCAATTTAAATTTTTTTAGAAAATAACCTTATAAAATGTTAACATGGGAAAGAGTGGTGTCATGGTTTACAAAATAACTTCAATGGCAAACTAGCACATAATACAAATGGAAAGTGACAACTTTTCTTATTTCCACAAAATCAATGATAAATAACAACAAATACATGCATAATATACCCCCAACATATAATATATATTTAGGCCAACGACTTCTTCGTCTATTAACAATGAATCTCTTACGTAAGATATTTATATCTTCTTGAAAAAACATATTTAAATCTCAACACATACAGAATGAGGATATGACATAAGTATTTTAAGATATTAATTCTAGACATATGCACACTCGTGACATATGACTTATCTACAATTCATCAAATATAAATATATACATACACATACTCTTCTTGCTGTTAGAATGGTCCTCTATGTGATCATCATTGACAATCTCCATGACCACATTAGTTGCGCGGGAGTGGTTGAAAAGCATGTGTATGCCGTCTTTGATTTGAAAATCAAATTTTATTTATAGACAAAATGTACATAGTTGGAGTTTGTTACTTTTTTTTAAGGGACCTAAAAATAAATATAAAAATAATAAGCATTGTCAAGACCATTTAAGTAATTTTCAAAAAAATTAAAAATAAAATAATTTCATAATCATGGTATAGAGAAGCCACCGGAACATTGGAAGCATCTTTAGAAGAAATTTTCTAGGGAACTGCAATACATGATACTTTTCTTACTGTCACAATGATTATAAATTTTTAAGTGTCTTTATAATAGGATTACAATGGACAAAGACCAGATAGTCTAATGACACTTAAACTTATTATAAAAAATAATAGTGAAACATTCAAAAAAAATTTTAATTCATAATTTATTAGAAACAATAATGGTAATGAGTCATTGATTATAAATACAAGTTTGCAATTCAAACTTCTCGTCCCTGATTGAGGATGTGCGAGTTAAACGATTAATTCTCCACCTAGACATATACCTCTGATGTATATAGCGCTTGTTGATTTTGTAACAAAAAATTACAACACACATTTACACTTCCTATCTTTAAAATTAATCCCCAAAAAATATAAATTATTATTCATAATTTGTCAGTTTTCAGTTTTTTATTAAATTATCATAGTCTTTACTCCTTAATTTACATGCAAAGAAAAACAACAATTAATATTACTGTATTAACATGATCTTTTTTATAAAGAACAGAAGGGGGTAAATTTTTCTTGTGAGTACCTAAGTTTAGCCTTATTTCAGTTTGAGCACTAACTTTCAATTTGTATCAAAATGAGCATTAAAATTTCATTTCATTTCTCCAGCTAGGTAATTGGGGATTTTTGTGGATTTTTGGTGATGTGGACAACAGAAAGCTTGCCAGTGACTGAGCTGTCGAGTTGGTGACGTAGACACAGGGCATCCACGCATGCTTTCTGGTGTCCACATCACCAAAAATCCACTAGAAATCCTTAATTATTCCGCCGGAGAAATAAAATTAAAATTTAGTGCTCATTTTGATATAAATTGAAAGTTCGTGCTCAAACTGAAATAAAGCTAAAGTTAGGTACTCACTAAAAAAATTTACTCGAACAGAAGGTGGCCTATCCCCAAAGTACACATAAAATGGAACAACTTTGCCAAAAAAGGACAAAGAAAAGAAAACATTGGAACGAGATGCTGCTGCTTGTGGGGTTGTGTGAGCTGAAACCCTTTTCTTTCCTTTTTTTTATTATTTAAGTTTTTACTTGGCACCCCCTGAAATTATCAAAATTATTTACCTCATTTTATTTTAAATATTACCTGTCATTTCTTGTTTATGTACATTTATCTTCAAGGCCATTTCGGGATCAATTCGATTGTTTTAAACTAGATTATTTATTATTTATAATGTATGTATTGTACACAAATGTGAGATTTTGTAAAAAATATTCCATGATTTCTTAATTAAAACCACTAATATATTTCTATTTTTCTAGAAGAATAATTTATTTTTTATAATTAAGTTTGAAACAATTTCTAATTGTATCTAAAAGCACATAATACAAAAAGGCTGAAAGGCACAAATTTGGGATTATGTGGCAACTAATAATTGCATCTTTGATTTTGCATTTTTTTCCGGCCCTTCAAAAACAAATAATCTTTTATGGTAGTCATGTTTTGGAGACTAAAACTTACCATTTTACATGTATCACAATTTTGTTCTTCTTACCCTCTCTAATTTTACAAAGATATCTAATCGTCTGTTGTAGTTAGTGTGTATTTCACTTTTGTTCGTAAAATCCATACATGTGATCACTATCCTTATATCTATGCTTTGTTTTCACTAATATATTTCAACAGACTAATATATACATTTTATTTATTTATTATAAATACCCAAACTTTTTTTTATTATAAATTAAACCCTCAAAAGTTGTTATGGACAGACATACAACAAATAGGATTACCAGAGTGATGAGAAGTACACAGATGGCCGCCCGATCCATACTGCTACATGCATCGCAAGATTGGTCCGTTTGAAATAAAAGTAACCCATTTGCCGCCTTTCTATAGTAATAGTAAAGTGGGCCCCACCACGTGTTGCATAAACAAATTTTTGGACATCCGCCAATTTTATTCATTTATGATGCATCTCTCTCACGTGAGTATAGTTCAATTGCCGGATATATACATAAAGATAAGTATAAGTAGTATTTTAGTTGTAAATTAACTAGTATAGGTTAGTAGGTACTAATTGTTAAAAATACTAGGCAGAAGCGTACAATACACACCAGGAAATAGTGAATAAATATATGTATATAAATTGCTAGACAACGGTCATTAGTAGATGCAAAAATAGCATTCCCTAACATGTATATGTATTGCAGGAACAGATATGCAAATACTAGCTCCAGGTACAATATAATGTATAGCAATAAAAAATACGCATACAGACAACCCTTCCACGACAAGCGTCAAGACGCGTGAGGCTTTTATACAAGGATTATCATAAAGAAACAACAACCATGTTCCAAGACTAGGTATATTACAGAACAAATTAAATTTGGTGCAAATATCATCAAACCCGGTGATGGTCAGTAAACTATATGAGTCTACCATCACTGGGTACAAAAGAATACCAGTGGGAGAAGTCAGTCATAATGTTGAGATCCTCGTATATAACAAGCATTGTTAAAGTACTGAAATTGCCAGAACAGAATATAATGTTTGTTGATGATAAGTCAACATACATACTACAGGGTGTCGTAGGTGTATTTGTTGTGAAAGACAGGAGATCCCGAGGAACAACGCTTCCAAAATTCGAGGACATATTTGAGGTTAATGATAATTACCAAGTGGATGCATTTATTAAGACTTCCATTAGGTCAAGATACTCAATAATCTGTAAGAAGAAGATCATAATCAATGAACCCGGTGTTGTTTACATTGAAGATCTATGACAGTATATTAAAATGTCATTGCGGTATCCGGTATGGTCAGTGTTTAGATATGAGACTTAATCCAAAACCGGAAAGTACACAAATACACTGAATAATGCATTACTTCTATATTGTACCTGGGATGGTGCAGAAACCACATTTGTACAGATCGGAATAAATACAAGGGTTGGTTATATGTAATGATGTATTTACAGTTAATGAAATATCTATTTTGAGTATAGATCACGAATAAACCAGCCAAACAAGTACAAAAACAATCCATACAAATACAAGAAGAACCGAACGATTATTTTATTACAATAACAAAATAATTAAATAGCCTGGAAAATACATAAAACCCATAAATAACACCACCATTTTACATATGTTATTTAAATTTGGGCGCGCAGCCCACATTAAACCTATATTGCTTTGAACGACAAATTAACTGGCAAATTATCTTGTAACTTCTGTATTGTCTCTAAAATGGATTTCCCAATAAGTAACCCCAACTACGCCGGTTCCATACTTCTGTATTGCATCATCACAATTGATTTGAAGATACTTAAGTGGTGCTTTCTCCCAATGTTGCTTTAAAGTAGAAGCAGATGGTGAGCCAAACTTCCGTTTTAGCTTTAGTGATAAATTAATTGACCACTATGCTGTCAACAGATCACACAAAGCTACAAGTTATGTGGCAGATGATGCATTTTGCTTCCACACCACCTCATTTCTATACTTCTAGATGACCCAATTTATAACCACCAAGAGCTCTTGTACCTCAACAAAGCTATTAGAGAGAATATGTGCAACCCATTCCTTAATTGAATTGTCATGTGGCCTTGCAGCTTGTACACCTTGTAATAGCCAAACCCATTAGGCAAAAGGATATTAGAGGTGGGTATGTTCTACTATCTGTTCATGCACCATGCACATTGGATAATCAAGGTTGACTTCCACTCTCTTATGGTTCAAGTTACAAGCAGTAGGTATGTAATTCATAGTTGCCCTCCAAAGTAAGTGCTTCATCTTAAGTTGAGCAATGATATTCAAAGGATGGCTCTAATAATTCCCTAATCAGTCAACTAGATCAGGGTTTAAGAGTCTATAAGCACTTTTAATGGAGAAAAGACCTTTTCTTGTTGACCCTGAGATGAAGGCATAGCGAGGAGTTTTTTTCCAACATCCCTAAGATTTACTAATGCGGTCAACTTTGAAAGATCCCATTGCTTAATATCATCATGTATTAACTTAGAGACTCTCAAATCTTACATGCCCATTAGTTGCCTTCATGGACATATATGGATGTTCATTAAGCAACCATGGGTTAGAGAAGATATGAATGGTGGTGCCATCATCAACTCTCCTAATTACACCCATTTTGACTAAGATCTGTTCTACGAGAATGTTGTACCATATAAACCTTGGATTATGTTATAATAAGGCTTCGAGGAAGTTCCCACTAGGAAAGGATCGGGTTTAGAAAATTTTGCAAACGCGAGTGTTTAGTGATGTAAGTAGGCTTCACCCAATCTTGCAAAAAGGGCCATATTGAAGTTGTGGAGCTATCGGAAACCAATGCCACCATTTTTTACTATAGCGTAATCTTTCCCAAGAAGACCAATGTATACCTTTGTGATCAGCTCCTTTAGAACTTCCCCAAAAAGAGTTTAAGATTCTCTCCAATTCCACACAGATATTAATGGGGAGGAGATAAAATTGCTTGGCATAATTTGCCATGGTGTGAGACATGGTTTTAAGCAAGATTTCTTTGCTAGCCCTTAACGAGAGAGATGCTTGTTCCATCCTTGAGTAGGTCTCCTCATCTTATTGTTTATGAAAGAGAATATCGCCTTCTTGTTCCTCCCAAGATGGAGTGGCAAGCCAAGATAGTTTTCTTGAGTGTCGGCATCATCCACACTAATAATAGTGCAAAAAAAAAAAACATATAACGCTTGGAAGATGAGGTAATTATACTGAAGTAAATAGAATATTTATGGAAGTCAACAAGCTGCCCAGATTCTCAGCCATAGATATCAAGCACCTTCATCAATAATGCAACCTCATTTGTGGAAGCTTGCAAGAATAGGAGGCAGTCGTTAGCAAAAAAAAGATGAGATAACATAGGAGCACCATATGCTATTTAGCAAACATGCAGACTACCTCAGCCATCTCTCCTTGAATAAGGACCGAGTGGCCTTCAACCATGATAAGTGCTTGTGCGATATGAATGCGAAGCGTTCATTCCTTATATTGAGCATTACTTTTCTCAGGTTTTTACATTAATATGTGTGTTTTTATGTTACGTTTACGCAGGTAGGGCTGTGAGGCTAAGTATGAAGGAAATAGGCCAATGTGGATCATAATGCACCTATTTTGGAGGAGATCTTGCTAAGGTTCAAACGCGAAGACATAGGACAGGTGTGAGATGCTAGAGTGTGTGCCAACCTCCTCACATTCGAGTGAGTACATCCATTTGGAGGGGCACAAAGGCAGTCATACTCGAGCATTCCGTCTTATGCATACAAGAACAAGTACCCCACCAACATATATATCATTGAAGAAGCAAGTGATTCACGACGTGCACGTGTGCCCGTTTGCGTTACCCCGATGAAAGTATGGAATTGGGAAGTTATTCAGGTCGAAGACTGTAGCAGAGAACTGTAGCAATTACTGTAGTAGCACTGTTTACAACCGGCCGAGAAATCAGAGAAACTAAGAATCCACACGGGCGTGTGGAAATTATCCACGCCCGTGTGGAAATTCCGCATGGGCGCGTGTACCGTCCACGCCCGTGGACTTGCCCGATTCCAGCCCTATTTAAAGCCGGTTTAGCCCCGATTTTGGTATTCTTTTCTCTATCTTTTCCCCAACTTGCTAGAGGGCTTCGGCTAGGGTTTTGAGGGGTATTGGCCAAGGTTTTGGAGAGGTTCTACGGCTCTGACATCATGATTCCATTAGGAAGAAGGTTGGTAGGGGAGCTTCGATCGAGGCGTATCCTATACCGGACGAAGGAATCCTTGGACGACGAGTAGAGGACTTTCTACAAGACCATCGTCACGACCATCGAGGGGGTTTCTTTATGGATTCATTGCTTTTACATTCGATTTCTTTGATTGTACTTAGCTCCATGGAGAGCTAAACCCCTAGTGGGTACTTGGGTGATTGTGAACCCTAGGATGTATTCGTTTTATTGAACTTCTTTATTATGCTTTCAATAAATTGATGTTTATTGTGAGTTCCAACCTTGAATGCTTGATTGTATGAACATTTCCCCTAGAGTGACACTAGGGTTGAGAGTTCTTGTTGGTAACCTTGTGAGTGAGTGACACACCACGAGCGTTAGACAAAGCTAGGTTGGAGAGGGTTGAGAAGGTGAGTCGAGAGGTACAGGAGCGTCCCCTTTCCCCTCCGACGTGATAGATTCTACCTCTGTTCCTCGAGTTCTTTGCGGCCATAATAGAGTGAATGGTCTAAGGGATGAACCTCCGCTGGGGCCTACTTGTGCGTGCAATGGAGTGAAGCGTTGAGATGATCTTAGTATCTAGGGCTTAATTGTGGCTAGGGACTTTCCGCCTGGACCAAAGGGTTAGGTCTAAACCTAGGAAGAGATTTATCACTTGGAATCCCTAGAGCTCATTGCAACTCTATGCGAGTGCGAGGTGTTGAGATTGTTCGATTTCTCATCCGGGACATGTATAGAGTTAGGCATAGTTGACCTTAGATTTGGGACTATGTATGTAAGGATTTCCACGACTCACCATTGCATTGATTAGGAAGCATAATAGAGAGTTCTTGCACTTAAAGCGATTATCCTAGGTGAAGCATCATCCGAGTACCCCATCTTTATCGATTGCCTTGCCTCCTCCTTACTTTTGCTCTCTTACTTGTTGCTTTTAATTTCTGAGAATTGAATCATTACCACACTTATCATTGTTGATACTCCACATAGGTAAGAATCAAATTAAGTGTCTTTACTCCCTACTCCATGTGGATTCGACCCCGCTCACCCGGGATTATTACTTCGACAAACCCGTGCACTTGCGGGATATAAGCAAGGGGATCTTGTCAAACCACTAACAAGAACAAATAGTGTGAGAGGGGACATCCTGCAGGTAAACTTTGTTGAGGTAAAATGGTTTCCAATAGATGGCCTTCATGCATAACATTATAACTCACAGATGAACTGCACATCATAATCTGATCAATCCATACATCAGTAAACCACATTGCCCTCATGACTGGTTAAAGGAAACACCACTCCACTAGGTCATATGCCCATGCATGTTTATCTACCAATTTTGTGTTTAGCAAGGACATGATATTTTTATATCATTTAGATTATTTAGGGTAATTATCTTGGGTGAGCACTAAACTATGCCCATATATCACTTTGAGCCCTCAATTTCAATTTGTATCAAAATGAGCACATAATATCTATTTCATTTCAAAGGGAGAGTACTGGAGTTATTCCGGCTTGGTTTAGCTGACATGGCTACCGGAATGTTGACGTGGATGTTATTTTTCCACGTTACATTCATGCTTGAACATTAAATCTCATCATCTTGAACACATGACCATTATGTAATCCACATCAGATTCCACGTCATAAGTGAACATATTAACCCTTCTTCCCAGATGGTTGCTCATTCCTATCTCTCAGCCCTTTGCCCTAACCAGGACTGGTCCACCGCTAGCCTGTGTTAGCATTCACTCATGATAGCGTTTGTCCTTTGGCGGACTCAAGAACCTCTTCTCTCAACATCATTGTTCTGTTATTTATTTTCAAACAACATATTCAGCATCTCTATGTTCTTTCCAAATGCAGTCAAATATGTGCACCTAATTTCAAGCAACTTATTCAATTAGACATTCATATATAAAATGGGTGAAATTAACTAAACAAACATAAAAACTTAATAAGAACATCAATACAAGATAAAACTTTAGATAGAAAACTAATCTTCGTGCCCATTTCAAATTTCAATTCAAGACAATACATGTACCCCATCTACATTAACATTCGAAAGCAACACATATATTAGAATGAATTACAAAAACCTAATCTTGATGTACATTTCAAATTTCTGTGAAATCAATGTAGTGGATTACAATAAATTGGTGATCCTACCTCTGGTGGACTTATTAACCAGTCAATCTCCATGTGCGCTCCCGGAATTCCTCCTAACCACTGTGAGGATTTCACGGCTACTATGGGGCCTTTCCAAACATATGTTGAGAAGAGCCGAGGTTCCTCAGTCCGTCGAAGGGAAGATGCTATCATGTGGGAACATTAACGTAGGCCGACAGTGGAAGGGCTGTTGAAGAATGCTAGTTAGCGCAAAGGGTTAAGAGATGGGAATGAGCAACCATCGTGGAAGAAAAGTTAATATATTCACTTATGACTTGGCATCTAATGTGGATTACATGATGGCCATATGTTCAAGATGATGAGATGGAATGTCCACGTGTGAATGTGACATGGAAAAATAACTTCCACATCAAGATTCCAACAACCACTTCAGCCAACCCCATCTGGAATAGCTCCAGTGCCTTCCAATTGAAATGAAATAGATATTAGGTGGTCATTTTAATATGAATTGAAATTGAGTGCTCAAAGTAATATATGGGCATAGTTTAGTGCTCACCCAAGATAATTACCTGATTATTTATTAACTGTGTACCATGTGTGTTATGGTAATAAAGATGGGGTGTGATAGCTGATTTAACTCAAAATTATTATAAAACTTCAATTTTCTTTTTTAATTACCCATGGTAAATTCATCATGTGGGTTTCAATTGATAATTTAAATTGCACAACCAAATATTATTAGTATAATGGAATCAATGAATTCATATTAGACTTGTGAGCACCACGGCAGACCCATTTGGATTTATTAATATTTTTAAAAACTGTATAACTTCATGAAGCAAGGATAAACACATTTTTTTTCTTAAAGCTAGATTATATTATCGAATAAGCAGTTTTGATGCTTTTCCGTAAACTAAACATTTGATGTTTCACCTTAGAACAAAAAAAAATTAAATTAAATTAAATTAAAATTATTAAAAAATATTTAAAAATTAAAAAAAGGCTCATAAAAGCATTTCTAAAACCTTTGTAATAACTTCTAGAAACAAATAAAAAAAACACTTAAGATTATAGCCATGTATACATAAAAAACACAACGATACATCTGGCATGGCAAAATTACATCCAAGAGTTTGGAATAAGGTAGAGATTTTGTTTCATTTTCATTGTTAATCCAGGGACTTCAGTCATATTGATTTCTTCACCATCCACGATTTGAGGAAATTTCCAATCAAACCTATATATAAGGTTTGCTAGTGCAAGTTCCACTGTTGAAACTGCAAAATGCATTCCTAGACATATTCTTCTACTTACGCCGAAAGGAATGAATTCATAGTTTTGTCCTTTGAAATCTATATCATTAGATATGAATTTGTCTGGTTTGAATTCCTCTGGACTATCCCAAACTCTAGTGTCTCTAGCTATGGCCCAATAGTTAATGATAACTCTTGTTTTTCTTGGTATTTCATAGCCTTCAATTTCGCAACCTTCTATGGATTCTCTAGGAAGAAGCATTGGCATCGGAGGATGAAGCCTTAATATCTCCTTGATAACAGCTTTGAGGTATTTCATCTAAGAGATATCCTCCTCTTGAACCATTAATTTGTAATGTGTCAAGTTTCTTATCTCATTTTGTAGCTTCTTCATAATTTTTGGATTCTTAATAAGTTCCACCAAACTCCATCCTAGCACTATATATGTTGTCTTTGTTCTAGCTGCAAATATATCCTATTCAAAGAACAATTTAAATCTCATTTATATAGATACACAAAATAACAAACCTTGCAATAAAGATGAATTTATATTAAAGTACATTTATTTTTCTTTGTTTTGTCACTAATCCACATTGCCGAACATGATCAAAACTTTTTATTTTCTCAACTCAATAAACAATGTTTCCCATTGATAATGTTAAAGTTACTGAAAAGTTCAATAAATTTTACAATTATATATAATTTGTACATGTCATGATCATTTAGATTATATTGCCCTTGTTTCTCATGATCACATTTGTTAGACATGATATCGATTCTAGATTCATTAATAAGCACTAAGGAATTTTTTCCTCAATTGTGTGTGTGTGGTATTATTATAGCCACTCCATTAAACATCATTAACGTGAACAATAATAATAAAATAATACTAATAATAATAACAACAACAACAACAACAACAACAACAACAACAACAACAACAACTTCAATTATATTTACCTAGCAAAAGTATTAATTACCACTAATAGAGCTTTGATTTGATCATCAGTGAATGAGAAATCCACTTTAAGATTCTTCTAAAGTGATAGAAAATTGTCCATAAAGCCATCATCTTTTCCTTTTTCATCAATCATCCCACGTTCCTGAAAGATCTGATTAAGAACAGCATCCCATTTACTAAAATTCTTTTTAGCCCTCTTATGCAAATTTAGTAGTGAGTTTAGCCATCTAAGTGAAGGGAAATTATCCACCAAATTAAAACCACTTAGTAAACAAACGTTCTCTTCTATCATTTCATAAAATAGATTGTTCCTATCTTCTTCTCTGGAGAACTTACCTAAAATGGCTTTGCAAAGCATGTCATTAGTGAAGAAGTATGACAACGCCCCTTGCGTATGACCCGCTAGTGCACGGGTTTATCGAAGTAATAAATTCCCAGGTGAGTGGGGTATCGTATCCATAGGGAATAGTGATTAAAACACTAGAATTGCTATTTAACTATGATGAAGATGAATCAATGATAGTGTGCATAAAATTGATGTGAAAAGAACTAAAAGAAATAAGAAAGAGTGGCATGATAAAATGAGAGGAAAGGCAATCGATTGAAAGTGGGGCACTCGGACATTGCTCCCCCTAGGACTATTGCTTCAACTGCAAGACCAACTATTATGTCTCCTAATTAATGCTTAATGAATCGTGGAGATCTTAAAATACACGGTCCCAAACCTAAGGTCAACAGTGACTAACTCTAAATTATGCCCTGGCAGAGAAATCACCCAGTCTCAATATCTCACACTATGTACAGTTGCAAGAAGCTCTAGGGATTTCAAGTGATAGACCCTATTCCTATATATAGATCTAACCCTTTGGTCTAGGCAAAAGACCCATAGTCACAATTAAGCCCAATATACTAAGGATTACTTCAACGCTTCACTCTGTTGCTAGTGCAACTAAGCCCCAGCGGAGTTCCTCTCTTAGCACTTCACTCTATTGTGACCGCAAAGAACTCTAGGAACATGGAGGTAGGATAAATAACACCGGAGGGGAAAAGGGATGCTCCGCTACCTCTCGGCTCACCCTCTCAACCCTCTCAAATCTAGCATTGTCTAACCCTCATGGTGTGTCACTCATCCATAAAGGCTACCAAATTGGACTCTCAACCCTAGTGTCACTCTAAGGGAGAAATCATTCAACAAGCATTCAAGATTGGAACTCAATTAAAGACATCAATTAAGGAAAGCATAATAAAAGGTCAATGAAACAATAACTCTAGGAACATGGAGCAAGATACAATCAATAATGAAATCAAAAATAAAAACATGTAATCCATAGTAAAACCCCCTTGGTATTCGTGTCGATGGTCCTGTGGAGTAGCCTCGTCCTCTCCAAAGGTCCCCTTGTCAAGCCTAGGGCACACCTCGCTGGATTAGTGCCGACGAAAGCTCCCCCGATAACTATCTTCCAAGAGAAACGCGGTGTTGAAGCCGTAAAACCACTCCAAAAGCCTTGCCAAAGCCCTTCTAAACCCTAGCCGCAATCCTCTCTAAAGATGGAGAAAAGATGGAAAGAAGGATGCTCAAATCGGGCTAAATCAAGGCTTAAATAGGGCTGGAATCAGGCATTCACACGGGCGTGGGTAATTTCCATATGCCCATATGGATTCTCTGGAATTCTGATTTTCTGCGGGCTGTAAACAATAACTGCTACAGTAAATTGCTACATTTATTTGCTACAGTACATGCTGCATTACTCCGCCAAAAACACTCTCGAATCCACACTTTTCATCGAGGCAACATAAACGGGCACACTTCTATGCAGTAGATCACTTCGCTTCTTGAATAAAAAGCCTTATTGGTTAAGATCTTGCTATCATTGCACAAGTTAGAATACGCAAATGTGACTGCCTTTGTACTCCTCCAAATCATTGTAATTGCTTGAACGAATGGAGGTTGGCACACATTCACGTATCTTCGAGCACAACTTGTGTCTTCGCATTTGTTCATTCCAAGATTTCATCAAATAGTGCATTCACGATCTACTTTGGCTTCACAACCCTACATGCATGAAAGTAACACAAATACACATGTATTATCACTAAAATCTCATAAAAGTAATGCTCATCGTAAAGGAAAGAATACTTCGCATTCTTAACACACAAGCACTTATCAAACTCCCCCACACTTAAGCTTTCGTTTGTCCTCAAGCAAAAAATAAAACATTGAAAGTACAAAAGAAGGAAATATTGAAAGTGCTTGGCCTTAGGTTCACCAAAGCATGCAAGGGAAGCATTCTACAAGTAAGGGAAATTTCAACATTAAATATGAAAAATCATTGCTCTAGCTAAAAACTCGAGTTAAAAAGGACAACAAACCCGAAATCGTGTAAGTGTGTGTAAACTCACTCAAGTCGACCCAACTTATACTCCTCAAAGTTCTAGGTGTAAGGGGACTTATTTATCTACAACACAAAATAAAGAGATGGTAGTAGCTTCACACATCCTCTAAGGTAGCCCTTTCCGAAGCGGCCGCTAAGGTGGCTTTCACATTTTCGAGGTGGTAGCTCTTTCTACCGGGGTAGTAGCTTTTACTCATCCCATGAGATAGTTCTTTCTCTCATTAGGGCATAACTAGTATCTGACTTATGAAAGTAGCTTCATACTTCATAGGTGGTAGCTCTTTCCACCCCAAATGTCAAACTAAATAATATACATTTTTTTTAGCAAAATAACACATGAAACAAAACTAATTAGTCCCTTAAACATGGAACTTGAGTTTCCAAAAGAGTTTAATGAGCGAGTAGTGCAACAAGTGTCAATCGGGTAAAAATTCCTAGAAATTCAAGTAAAAACTAGAGCATGAGAACATTCAATGTTAAAAATTCTCCGAAACTTAAGAATATGACCAATGCAACTAAGGTGAACCGCCATTGGCTACGTGAGCACGCACGATCAAACCATAGGTATAAAACATGTGTAATGTGAACGCCCCCCCCACCCACACACTTAAGATGTACATTGCCCTCAATGTACGCATGCAAGCATAATAAAATGTATAACACTAAAAAATATATATGGGAGTGGCCAATTGAAACAATACTCCCCTGAACTCCTAGTGGTGCGTTTGATGGAGCTAAATCCTTGGGAGTTAAGTTCTAACGGGTTGTGAAGCACACACGGCCAAGTGTAAAACACATTGACCGTGTCTATGACTAATCCTCAATTTCCATAATGACAAGACCATCTGCATGCATACATAAGAGGGTTCAGTGAAGCTAAAAAAAAAACAACTCGAGTATATAAAAGTATAGCAATGAAATAGAACTCGAGATAAAAATAAAAGATAAACTCATAAGGAAGATCCTTTATGAGTATACAAGTACAAAGAATAATACTAAAATAAAATACGAAACCATAAAGGAGATAAAAGAAAGACACATCAAGCGTTAGTATCGTCCGTTGTCTGCTCGGCTGCTGCTGTCGGTGAAGATGCTGCAATGGGTGGGTCGACTGGCGCTGGCGCGGGTGATGGTGATGCTGGAGATGCCTGAGGGGTCCTCGGTCTCATGATGAACGGTGAGGCGACATCTTGCTCTAGTAACTACTGAAGGGTGTCGAGATGTGCCATCACCTCGGCATAGTGCGTGATAAGTGCCTGTGCGATAAGAATGCGAAGTGTTCTTTCCTTATGATGAACAATTCTTTTGTCAGGTTTTAGCGCTAATAGGTGTGTATTTATGTGCTTTTATGCAGGTTGGGTTTTGAGGCCGATTATTTGTGAAAGAAGCCATTGTAGATCATTTTACGCATTATTTGGAGGAGATCTTGAGAAGGCTCAAACGCGGAGACATGAGTCGGGTTTAGAATGCTAGAATGTGTGCCAACCTCCTTATATCCGAGCTAAGGCAATGATTCGGAGGTGCACGAAGGCAGTTACATCCTAGTATTCCGGCTTGTGCATATTTAGCAAGATCTCCACCAACGTGACCATTTATTGAAGAACCAATACGATCTACGACGTGAACGTGTGCCTGTTTACGTTACCTCGATGAAAGCATGGATTCGAGAGTATTTTGGGCCGTTTCTGTAGCAGATACTGTAGCAATCACTGTGGCAAATCGATGTAGCAGGTACTATTCATAGCTGGCCGAAGAAGGAGCAAAACAGAGGAGCCACACGGGCGTGTGGAAATTTCACACGCCGGTGCGTTAATTCCACAGGCCCGTGTGGAATATCCACAGCGGCGTGTGGAATCCCGATTCTAACCCTATTTAAGGCCGATTTCAGCCCCGATTTCAACATTTTTTCTCCATCTTTTCCCCAACTTGAGAGAGGGCTGTGGCTAGGGTTTTGAGAGACATTGGCTAGGGATTTGGAGAGGTTCTACGGCTCCGACATCGTCATCTCTTTGGAAGAAGGTTGGTAGGAGAGCCTCCGTCGGATTGATTCGGTGAGGCGTATCTTATACCAGACAAGGGAATCTTGCGAAGAGTAGAGGACTCTCCACAAGACCATCACCCTGACTATCGAGGGGGTTTTCCTATGGATTGCTTTCTTTTACATTTGATTTCATTATCGTTTGTATTGTGCTCCATGGAGAGCTAAACCCCTAGCGGGTACTTGGGTATTTGTGAACCCTAGGATGTATTAGTTTCATTGAATCTTTTTATTATGCATTCAATTAATTGATGTTATTGTGAGTTCCAATCTTGAATGTTTGATTGTTTGAATACTCCCTTAGAGTGACACTAGGGTTGAGAGTTCATGTGCTAACCCTTGTGAGTGAGTGACACACCACGAGAGTTAGACAAAGCTTGATTGGAGAGGGTTGAGAGGGTGAGTCAAGAGGTACAGGAGCGTCCCCTTTCCCCTCCGGTGTGATAGATTCTACCTCCGTTCCTCGAGTTCTTTGCGGCCATAATAGTGTGAATGAGCTAAGGGATGACCCTCCGCTGGGGCTTAGTTGCGAGTACAACGGAGTGAAGCATTGAGGTGATTTTAGCATCTAGGGCTTAATTGTGGTTAGGGACCTTTCTTCTGGACCAAGGATTAGGTCTACAATTAGGAAGAGATTTATCAGTTGGAATCACCAGAGCTTAATGCAATCCTTCTTACAAGTACGAGGTTGAGAGGTTGTTCAACCTCTCCTCCGGGACATGTAGAGGATTAGGCTTGGTTAACCCTAGATTCGGTGCCATGCATTAAAGGATGTCCCTGACTCACCATTGCATTAGTTAGGAAGCATAATAGAGAGTTCTTGTACTTGAAACGATTTTTCTAGGCAGATCAATACCAGGCTACCCCATCTTTATCGATTGCCTTACCTTCTCCTTTACTTTTGCTCTCTTTCGGGTTGTTTTACTTTTCAGAATTGAAACTTGTCACACATATCACTATTTATCTTTCATATAGTTAAGAAGCAAAAATAAG
>NC_052490.1:2075818-2103639 GCF_009730915.1 Dioscorea cayenensis subsp. rotundata
TTTTAACTTTAATTACATTTAGTAGAGTAAAAATCCATCATTTGAGATCTTAGGCTAGATAATAGCTCGAGAAGGAGTAATAGGAGATCCCTAGCCCCGTTAGAATCGATCCTACAAGGCCTTCACGCAGGTATTACTTGGCGATCCCGTACACTTCATGGGGAAGAAATCACTTCCATGGAGCAACATACAAAACACACCATCAATGAATGAAAGTACATTAAAACCATAGAAATAAACCCCCTTTATATATGAACTGATGGCCTTGATGGAGAGCTTCGACTCGGTAGGCTTCACTTGAGTGGCTCATGACAATGACGGTGAGGAATCGATCAAAGTTGGTGACGAAGCGCCTCCAAAAGCCACAAAGACCTCTTCTCCAAACCCCTAGCAGTCTCACCCCTCAAGAGCCGCACGAAAGATGAGAAAGAATAGGGAAAACAGCTATTTATAGGCTTTTAGATCGCGTCATGTCACGTGCCCTCCCACGCGCCCGTGTTGATTTTCCACTGCGCGTGGTGCAGAAATTTCCGCCCGGGCGCGTGGAATTTCCACGCTGGTCATGAATGAGTAATTTTTGTTACATGCATCGCTACAGTAAAATTGCTACATTACTTTTCACAAAACATGGTCCAAACACTCTTCTCTTGAGGCCACATGTCCGGGCACACGTCCATGTGGTAGGCTATAAAACTTTTCTTCATCGACGTATCTTTGAGGAGGTCTTGCAATCTTCACAAAGAGAAGGAATATGAAGATGTGGGTGCCTTTATGTGCCCTTCCAACTAGTGAACTCGACTTGAATCTTCTTGGAAATTGGCACACATCTCCACGTTCATGAACTCCTCTCGCGTCTTGGTCCTTGAATTGAACAAGAACTCCCAACATTGTGCCTTTATAGCCTATCTTTGCTTCCTTTTTACTCTTCAAGGCATTCACAATCTATATGCATAAAAGAACACCAAATACACAATATAAGATATAAACCATAGTAAAAGTGATGCTCAATGCATGTAAAACATATATAAAAATATGTCTACTCAAGCACTTATCAAAATCCCTAGAACTCATTGCGATACTATACGAGTGAAAAGTTGAGAAATTATTCAATTCTCTCTCCGGGACATGTATAGAGTTAGGCATGGTTGATCGCTCCACGCAAGTGTACGGGATCGCAGTAACACCCCTCCCTGCGAGCACGAGGGAGGGCTCATATTCCCAAGGGCCCGAGAAGCTGCTCTTACTTCCTCTTCGCTATGTTGTTTAACCTCCAAGTTTGAATGTGATAGTCATAAAACAAATAAACAAGTAAAATGCAAAATAAAAATGCTAACAATGAAGGCAAGATACGGGGGATAATCAATGGAAGAAAGCGGTCGCAGATGAGGATCCTCTCATAGGCTACTAAAGTGTGCAGGATGCCAGAACTAACATGCAAATGGCTAGTTGGACCGAGAAAAACCCTAGATTAGGTCAACTCCGATGGTCACGTACATTGACCCCTAATCCGGTATGAGTATTGGATACGGAATCTCTTCCGCCCAAATCCAAATCCTCCCACGATTGCAATGGGAAAGGTGGTTTTCTCAAGTTAGGGTTAGAATACAAGCTAATACTTAGCCCTAGAATTGGAGGGGTATAAATACTCGATGGTCATGATGTATTTATACGTGTTTTCCCTATCATGCTTGGTGAGTCTAACACTAGGACAATGGTCATGCAACCTAGCATTACCTTAGAATTGATACACCGAGTTCTCATGCATACCAAAGCATTCAATTACACCAAGCAAGGATAACAAACAAGCCAAAATACAATAGAAAGAACCAAGCATCCATATAAGCACAAGTTCACCCCCAAGGTTCACCTACATCCGTGACCTTTGGGGTTTTGTTGTTCATAGTCATCAAATACAACAAGAAATCCATGCAAACAACCAAACAAAACATAAGAAACACTCCCTCAAAGAATGAAGGCCGGAGAAGCTTCCAAAGACGCCACATAAGAGGTGTCTTCCCTTGTCTTCAACCTCCTCTACACAAGCCCTAAGAGTAAATCTCACAAAAAATCGCGCTCTCCTCATCGAATCTTGCATGGAAATGCCCTCAAAACCTTACTTCTAGCTCAAATTTGGTGTGGTGGTGGTGAGCTCCAAGAAGAAGACCTCCCTCTTTTTCAAAAGAAACCCCTAACAATGCCTATAAAGGGATGAACTCGGGCTTCCCACTGCAGGTGGCCCTCACACCTCACAATCGCCTCATAAGGATGGTCATAATCTGCCTGTAAGAAAATCCAGACTTAGACTTTTTCTGAAATTTTCATGTTCCGGGCTGCTACAATGCATGTACAGTGCCCGGGGTCCAAAAATGACGTTTTTGATGTCGATTTCTTCATACATTCCATCGTTGAGCTCACCTAGGCTTCTTTTGTGCCTGAAACATGAAATAAAATGATTAAACCATAAAAAAGGCATCAAGTTCTCAATAAAATACAATAAACATGCGCATCGGTACATACAAAATATGTACATTTAGACGTTTATCAAACATCCCCACACCTAAGTGTTTGCTTGTCCCCAAGGAAACAAACTTGAAGAACAGGGGCAAGAAGATAAATGGCTAAATGCATGACCTCAAGCTCAAGTGTAAAGGACTCCACAAGCACGAATGGACATAAATCAAGAAGTGAGTTGTTCAATGAATAGTGAAGTGATAATAGTTCTGTCTCATCTAGAGTGCTCCTGTGAGTGTGTGTGCTAACTCCCCCTTGACCTCCACACCCTGGATTATCCCCGGATGCCCATTCACCCCACACAAAATGAAAATGACATTAAGATGCTAAAGACATTCTCAATACTCAATTAAGAATCCTCTGGTTCCTAGGTAAACCTCTAACTTTCAAGTGGCTACGTAGCAAGCATCAGGGGAACAAGAGAGATACTTTATTTCTTTAACACAAATATACAACACACACACCTTTTTTTTTTCTGAGTCCGACTAACGTAGACTGCACAAAAATTTTTACAATCTATCTAAAGGATGCACATGCTGATTAGGCATAAGAGCCACCCAACGTACTCGAATACAGTCTACATAGATGCATTCATGCTATACTAGCAGAGGAATACTGTCATAGACTCATTTTTTTTCGTTTTTCTCATTTTTTTCTTCTTTTTTTTCTTTTCTTATCAGATGCACAATTGTATCTCATGTCCCCAAGTATAAAACTTGCTACAATAGTTCACTTTAAGGTAGAGAAAACAATAATGGAACTCAAAAGCGCTTAAAAGTGCATTGAAGATAGAATTTAATAAATTAATGCCAAAATCATAATGATGGGTTGGTTGGAGTGTACATGGTGAAAGTGCTCATGAACATGTATAAAGGTGCACAAAAGATGAAACAGATCTACATTCAAGCACAGATAGAGTACAACTCACAACTATCATTCTACCAAGCTAGGAAGTCCTTAACAATGAAATCATAGCTATCATTGGTGATTCAAGCATGCAATTGTAAAAATACTCCATCCCCACACCGAAAGTTGTACATTGTCCCCAATGTAACTAAATCAATAGAACAAGATGGGAAAGATAGGCAATAAATACAAGGAAATGGAGTAAGAAACTTCCGTAGTCATGTGATGAAGAGATTGACACTCGGGTCCGGACTTAGGGAAAAATAGTGTGATGAGGGTCTGGATTATGCCGTGACTTTAACAATGGAAGCCCAATACTTCTCACTTGTTGAGACGCCTTCCGTGTCTTCCAACAAGTTTCCATGGAAGCCCAATACTTCTCACTTGTTACCGGGTACGGAAAATCCTGTGATAAGTCTTTGAATCCTGGGTGTGAGTGTATATGCTTCGTGTAAAGTCCCCAAGAGTACACCCAAGTGATCTTGTGTAACCCGATGCTTCTTCCTGTATGCACGAAAGGAGATAGAACTTGGTTGGTGAGTGAATGGGCAATGCTTCGCAACCTCGACGGTGCTCAAAACTTCTAGTGTTAACTCCTTGTAAGTGGGCTCTTCAATGGAGAATAATTTGTCCCACCCACTATGGGAGATGAGCTCCAAGATGATACCATCCAACCCCAATAGCTTCAAGATATCCCAATTTATTCTCCGAATGGTTCCAAACCCCTTCCGCGATAAAAGTGCATAACGGGTCTTGTGCTCTTGATTCTTAAACTTTGGTTCGTTGGGAGGGGGAGAAGGGTCCCTCCTAGCCTTCTTGTCGGCCACTTTCTTCACCCTCATACCTACAATACCAAGGGAAGAACAATTAACAAAGTTTTAAACAAATACAAGCTCAATGGAATGAAAACTAGTGAAAAATGACTAATGCTACAGTAACCCGAAAATTTTTGCATGAACCTTGTTTATAAATGGAGAACAACAAATTTACAATCACAAAGTTTCATTCCACACATGTCCCACCATCCAAAGAGAGCAAAAACCCACAGAATCAGCCCAAAAAGAACATCAAAAGCTCAAGGTTTGAGAGATGAGAGATATACCTTAACCCTAGAGTAAATGGGGTGATTCAAAAGCTTAAAATGGCCAAGAGAGTGTTTAAACCTTGAAATTCCTTCAAAAAATAAGATTAGAGGAGGAGGAGAGTGATCTAGAGAAAAAGAAATGAGTGGATTTGTTGGAGAAATGAGAAAGTTATGAGAGAAAGAAGATGAGTGTGTGAGTGAGAAGAAAGAAGATGAGTGAGGGGCTAATTTAAACCCTCACTCGGGTGTCCTTACGGGTGCCCTTGCGGCCACAAGGGTAACCGCAAGGGCTCTTGGGATGGCTCACGGGTGCCTTTGCTGGCGCAAGGGCACCTGTGAGAGCTCTCTGGATGCCTCACGGCTTCTCTCACGGTCATAAAATAGGTGATTTCCAGATTTTCATCAACTTTAGCCTCCTCCAAACCTAAAAAACAATGAAAACAAAGCCAAATTAAGCACATAAACACTCAAGAATTTAATTTCATGGAGTCTAAACATCAAATCACTCAAGGCATTCTCAACGACATGGATGAAAAACATAAGAAAGACGATGAACAAGGCTACCAAACATGCACAAAAACTAAAGAACACAAACCACAACCACTCAAATAATATGAAAAGAGAAGGTAAAGAGTTCAAAAGCTTGGGTTGCCTCCCAAGAAATGCTTGTTTAACGTTGTTAGCTTGACGTGTTTTACCTCATGATCATGGTGGGACATATGGTGGAGAGTTACCTCCATTCTTTAGCAAAGTGTTGTTACCCGGAAAGTAATGTTTCAATCGTTGATCATTGACCTTGAACGTTCCATTTTGTGGATGAGATATCTCGATGTTGCCGTGAGGGAACACATGTGTGACTGAATATGGTCCATGCCACCATGATTTCAATTTGCCGGGAAAGAGCCTTAGTCGAGAGTTGAAGAGTAGTACTTGATCTCCCTCTTGGAAGCACTTAGCCTGTTTGATGTATCGGTCATGGCTTTCCTTCACTCTCTCCTTATAGTGCAATGAGTTTTCATATGCCATCATTCGCCATTCATCTAGCTCATTAAGATGGAGCTTCCTCTTGCGGCCTATCAAGTGGGGGTCAAAATTTAACTGTTTTATGGCCCAATTGCTCTGTGCTCCAATTCGACGGGTAAGGGGTATGCCTTCCCATAGATTAGTCTGTATGGTGTTGTTCCAATGAGCATTTTGTAAGCCGTTCTATAGGCCCAGAGTGCATCGTCACACTGATCAGCTCAATCCTTTCGATGATGACTCACCATTATCTCTAAGATTCGTTTCAACTCCAGATTTGAAACTTCAACCTGACCGCTCGTTTGGGGGTGATATGGAGTCGAAGTATGATGAGACACCACGTACCGTTTCAAGACCTTGTCGAATTGAGAGTTACAGAAATGAGTGCCCCTGTCGCTAATGATCACTCTAGGGGCACCAAAACGGGAGAATAGTTTCTTCAGAAATTTCACTACCACTCTGGCATCACATGATGGAAATGCCTGAGCTTCCACCCACTTTGAAACATAGTCAACTCGCTACTGTAACAAACTTATTACAATGAGAGCTAGGAACGGGCCCATGAAATCAATCCCCCATACTTAAAAACACTTCGCAAAACTTGGTTCCAATTTTTCAGGCATCTTGTCCCTTTTTGAAATATTCCTCGCCCTCCCGACATTTATCGCAGTCTGTCGCACAAATGTCTGCAAGCATCTTGGAATATACTAGGCAAGTAGAATCCCGCATCCAAGATTTTTTGTCGTTCTAGTTTCCACTATAGTAACCCCTCGCTTGGACCTCGAATGACAATGCCCTCAAAAATGTCATGCCCCTCCTCTCGTGAAACACATCTCCTAACAACTTGGTCGAGACAAACCCGATAAAAAGATACTGGGTCTTCCCTAGATATAATGCTTGAGGTCGGTAAAGAATTTCTTTCTTTGTTGATATGTGAGCCACCTCGGAAAAGTTTTCGCCGCTAAATAATTTGCGATGTCAGCGAACCACGGGGTCTCATCCTCTGCTACCACTTGAATAGTACATAGTTGTTCCCCGGGGAATGCATCATTTATCTCTCTCCTTTCCATCAAATCATCAGTGGGTCCCTCAATGCGTGATAGATGATCCGCGGCCAAGTTTTCTGCCCCCTTTTTGTCTATAATCTCCAAGTTAAACTCTTATAGCAAAAGTACACAACGAATCAATTGAGGTTTGGCGTCTGATTATTCAGCAAGTGTTTAAGTGCAGAGTGATCAATGTACACAATTACTCTAGACAACACCAAGTATGACCGGAATTTGTCCAAAGCAAACACTACTGCAAGGAGTTCTTTCTCAGTGGTGGTGTAGTTCTCCTTGGCTGAATTTAAATTTTTACTTGCATAATAGGTAGAATGGAAATGACTGTCCCTGAGCTGCCCAAGCACTGCACCAACTGCATAATCACTCGCATCACACATCAATTCAAATGGGAAATTCCAATATGGAGAAAGTACAATTGGTGCCTCCACGAGTTTCTTTTTTAGACTGATAAAAGCATTCATACACTCATAGTTAAACTCAAACAGTGCATCTTTTTCGAGTAGCTTTGTCAAGGGTCGAGTGATCAAGGAGAAATTCTTGACAAACTTCCTATAAAACCCCGCATATCCCAAGAAGCTTCTCATAGACTTCACTGATGTAGGGGGTGGTAGTTTCTTGATGGTCTCCACTTTTTGCCCCGTCCCACTTCAATCCCTTTATGTGATATCTTGTGCCCCGAGAACTATACCTTCCCTGTATCATGAAATGGCACTTTTTCCCCAACCGAGGACCAAGTTAGTCTCCTCGCACTGCTCAAGACTCGCTCCAGATTTTTTTGAGACATAACTCGAACGAATCACCGAAAACAGAGAAATCATCCATAAATACCTCCATGATGTCTTCCACCATATCTTCAAAAATTACTAACATACACCTTTGAAAGTAGCTGGAGCATTGCATAGTCCAAAAAGGCATGCGCGGTAAGCAAATGTGCCATATGGGCAGGTGAAGGTTGTCTTTTTCCCTCGATCTTCCCGAGCCAATAGGTATCTGAAAATACCCAGAGAGCCCATTTAGGAAACAGGAATAAGAGTGTCCTGCAGGTCGTTCGAGTATCTGATCAATGAAAGGCAAAGGAAAATAATCCTTCCTCGTGGCATCGTTGAGTTTCCTGCAGTCTATGCAGACTCTCCAACCTGTTACCGCTCTGGTAGGAACAAGCTCAATCTTCTCATTTGTAACAACTGTCATTCCTCCCTTATTTGGTACCACTCAGATCTGGGCTTACCCATGCACTGTCAGAGATGGGATAAATTATACCTGCATCAAGTAGCTTGATAACCTCGTTTCTTACTACCTCCTTCATGTTAGGGTTAAGCCTTCGTTGGGGTATCGTTGTGGGTTTGTGATTTTCCTCCATGAGAATCTTGTGTGTACAAAAAGATGGACTGATTCCCTTGATATCAGCTATTTTCCACGCAATCGCCCTTTTGTGCTTTTTTAGTACAGCTAGAAGCTTATCCCTCTACTCAGCTGTCAAGTCAGATGCTATGATGATTGGGATCTTAGAACCATCGCCCAGAAAGGCATATTCTAAATGCTCTGGAAGGGGTTTCAGCTCTAGTTCAGGCGGATCTTCAATGGATGATTTCAATCTCCCATATTTCCCAAGATCACATTTCTCAACTCTCTTATCCTCTGCTTCAGATGAATTGTCACTGCTCGAACTATTTTCGGTCATCAGAACCTTGGCCCCAGTCGAATATAAGTCACTCACTTGAGAATAATCCATTTCCTCTAAACCTCCTGACCCCGTTGGATCTGTCTCCTCTTCAACCAGACTTGTTGACTGTGAGGGTCCATCGGAACTGTCTCTTGATTCAACACTGACAGGGTTGAATTGGCAATTAAGTGAACAAAAATTCCCTACCAGGCTCACCCCATCTGTCACCATGTATTCCTCAAGAAATAACTGGACCTTCTGCCTCTCTAGCGTTGGACTGATCGACTCCTCACAATACTATTTCTTCCACTGATCATTATCAAAATAAAAACTACCCCATCCAGTTGGCTCGTATGAGTGATGAGGGTACAAATTTTGTGACCAGTGGTAAATAACCCGATCATTAGTCAAAGCCATAGTTAAAGAAGACAAAAGAGACATTTACAGAAATAAAGCTTGTATGAGTCTAACACTAGGGCAATGGTCATGCAACCTAGCATTACCTAAGAATTGATACACTGAGTTCTCATGCATACCAAAGCATTCAATTACACCAAGCAAGGATCACAAACAAGCCAAAATACAATAGAAAGAACCAAGCATACATACAAGCACAAGTTCACCCCCAAGGTTCACCTATATCCGGTGACCTTGGGGTTTAGTTGTTCATAGTGATCAAATACAACAAGAAATCCATGCAAACAACCAAACAAAACATAAAAAACACTCTCTCAAAGAATGAAGGCCGGAGAAGCTTCCAAAGACGCCACACAAGAGGTGGCTTCCCTTGTCTTCAACCTCCTCTACACAAGCCCTAGGAGTAGATCTCGCCCAAAATCACGGTCTCCTCATCGAAACCTTCGTTGAAATGCCCTCAAAACCTTACTTCTAGCTCTGATTTGGTGTGGTGGTGGTGAGCTCTGATAAGTGCATGTGCGATATGAATGCGAAGCATTATTTCCTTATGTTGAGCATTATTTTCCTCAGGTTTTTAGACTAATATGTGTGTTTTTATGTTACTTTCATGCATGTAGGATTGTGAAACCAATTATGAAGGAAAGAAGCCAATGTGGATCACAATGCACCGATTTTGGATGAAATCTTGCTAAAGTTCAAACGCGAAGATATAAGTCGGGTGCGAGATGCTAGAGTGTGTGCCAACCTCCCCGTATTTGAGTTTACACAACCATTTAGAGGGGCACAAGGGCAGCCACACTCAATCATTCCGACTTATGCACATAGAACAAGATCTCCATCATCTTATCCGTCATTGAAGAAGCAAAGCGATCCACGGCATAAACGTGTGCCCGTTTATGTTACCTCGATGAAAAGTGGATTTGGGAGTATTTTTTTGGCATAGTACTGTAGCAGGCATTGTAGCAAATCACTGTAGTAGTTGCTGTTCACAACCGGCGAAAATCACAGAAACAGAGAATCCACACGGGCGTGTGAAAATTATCCACGGCAGTTTGAGATTCCGCACGCGGCGCGTGTTCCTGACACGCCCGTGGAGTCGCCCGATTCCAGCCCTATTTAAAGCCGATTTCAGCCCCGATTTCAGTATTCTTTTCTCCATCTTTTGCCCAACTTGTGAGAGGTTTCGGCTAGGGTTTTGAGGGGTATTGGCCAAGGTTTTGGAGAGGTTCTACGGCTCTAACATCGTGATTCCATTAGGAAGAAGGTTGGTAGTGGAGCTTCGATCGAGGCGTATCCTATACCGGACAAAGGAATCCTCTGACGACGAGTAGAGGGCTTTCCACATGACCATCGACACGGCCATCGAGTTGGTTTCTTTATAGATTCATTGCTTTTACATTCAATTTCTTTGATTGTACTTAGCTCCATGGAGAGATAAACATCTAGTGGGTACTTGGGTGATTGTGAACCCTAGGATGTACTCGTTTCATTAAACTTCTGTATTATGCTTTCAATAAATCGATGTTTATTGTGAGTTCCAACCTTGAATGCTTGATTGTATGAACATTTCCCCTAGAGTGACACTAGGGTTGAGAGTTCTTGTTGGTAATCTTGTGAGTGAGTGACACACCACGAGCGTTAGACAAAGCTAGGTTGGAGAGGGTTGAGAGGGTGAGTCGAGAGGTACAGGAGCGTCCCCTTTCCCCTCCGACGTGATAGATTCTACCTCCGTTCCTCGAGTTCTTTGCGGCCATAATAGAGTGAATGGTCTAAGGGATGAACCTCCGCTGGGGCCTAGTTGCGCGTGCAATGGAGTGAAGCGTTGAGATGATCTTAGTATCTAGGGCTTAATTGTGGCTAGGGACCTTCCGCCTGGACCAAAGGGTTAGGTCTATAATTAGGAAGTGATTTATCACTTGGAATGCCTAGAGCCCATTGTAACTTTGTTCGAGTGTGAGGTTGAGAGATTACTTAATCTCTCCTCTGGGACATGAATAGAGTTAGGCATAGTTGACCTTAGATTTGGGACTATGTATGTAAGGATTTCCATGACTCACCATTGCATTGATTAGGAAGCATAATAGAGAGTTCTTGTAGTTGAAGCGATTATCCTAGGTGAAGCATTATCCGAGTACCCCATCTTTATCGATTGCCTTAACTCCTCCTTACTTTTGCTCTCTTACTTATTGCTTTTAATTGTTGAGAATTGAATCATTATCACACTTATCATTGTTGATACTCCACATAGCTAAGAATCGAATTAAGTGTCTTTACTCCCTACTCCCTCGTGGATTCGACCCCGCTCACCCGGGATTATTACTTCGACAAACCCGTGCACTTGCGGGATATAAGCAAGGGGAACTTGTCATGCTCCAAGAAGAAGGACTCCTCCTTTTCAAAAGAAACCCTAACAATGCTTATAAAGGGATGAACTCGGGCTTCCCTGCGGGTGGCCTCACCCTCAAAATACTGCCCGCAAGGATGGTCATAATACTGCCTGTAAGGAAATCCAGACTTAGACTTTTTCTGAAATTTTCATGTTTCGGGCTGCTACAGTGCATGTACAGTGCTCGGGTCCAAAAATGACGTTTTTGATGTTGATTTCTTCTTACATTCCGTCGTTGAGCTCACCTAGGCTTCTTTTGTGCCTGAAACATGAAATAAAATGATTAAACCATAAAAAAGGCATGAAGTTCTCAATAGAATAAAATAAACATGCTTATCGGTATGTACAAAATACGTACATTTAGACATTTATCAATAGTTGACCTTAAATTTGGGATCATGTATTGGAGGATCTCAATGCCTCATTAATGCATTAGTTAGGAAGCATATTAGAGGGTTTTGCACTTGAAATGATTGTCCTAGGCGGAACAATATCTGGGTACCCCATTTATATTGATTGCCTTACCTCCCCTTTACTTGTGCTTTCTCTCTTGTCTCTTTTACTTTTGTTTACATTACATCTTGTTGCACAACTATTATTCACTTTTCGCTTAGTTAAGAAATAATTGAAGTATGTTTGTTCTCTACTCCCTGTGGATACGATACCCACTCATCTGGGATTTATTACTTTGACAAACCTGTGCACTTACAAGACATACGCAAAGGGCATTGTCACAAGTCCAAGTACCCATTAAGGGGTTTAGCTCTCTATGGAGCAGGATATAATCAATAATGAAATCAAAAGTAAAAACTTGTACTCCATAAGAAAACCCACTCGGTATTCATATCGATGGTCTTGTGTGGTAGTCTCGTCCTTTCCAAAGGTCTCTTTGTCAAGTCTAGGGCATACCTCGCCGGATCAGTGCCGATGAAAGCTTCCCCAATAACTATCTTCCAAGAGAAACCCAGTGTCAAAGCCATAGAACTACTCCAAAAGTCTTGCCATAGCACCTCTAAACCATAGCCACAAGCCTCCCAAAGGTGAAGAAAAGATGGAAAGAAGGATGAAAGATGGATCCCCAAATCAGTACAAGTCACGGCTTTATAATAGTTTTGAATCGGACATCCACACGAGGCGTGGAATTTCCACACGCCCATGTGGATTTCTAGAAAACCGATTTTTCTCGCTACAATACTCGCCAAAAAAATACTCCCCGAATCCATACTTTTTTATCGAGGCAACATAAACGAGCACACGCCTCATGCCGTTGATCACATTGCTTCTTCAATAAAATGCCATATTGGTGAAGATCTTTCTAACATTGCACAAGTCGTAATACACAAATGTGATCGCCTTTTGTGCCCCTCCAAACTATGTAATTGCTTGAACGCATGGAGGTTGGCACACATTCACATATCTTCGATCACAACTTGTGTCTTCACATTTGTTCACTCCAAGACTTCATTAACAAAGTACAATCAAAATCTACTTTGGCTTTTTTCTTTCATATTTGGCTTTATAACCGTTATGCGCGAAAGTTCACAAGTACACATGTATTAGCACTAAAATCTGATAAAAGTAATGCTCATTATAAGAAAAGAATGCTTCATATTACTAATGCACAAGCACTTATCAAGCATGTACTCCCCAAAGCTCTAATTGTGAGACACTTATTTATGTACAAAAAGAAAATAGATGGTTGTAGCTTCACAGATCCTCTGAGGTAGCCCTTTCCTAGGCGGCCTGGAAAGTGGCTTTCACACTTTCAAGGTGGTAGCTCTTTCTACAGTGGTAGTAGCTTTCACTCATCCCATGAGATAGCTTTTTCTCTCGTTAGAGCATAACTAGTATTCAACTTATGAGTATAGCTTCATAGTTCATAGGTAGTAGCTCTTTCTGATAAGTGTCTAAATACATCACTTTTATATCATATATTTTATTCACTTTCATGCATACTTCTATGACTCCAATACCTTTTATGTGTTTTATTTGTTATAATTTTTTCAAGACACTGAAGAACCATAATTGCAATGATGAACTACATTTGAGTCATTTCGGAGAAGATTGATGAAGAAATGAAGTTTACACGAGCTCCAGACGCAAAATAATGCCCAAAAAGCATTTCACAGAACCCTGTGTTGGCACTGCAGTGACCACACACTTCTGTGTGGCCATTGTCCAGTCCACACAGTGCCCGTGCATCCCAGGCACTGAGCTGTGCAGCCTTGTCTGCGACCCGCATACCACCCACACACACACGGGCAAAGCCATTATCTTGAGGTTATATAAAGCAACCTAGGGTTTTTTGGAAGCTGTCTTTTGCCACCATCTTTTCCACCATTCCCCACCATCTTCTCCATCATTCTCCACCATCATCTCCATCATTCTCCACCACCATCACCGGATTGGAAGATGATTTGAAGAGTAAGAACCCAAGGGAAGAAGAAGGTAGCACTCAAAGAGGTCATCAAGGAGCTCACTAACGCTGGATCCGTGAGCCTTCAAAGATCACCTTCTAGCCTACATCTAAGGGAGATTTTTATGGGCTTTGTCATCGATTATATTTTTGTTTTCTCTCTTTATGATGTGGAACTAGCCTCCCAAGGCCATTGGGCTCCGTGAGCCTTTGGGAGAAGAACTTGTTTGTATGGATGGATGATATTTGTTAGTTTTTAATTGATTGTTGGCATGTTTGTTGGTTTCAATCTATTGTTTTTGATGTTCAATCTAGAATGGATGGATTCCCTAGGTTTTGATTCATGAATTGTAAATGTATTGCGGGATGCCTTCGTGTATTAGGTCATGCAATGATTGAAGGGGGATTCAATATACCGATACACCGAAGGTTCCGGGTGCCGGTAGCTCCCTGCGTGCATTAGGGGTGGTTCTAGCTGAGAGCAAGCATTAGAATTACCCTATGCAAGACTCGCTATTCCTAAAGACATCATAGGTCTATCTTCCAGATGGAGGAACCTGTATTGCATTAGGGTTACTTCATGGAGGTTTCATGGTACTCGACATTCGAGTCTATTGGACCAACTCTAGCCAACCTTGTGCTTAAACTACCAGATTCATCCTAACTTGTTCTTATCCCGAGGGGGTCCTTTCCCAAGGCCTCTAGTTCTCATTGCTACTTGTTCTTCAGATTGCTTGTATAGTGTTCATTAGTCCATTTTATTTATAGTTCTTTCTTTTATTTATTTTGTTTTTGTGATTTGAAACAACAATCTCTTTATTTGGTCAACTAGATAGTGATACCTAGGAGGAAGTAATAGCAGATCTTGGGCCCTTAGGAGTATGACCCTCTTGTGTTTGTACAAGTGGTTATTTCTTGATGACCCATGAACTAGCGTCCGGGGAGTCGTATGCTTTCTTTTTATAGTGTCGTGCGATGACTCATCACTTTCCACCCCCAATGCACAAACAAACAAAAATATATTTTTTCTTTTTCTTTTTTTTTCATAGAAATTAAAACAAGAAACAAACTATAAATAGTCCCTTAGACGTCGAACTTTAGTTTCGACAAGGTTTAATGAATGAGAAGTACAACAAGTTTTAATCGGGTAAAAATTCCTCTAAAAATTCAAGTAAAAACTAGAGCATGATAGTATTCAATGTTAAAAATTCTCCTAAACTTAAGAATATAATCAATTACAACTAAGATGAAAAACCATTTCCTACATGAGCAAGAATGATAAGTGCTTGTGTATTAGTAATACAAAGTATTCTTTTCTTATGATGAGCATTACCTTTATCAGATTTTAGTGCTAATACATGTGTATTTGTGAACTTTCATGAATGAAGGTTGTGGAGCGAAATAATGAAAGAAATAAGCCAAAGTAGATTGCAATTATACTTTGTTGATGAAGTCTTGGAGTGAACAAATGTGAAGGCACAAGTTGTGATCGAAGATACATGAATGTGTGCCAACCTCTATGCGTTTAACAATTACAATGATTTGGAAGGGCACAAAAGGCAGATCACATTTTGCGTATTCTCGACTTGTAGCAAACTTAGCAAGATCTTCACCAATATGGCATTTGATTGAAGAAGCGATGCAATCTTCGGCATAGACGTGCGCCCATTTATGTTTTCTCAATGAAAAGTGTGGATTCGGGAGTGTTTTTGGAGGGTACCGTAGCAGGTATTGTAGCAAATCAATGTAGCAATTTACACTTTGTCAACACAATCATTGTTCATCTTCACTTGGTTAAGTAGCAATTTTAGTAATTTTTATTCCCCTACTCCCAGTGGATACGATACGCCACTCACTTGGGATTTATTACTTATACAAAAACCATGCACTTCAGGGTCACATGCAAGGGCATTGCCAACACTCTATAGACAAATTTCTTCAACACTTATACACATACGGAGGCTACATATGTGGGAAAAACTAACCCCGAGACTCATTAAAACAAGCTCAAATGACCTAAAAACTTCACCAATCACAATTAAGCATACTAAAACACCAATAATCCATGAGAAAAACACATCAATAGCATGCACAAATCAAGACACTAATACTAAATCTCTTATTCATGCAAAAACTAAACTAAAAAAACTAGAAAAGCGATAGAATACATGGGTTGCCTCCCAAGAAGCGCTCGTTTAACGTCATTAAGTTTAACGTACCTATTCATACCTCAAGGGGGTTCATGAATGATTAGCATTGGGGCGCTTCATGTGACATCTTCTTTCTCTTTTTATCTTTTCAACCATCCTTTTCATGATCCCCGTGATAGGTTGAAACTTGTCCTCTAAATCGAGTGATAAGGCTTCTTCATTTTCCACTAATTGACCTAGCAACCCTTCAAATGGGTTCGGACACATCGTTTCCTGCATGTATTCAGCAATTAACTCATCAATATGTCAAGAAAATACAAAGTGTCATCAAAGTTAAGAGAATGTCGCATGGCTTTAGTGAGGCGGTATGTTAACTTGTCATCACCAACTCTTAATGCCGACTCCCCACCGTCTAGGTCAATAAGAGCCTTGGAAGTTAACACACCCCTTGCGTGTGACCCGCAAATGCATGGGTTTATCGAAGTCATAAATCCCAGGTGAGTGGGTATCGTATCCACAGTGGGTAGGGAATAAAAGGCCAAGATTGCTACTTAACCAAGCGAAGATGAAATAATGATTGTGTTAATTAGATGTAATGCAGAGAAAATAAAAGAAATAAGAAAGAGAGGCACAAATAAGTGAGAGGAAAGGCAATCGATAAGAAGTGGGGTACTCGGATATTGCTCCGCCTAAGATTATCGCTTCAAGTGCAAAACTAACAACTATGCTTCCTAACTAATGCTCAATGTGTCATGGAAATCCTAAGATATACGGTCCCAAACCCAATGTCAACCGTGACTAACTCTACACTATGCCCCGGCAGAGAAATCTATCAATCTTAACATCTCACACTGTGCAAGTTACAAGACACTCTAGGGATTTCAAGTGATAAAGCCTATTCCTATATACAAACCTAACCCTTTGGTCCACGTGAAAGGCCCTTATCACAATTAAGCCACAGATTCTAAAGTTTACTTTAACACTTCACTCTATCGTTCGCACAACTAAGCCCCAGCGGAGTTCATTCTTAAGCACTTCACTCTATTGTAACCGCAAAGAACTCTAAGAAATGTAGGTAGGATAAATCACATCGAAAGAGAAAGGAGGCGCTCAGCTACCTCTCGACTCACCCTCTCGACCCTCTCTAGTCTAGCTTTTTCTAGCCCTCATGGTGTGTCACTCATCCACAAAGGCTACCAAGATGGACTCCCAACTCTAGTGTTACTCTAAGGGAGAAATCATTCAACAAGCATTAAAGATTGGAACTCAATTAAAACATCAATTAAGGAAAGCATAATAAAAGGTTAATGAAATAAATACACCCTAGGGTTCACAAATCCAAGTACCTACTAGGGGTTTAGCTCTCCATGGCGTAAGATACAATTAATAGTAAAATCGAAAGTAAAAACAAGTAATCCATAGGAAAACCCCCTCGGTAGTCATGTCGATAGTCTTATGGAGTAGCCTCGTCCGCTCCAAAGGTCACCTCGTCAAGACTAGGGTACACCTGGCCGGATCGGTGCCAACAAAAGTTCCTCCAATAGCTATCTTCCAAGAGAAACATGATGTTGAAGCTGTAGAACCACTCCAAAAGCATTGCCAATACCTCTCTAAACCCTTGCGGCAAGCCTCTCAAAAGATGGAGAAAAGATGGGAAAAAAGGATCCTCAAATCGGGTTGAATCATGGCTATGAATAGGCTGGAATCGGGCATCCACACGGCCCTGTGGATGTTCCACACGCCCTCGTGGAATTTCTACACGCCCCTGTGGAAATTCCACACGGGCGTGTGGATTCTCGGTAATCTTGATTTTCTGCGGGCTGTGAACAGTAACTGCTATAGTAAATTGCTACAATATTTTGCTGCAATCCTCGCCAAAATGCTTCTGATTCTAGATTTTTCATCGAGGCAACATAAACAGATTCATTGGTGAAGATCTTGTTATCATTGCACGAGTTGAAATACGCAAATGTGACTGTATTTGGGTCACTCCAAATCATGTGATTTCTTGAATACACGGAGGTTGGCATACATTCACATATCTTTGAACCCAACTTGTGTCTTCACATTTGTCCCTTCCAACATTTCATCAAATGGTGCATTCACGATCTACGTTGGCTTCTTTATTTCATATTTTGCTTCACAACCGTACATGCACCAAAGTAACAGAAATACACATGTATTAGCTCTAAAACCTGATAAAAGTAATGTTCAACGCAAGAAAGGAATACTTGGTATTAGTAATACACAAGCACTTATCAAAAGTACGCAAGAATGGCCTCCCAAGTATCAATGGAACCTCGGTATCCTCATCAACATCCAACACCATGAAATCTACAGGAAATATGTACTTGTCAACTTTTATAAGTACGTCTTCAGTGATGCCCATCGGATGTCTAACTGATCGATCAGCCAATTCGAGTGTCATCCGAGTGGGCCTAGGCTCTCCCAAGCCTAGCTTCTGAAAGAATGTATAAGGAATGACGTTGATGCTAACCCTTAAATCTGCCAATGCCTTCTCTTCACCCAAATTGCCAATGTTACATGGGATGCTGAAGCTTCCAGGGTTTTTTTTCTTGTTTGGCATATTCTTTTGCAACACTACCAAACATGAAGCATCTAGAATCACTGATGCACCCTCTTCTTACTTCTTTCTTTTGGTCAATAGGTCCTTGAGAAACTTTGCATTGTGAGGCATTTGAGACAACGCCTCCACAAATGGGATGTCAACGCCTCCACAAATGGGATGTTCATGTGCAACTACTTGAATAGACCCAAAAACTTCTTGTATTGCTCATCATTTTGGTCATTCCTCAATCATGAAGGATAAGGGATTCTTAGCTTGTAAGATGGGGTCCCACCTCCTTCTCTTTGGCTCTCTCCTCAACCTCCACGACCTAGTGTGACTCAACATTTGTCTTTTCACTAGGGAGTCCACTCTCAGCTTCATGACAATTTCTCAAAGTGATCGCTTTCACATGTTCCCTTGGATTGGTCCCTTTGCTGCTAAGCAAACTCCCTTGTTGTCTTTCCAAGAGTTACTTCACAATTTGTCCCACTTGGTTCTCCACGTTGTGCAATGATGCGGTGTGGTTACGATGTGTGGCCTCAACCAATTGACATCTTGTGTCCGATGATTAAATGAACCTGGTCAAAGCCTTCTCTAAATTGATTATCCGGTTCTCCAACCCTGAAACTCGGTTTTCCATGTTTTGGGCTTGTTATTGTTATCGGATACCCAGTGGTGCGATGGCCTTCTGTTGCCTTTGATTACTCTAAGAAAGGTTTGGGTGGCTCCTCCACCCCGGATTATAGGTGTTACTATACAGATTTCCTTGACCTCTCATTGTATTACCTATAAAATCAACCTGTTCTACGGAAGTGGTACCACCAATAAAGATTGGGCAATCAGATGGAGCATGTCCTTCCCCACACCCATTGCAAGTCATCACTGTCATCCCTCTAGGAGATGATATAGTGTCTAACTTCTTGCTCAATGATTCAACTTGGGGCGTTAATGATGTCGAGCTTCTTCAGGGGTTTTGATTTAACTGCATTAATCTCATGAAGTCTGGCTATCTTCTTTCTGTCTTGTGTGTTCCTTTAATAACTGTTCATTGCCATTTCTTCAATAAGATATCGAGCTTCTTCAGTGGTTTTGCTTCCTAAGGTACATCATGCTGCAACATCAAGTAATTACTTTGTGTTTAGGTTCAAACCATTATGGAAGATTTGGATGATCATCGGCTTTGGTAAGCATCAAATTGATGAAGGTCTTGTTAGTGTTGCATAAGTCAGAACACATGAGCGTGACTACCTTTGTGCCCCTCCAATTTGCATGTTCACTCTAGCACAATGGAGGTTGGCACACGCTCAGATGTCTTTGATCACAACTTGTGTCTTCACGTTGGTTCACTCCAATATTTCATCGCATCCATGATCTACTTTGGCTCTTTTCTTCCACTATTGTCTCCACAACCCTATATGCATAAAAGTAACATAAATACATATGTATAAGCGATAAAATCTGAGAAAAGTAATGCTCAATATAAGAAAAGAATACTTCATATTACTAATACACAAGCACTTATCAAACTCCCACACACTAAAACTTCTGCTTGTCCTCAAGCAAAATAAAACATTAAAGTACATAAGAAGGAAAATTGAAAGTGCTTGGCCATAGGTTCACCAAAGAATGCAAGGGAAGCATTCTACAAGTAAGGGAAAATTTTAACACTGATAATTGCTTGAGTCGGCACATTTTTATATATGTTTTACATGCATTGAGCATCATTATTACCATGGTTTATGTCTCGTATTGTGTATTTTGTGTTCTTTTATGCATATAGGTTGTGAATGCCTTGAAGAGTAAAAAGGAAGCAAAGATAGGCTATAAAGACACAATGTTGGGAGTTCATGATCAATTCAAGGACCAAGACACGAGAGGATTTCATTAACGTGGAGATGTGTGCCAACTTCCAAGAGGATTCCAGTCAATTCACTAGTTGGAAGTGCATAAAGGCAACCATATCTTCATGTTCCTTCTTTTAGTAAAGATTGCAAGACCTTTAAAAGATGAGTCGATGAAAAAAAGTCTTATAGCCTACCACATGGACGTGTGCCCAGACATGTGGCCTCAAGAGAAGAGTGTTTGGACCGCATTTTGTGGAAAGTACTGTAGCAAAACAACGCATAAATTTCAATGCAAAATTACTGTTTACACGCCCGCATGGAAATTCCACGTGCCCACGTGGAAAATCCACATCGGCGTGTGAGCGCACATGACAGGCGCGATTTTGGGCTATAAATAGGCCGCTTGCTTTATTCTTTGACATCTTTTGTGCGGCTTTTGAGGGGTGAGATGGTTAGGGTTTGGAGAGAAGCTCTTTGCGGCTTGGGCGGCGCTTTTTCACCAACTTTGATCGATTCCTCCTCCGTCATAGCATCAATGAAGCCATCGGCGATCCTAGCTTCGAGGAGGGTCCTTCAAGACGTCGAAGCTCTCCATCAAGGCCATCAGTTCATATATAAGGGGGTTTATTTCTATGGTTTAAATGTACTTTCATTCATTGATGGTGTGTTTTATATGTTGCTTCATGGAGAACTAAAACCCTGGAGGGTGTGTGGGCTTATCAACCTTAGGATTCTCATCTTGTGTGGATTTGCATTGTGTTTCTATTTAATCTGAGTTTGATTAAGTTTGATTCTTGATTGTTTAATGCTTGCTTGCCTTATTGATCTTATGGTTATTTGGTTTGCATGATTTGTTGCCTTGGTGGGAGAGAGATCTCCATTAGGGTTAGAACCTCAAGATTGAAGAGGGTTGAGAGGGTGAGTCATGAGATAGTGAAGTATCCCCTTTCCCCTCCGATTGGTGTATTCTATCTCCATTCCCTAGACTCTATGCAACCATATTTGGTTGTAGGGGGTTAGGTTCCTTTGCTCGGAATTAGGGTTGGATCAATCTTTAGGAATCGGTTACACCTTTCGGAATCCCTAGAGTGCTTTGCGGTCATATGTGGTGTGAGTTGTTGAGATTGAGTGATTTCTCCACCAAAATCTCATATGGGACTAGTATAGGTGATCTGGAGACAGATCAAATTATATTTGGATTTTTGTGACTTAATTTACTCATCATAGAAATGCTTTGCATATATGGTACCTAATACCTGAATCCTAGGGGAGCATTGCCCGAATACCCAACTTTTACTGATTGAGATCTTCCTCCATTTCACCCTTTCATATTTGTCTCCGGTATTCATTTCTTTGCATATTAGATAACCGCACTTTTCCATTTATCATTAGGCTAGAAAGCAAAGAAGAAGTTAGTACTAGTAGCCCTATTCCCTATGGATTTGACTACCCGACTCACCGGGTAATTATTACTTCGACACCCGTGCACTTGAGGTTTACACGTATATTCGGACGTGTCAAACACCAAATAAGAAAAATCAATGCTCTAGCTAAAAACTCGAATAAATAAACACAACAAACCTAATATCGTGTAAGTGTGTGTAAACTCACTCAAGTCAACCCAACGTGTACTCCTCCAAGGTCAAATTTAGAAGGACTTATTTACGTACAAAAAAAAAGAGAAGGTAGTAGCTTCACACATCCTCTAAGATAGCCCTTTCCTAAGCGGCTGCAAAGGTGGCTTTCACACTTTCGAGGTGGTAGCTCTTTGTACCTGGGTGGCAGCTTTCACTCATTCCATAAGATAGCTCTTTCTCTCATTAGGGCATAACTTCTATCAGACTTATGAGAGTAGCTTCATACTTCATAGGTGGTAGCTCTTTCCACCCCCAATGCACAAACATAACTATTTTTATTTTTTAAATTTTTTGTAATTTTTTTAAAAAAAATTAAAGCAAGAAACAAACTAAACTAGTTGCTTAAACATCAAACCTGAGTTTCTGCTAAGTGCTTGTGTATTATTAATACGAAGTATGCTTTTCTTATAATGAGCATTACTTTTCCTAGATTTTATCTCTCATACATGTGTATTTGTGTTATTTTTGTGTATATAGGGTTCTGGAGACAAGCATGGAAGAAAAAAAAGCCAAAGTAGATCGTGAATGCACATTATTGATGAAATCTTAGAGTGAACAAACGTGAAGACACAAGTTGTGCTCAAAGACACGTGAGTGTGTGCCAACCTCCGTTGTGCTCAAGTGAACATGCAAAGTGGAGGGCCACAAAGGCAATCACACTCATGTGTTCCGACTTGTGCAAAGCTAGCAAGATTGTCATCAAATATGATTTTGTTGAAGAAAAAACGTGATCTACCGCATGAATGTGCGCCCATTCATGTGGCCTCGATGAAAAATGTGGATTTAGGAGTATTTTAGCGGAGTACTGTAGCAGGTACTGTAGATAATCACTGTAGTAAAGCACTGTAGTAGTCACTATTCACAGGTCACAAAAAATCAATTCCTGCAGATTCATATGGGTGTATGCAAAATCCACACACTCGTGTGGATGCCCGATTCTAGCCCTACTTAAATCGCGATTTCAGCCTCTTTTTAGGATCATTTGCCTTATCTTTTTCTCATATTTTTACCATCTTTGGAGGCACTCGTAGCTAGGGTTTAGAGAGGCTTTAGCAAGGCTTTTGGATTTGTTGTAAGGCTTTCAACACTGTGTTCCTTTAGAAAAGACATATTGGGGGAGCTTTCATCGGCATTGATTTGGTGAGTGCCCTAGGCTTGATGAGGGAATCTTTGGAGAAGACGCGGCCAGTCCACAAGACCATTGACATGAATACCAAGGTGGTTTCACTTATGGATTGCATGTTTTTTACTTCCGATTTCATTATTGGTTGTATCTTGCTCCATGGAGAGCTAAACTCCTAGTGGGTACTTAGACTTGTAAACCTTAGGATGATATTGTTTCTTTGACATTTCTATTTTGTTTCTTTTATTGATATTTTTAATTGAGTTCTAATCTTGAATGCTTGTTGAATAAGAATACCCTTAGAATGACACTAGGATTGAGAACCTATACTTGTAATCCTTGTGAGTGAGTGACACACCATGAAGGTTAGACAAAGCAAGATTGGAGAGGGTCGAGCGGGTGAGTCGAGAGGTAGCAAAACGTCCTCCTTCACCTCCAATGTAATTTATCCTACCTCCACGTTCCAAGAGTTCTTTGCGGTCACAATAGAGTGAAGTGTTAAGAGACGAACTCCGGTGGGGCTTAGTTGTGCAAGCAACAGAGTGAAGGATTGAAGTAATCCTTAGTATCTGGTGCTTAATTGTGATTAGGGGTCTTTCACCTGGGCCAAAGGGTTAGATCTATGTTACGGAATAGGGTTTATCACTTGGAGTCCTTAGAGCTTTAAGCAACTTTACACAATGTTAGGTGTTGAGATTAAATGATTTCAATGCCCGACCATACTGTAGGGTTAATCACGATTGACCTTATGTTTTGGACCGTGTATTTTAGGATTTCCACAACTCATTAAGCATCAGTTAGGAGACATAATAGTTGGTTTTGCACTTGAAGCAATAGTCCTAGGGGGAGCAATGTTTGGGTGCCCCACTTTCTATCGATTGCCTTTCCTCTCATTTTTTATAGCGTCTCCCTTTCTTGTTCTTTTTATTTTTTTTCATATTGATATTGTTCACACCACTATCGATCCATCTTCACTATAGTTAAATAGCAATCCTTGTGTTTTTTATCACTATTCCCTGTATATACGACTACCCACACCATGCTATTATTAATTCAACAAACCCGTGCACTTACCGTACACACGCAAAGGGCGTTTGTCAAGTTTTTTGTGTTGTTGCCATGGAATAGGTATTTTTGAAACACTTTGCACTTTGCTATTTTAGCCAATCCTCACCTATTATATTTCACACTTTCTTATTGTTCCATCATTCTGATTTGTTTTTCTTTCTTTGCTTACAGCTCTAGGTTAGGACCCGAGGGAATCCTTCGATGTTGGTTGAAGGGAATCCTGAACTTGAACGAACACTTCATAGAAGGGGAAAAGAACCTGTGGAATAACAGTCAAATAAAGCTGAGGTAGAAGGTGCACGGTCGAATAGTATGGCGAGCGAGAATGAGCGATGAGAGGACACTCTCGAGTTATGCGACCCATGCATTTTAGGCACACGCTCTAGTATTGTGCGGCCACCGATCATGGCTCGAAATTTTTAAGCTCAAGCTAGGCTTCATCCGGATGTTACAGTGATCGGCCGCAGTTTAATGGTTTGGCCGATGAGGATCCAAACAATCACATTGAGAACTTCTTGGAAGTGTGTGACATGCTCAAGATTAATAGTGTTATGGATGATGCAATCAAGTTGAGAGCCTTCCCATTTTCCTTGAAAGGAAGAGAAAAGCAATGGCTACATTCATTAACTAGAGCATCGATCACTACTTGGGAGGAAATCGTAATTGGTTTTCCTGGCCGATATTTCCCTCCCGGAGAATCCGTGAAGCTTAGGAATAAAATATCAACTTTTGTGAAAAAAGAATTGAAGTCTCTTTTTGAGACGTGGGATTTTTTCAACGAGCTCCTATGGAAATGTCCTCAACATGAGTTCCCCGAGTGGACGATCATTCAGACTTTTTATAATGGGTTGAACCCAAGCACAAGACAGTTGCTTGATGCTGTAGTAGTAGGTACTTTAGGAAGCAAGAGCCCTGAAGAAGCCTGACATTTCATTAAAGAAATGGCCATGAGCGGTTATCAGTGGAACACAAGAGAGAGAGAAAAGGTAGCCGGACTTCATAAGATCGATGCAGTTACTTCATTGGCCGCCCAAGTTGAGTCACTGAGCAAGAAGTTAGGTACTCTAAATTCTCCTAGAGTGGCGGCCTTGACCAGTTGCATTGGGTATGGGGGAGGACATGCTTCGCCCGATTGCCAGATTTCTATTGGTGGTACATCCTTAGTAGAACAAGTGGATTTTATAGGTAATGCAATGAGAAGCCAAGGCAATCCATTTAGCAACACCTACAATCTGGGTTGGAGGAGCCACCCGAATCTTTCTTGGAACAATCAAGAGCTATAAAAGACCATGGAACCACCAAGTTTCCAGCAACAACAACAAGCGTTGAACATGGAAAATGGAGTTTCAGGTTTGGAAACCAAGATGATCGATCTAGAGGAAGCTTTAACCAATTTCATCCAATCGTTGGATATAAATTTTTAGTAGGTCAATGCTACACTTCTCAACCACACCGCTTCATTGCACAATCTAGAGAATCAAGTGGGGCAAATTGTGAAGTCGTTATTGGAGAGACCTCAAGGAAGCTTGACTAGTAACACGGAGACCAATCCAAGAAAGCATGTTAAGGGGATCACTTTAATAAGTGGTTGTGAAGTTGAGGGTAGGAGTCCGAGTGAAAAGAACAATGTTGAAGTACCCGAGGTTGTGGAGGTTGAGGAAGTAGCAAAAGAGAAGGGGTGGCACCCCTACCCTATAAGCTAAGGATCCCTTATTCTTCGAGACTGAAGAATGACCAAAATGATGAGTAATACAATTTCTTGGGTCTATTCAAGCAGTTTCATATCGAAATTCAATTTGTGGAGGTATTGTCTCAAATGCCTCGCTCCGCAAAGTTTCCCAAGGACCTCTTGACTAATAAGAGAAAGTTGGAGGAGAGTGAATCTGTGATGTTAGATGCTTCATGTTCGGCGGTGTTGTAAAAAAATATGCCAAACAAGAAGAAAAACCCCGGAAGCTTCATTATTCCTTGCAACATTAGTAATTTGGGTGAAGAGAAGGCATTGGCGGATTTAGGGGCTAGCATCAACGTCATGCCTTACCCATTCTTTCAAAAGCTAGGCTTGGGAGAGCCTAGGCCTACTCGGATAACACTTTAATTGGCAGACTGAAAAGTGAGACATCTGAGGGGCATCATTGATGAGGATATCAATGTCCCATTGATACTTGGAAGGGCGTTCTTATGTACTTCCAAGGCTCTTATCGACATGGGTGGTAGGGAGTTGACTTTACGAGTTGGGGATGACAATCTTGCATATCGCCACGCCGAAGCTATAAGACATTCTCTAGACTTTTGATGATACTCTTTACTTTTGACACTACCCATGAACTAATAGATGAATATGTGAGGAAATGATATGTCCGGACCGTGCAAGTAATTTCTAGACTAAGAAGTGGAGAATGAAGAAGATGTGATGCCCGGTCTACAAGATAAGGTACAACCTACCCATGGGATTGATGAAGAAGATCCAGTAAGATAAAGCGAGCAAGGGAGATGTCACAAGAAAATGCACCAAGGCTAATGGAGATGTGCAAGAACAAATAAGGGTGATTTACTCTCATGTGGTAACATGCTCTGACAACCCTCCTCTACCTTGATGTTCACGGTGTTGTAAAAATATGCCAAACAAGATGAAAACCCCGGAAGCTTCATTATTCCTTGCAACATAGGTAATTTTGGTGAAGAGAAGGCATTGGCGGATTTAGGGGCTAGCATCAACGCCATGCCTCACCCGTTCTTTCAAAAAGCTAGTTTTGGGAGAGCCTAGGCCCACTCGTGATAACACTTTAATTGGTGGACCGAATAGGAGACATCCGAGGGACATCATTGATGAGGATGTCAATGTCCCATTGATACTTGGAAGGCCATTCTTGTGTACTTCCAAGGCTCTTTACGAGTTGACTTTACGATTTTGTGATGAAAAGCTTGTATATCACTCGGAGCTATAAGATATTCTTTAGACTTTTGATGATACTCTTTACTTTTCTTGACACTACCCATGAACTAATAGATGAATATGTGTAGGAAATGATATGTCCGGACCAAAGGCAAGTAATTTCTAGACTACAGAAGTGGAGAATGAAGAGTTGTGATGCCCGGGTCTAGAAGAGAAGGTGCAACCCTACCCAAAGGGATTATGAAGAAGATCCAGAAGATAAAGTGAGCAAGGAGACATCACAAGAAATGCACCAAGGCTAATGGAGATATGCAAGAACAAAGTAAGGGTGATTTACTCTCATGTGGTAGCATGCTTGACAACCTCCTCTACCTTGAAAAGATTATGTTCATCATGCTTCCGAGTTATGGGTAAGAGGGAAACATTCATCTAAGCCCCCTGTGAGTTAAGAAGAGGTACGTCTAAGTTTAGTGATGTTAAACAAGCACTTCTTGGAGACAAACCCAAGACTTTACTATTTTTCTTGGTTTTAATTTAGAGCTTGCATTTATAAGGGCTTGAGTGTTGGTGTCTTAATCTTTTAGCATGATTTATTTGTGATTTTTCTCATGGATCATTGGTATTTTGGTCTCGCTTAATTGTGATTAGTGAAGTTCTTGGTCGTTTGAGCATGTTGTGCATGATTCTCTCGCGTTAGTTCTTCATAATGTAGGCAGTGCTCGAAGTTGGTGTATATGTGCAAAAATTTTCACTGAGTTTCGTAATTTTTCTAAGTCATCCTGAGAAGATACAAAGTGGTGTGGAATTTCCACACGGGTATGTGTTTCTATTCAGAGCTCAAATTCTCAATCCTGAGAAGACACAGGGCATGTGAATGCCCCTGTGAATAACCCTGTGAATGACCTTGTGATAGTCACACTGCCGTAGGTAATTTCCACTGCGGGCGAGTGTTTCTCTATATAGTTCGAGCTCTATCTCTATAAGACACAAGGGTGTGTATCTGCCCTCGTGGATGACACCGTGAATTATACAGGCAAAGGGTAATTTCCACATGCCCATGTGAAACT
>NC_052490.1:2104639-2171947 GCF_009730915.1 Dioscorea cayenensis subsp. rotundata
CTTCTTATTATCAGTATTGTTGTCGTTGTTGTACAGAGTTAGATTAAGAGACGAGGTTGAGCAATTACTGGCTATCAAAGCCTCGCACAAGGTACTCACCTTCAATGAACCAGCTTACCTTGAATTGACGTTTGAATTCCTTGCCACATTCGAGCAACTTCGATGGTAGGATGCCTTTGATGAATCTCATACCATTTGATTCCAACTCAGGTATATGGATTTTTCCCTCTTATTAGGTATTTATTATTGGGACTACACCTTAACCGAAAAGTATCACAACTTACTCTCCTTAACAAAACGTGGAAAAACTCGATTAGGACGATGGAGGAGGCTAAGTGACTGCGGCCACCCTTTTCGACCGAGCATCACCACATCATCTCTGAAGTCATACACACTCAGATTCATTCACTCCCTACCCAGTGGTATCATCACTGGTCGAAATCTCTGCACTGGCAACATTACTCTTCAGGAGTTCCATTACCTTTTGTGTATAAAGGATAGAATCCCATTTAACTTGGGATTCATCATCACCACATCATTCCATCATCATGAAACTGACACTCACGCACACACAATATTTGCTGGTCCATATATCACCCGACTCATTCAGGGAATGGGTCTCTTGGAATGCATAGGCCATATGTCCTCTCCAGGTGAATTTAGCCTTATTACTTTGTGTAGTTTGCAGAGAATGGGTGTTGTCACCTTACTGTGATCCACTACTTTAGCGAATCAAGGCAGTCGTAACCCCTTATTCCCGGATGAGCACCCCATCATTCAATGGTTGGGGCAAAGTTTGCAGTGTATCGTGAAACATTGCAAAAATTATGCTACCCCATCTAGTGGTGATACCCAGCCCGAGAAAGCAACCTCTTATTCACTACACTAGTAGCAATCCTTTGTTTATCTTTATATCCTTTTATTGTAATTCCTTTTATTGTACTTTCTTTAATTTCATCTTTTGTAGTCAGTTAGCAAGGGGAGTCCCTTGCTACATTTTGGCTTGTTTCCTTTTATTTTTGTTGTTTGTTCTTTTTAACTTTAATTTATATTATTGTATTTTGGGATTTCTCAAGTTTTACTTGTGTTCTCCACTAATTTCAGGGATTGTGTTGTTTCTTGGAGCGGCAAACATGTTAAGAGCAACAACACTACTCTCCGTGTTTAGGCAAGTTACATGAACCCCATCTTTCTTTGATTGTTCTTAATTTCTATTTTGCATGACTTATATTTATACATTGAGGACAATGTATCATTCAAGTGTGGGGCAGGGTCGCATGCTTTCCTTTTTGGATGAGTGCCTAGCTAATGATGATCAATAATTATTTTGTTGGAAATTCTTAAACTTAGGGGACACGAGTATGTTAGGGACTTATTTGGAGCAACTTGTGGACTTACTTTTAATCTAATGACCTAAGACTTCATCACGTTGCCCTAATTGTGGAGCCACATGCTTTAGAATGAAATACTTTCACTTAAGACCAAGTGTTTGTGTTAATTCTAGTGTTAAGATTAAGTTGGAAGTCGGTTTTCTTTTTGGGATGACCTATCAGTATAATTTTGAGTGTAAAAAGATGGTAGAAAGAGCTATCACCCTAGAAGACTGAAAGCTACTCTTGAGTAGTCGAATTTTGGGTATTACAAGTGTACATTTGATGACCTACCAAGAGAAAAGGCTACCCCTAGGGTGTATAAAGCTACTACCCAGTGTCCTAGTGATAAGTGCTTATGTAATAGTAATAAGAAGAATTCTTTTCTTATAGTGATGATTGCTTTTCTCACGTTTATCGCTTATTCATGTGTATTTTTGTTCTTTTGCGCATGTACGGTGGTGGAGACAAGTATGAAAGAAAGAAACAAAAGTAAATCATGGATGCAATTTGTTGAAGAAATCTTGGAATGAACAAACTTGACGACAGAAGTTGTTCTTAAAGCCATGTGAGTGTGTGCCAACCTCTATTGTGCTCGAGTGAACATGCAAATTGGAGGGGCACAAATGCAGTCACACTCATGTGTTCCGACTTGTGCAATGCTAGCAAGATCTTTTTCAAATGTGATTTTATTAAAGACGGAAGGTGATCTACCGCATGGATGTGTGCCCATTCATGTGGGCTCGATGAAAAGTGTGGATTCAGGAGCATTTTAGTGAAGTACTGCAGCAGCTTACTGTAGCAAATAACTGTAATAGTTACTATTCACAGTGCGTTGAAAATTCAATTCCTGGGGATTCACACGGGTGTGGAAATTCCACACGCCCGTGTGGATGCCCGGTTTCAGCCATATTTAAGTCGCGATTTAAGGCATTTTGAGGAATCCTTTTCCAATCTTTTTCCTATCTTTTCCCCATTTTTTGAGGCGCTCGTGGCTAGGGTCTAGAGAGGCTTTGGCAAGGTTTTTGTAGTGGTTATACGGACTTCAACACAGTGTTCCTTTGGAACATAATTATGGGGGAGCTTTCGTCGGCATCAATTCAACGAGGTGTGCCCTAGACTTGATGAGGGAACCCTTGGATAAGACGAGGCTACTCCTTAAGACTATCAACACCGACTACTAGGGGGTTTTACTTATGGATTGCATGATTTTATATTTAATTTCATTTTTGATTGTGTTATGCTCCATGGAGAGCTAAACCCGTAGTGGGTGCTTGGACTAGTAAGCCCTAGGATGTCTTTGTTTCATTGACCTTTTATTATATTTTTTTAATTGGTGTTTTAATTGAGATTCAGTCTTGACTGCTTGTTGAAGTGATTTTCCTTTAGAGTGACACTAGGGTTGAGAATCCATCTTCGTAATTCTTGTGGGTGAGTGACACACCATGAGGGTTAGACAAAGCTAGATTAGAGAGGGTTGTGAGGGTGATTTGAGAGATAGCGGAACATCCCACTTATCTTCCAGTGTAATTTATCCTACGTCTGTGTTCCAATAGTTATTTGCGGTCACAATAGAGTGAAGTGCTGAGAGGGAAAATCTAATGTGGCTTAGTTGCGCAAGCAACAAAGTGAAGTGTTGAAGTAATCCTTAATGCAGGTGCCTAATTAGGACTAGGGGTCTTTCGCCTGAACCAAAGGGTTAGATCATGATTAGGTAATAAGGTTTATCATTTATAGTCCCTAGAGCTTTATGCAACCTTGCACAGTGTGAGGCGTCAAGAGCATTCCTTTCCCATGGGCATAGAGTAGGGTTAGTCGTGGTTGACCTTAGGTTTGGGACCGTGTGTTTAAGGATTTCCGCTACTCATTAAACATCAGTTAGGAGATATAATGATCGGTTTTGCACATGAAGCAATAGTCCTAGGGTGAGCAATGTCTGGGTACCACACTTTCTATCTATTGATTCTCTAATCATTTTATTGTGTCTCCTTCTTGTTCTTTTTATTTATATTTGCATCAATATTGTTCACACCATTTTGAATTATCTTCACCATAGTTAAATAGAAATTCATGTGTTTTCTATCAATATTCCCTATGGATACGACTACCCACTAACTAGGGTGATTATTACTTTGACAACTCGTGCATTTGTGGTACACACGCAAAGGATATGTGTCACCTAGTTGAAATAAAGGTTATTTAGTGTTAGTTTGACTCGTAGAGACTTGAGATTGTTTGAGGACAAGTAAACATTCATGTATGGGGGTATTTGATGAGTGCATTTCGTATCATATTCACTCACCCTCTTTCCATTCATTTACTTGTGCTTTAGCACAATTTCATCCATTTGATGTGCGATTCTGTGTATATTTGTTCCATGTATAAAACCAAAGGTTCAAACCGATTTGGAGTTAATTCGGGGAGTAACTGAGCAGATGAATCAAATTACTGTAAAGTTTTAAGACTGACATGGGCATCTTATGACCGTACGCTGTTCCCCTGAATACCCAGCTTGCAGATGAACAAGGAAGTATTCAACTATGATCGTGCCCTTAGGCCAGACACGGTCTGCCATGACATTGTGCGTTCCACTAAAAATTTCAGCCTGAATATAGTTTCTTCTAAACAAGGGCAACAAGATCTGGAAGCTCTTCGCATGACCATGCATAGGGCAAGACATGGGCATGACACGATCGTGTCTCCCCTACTTCAATATTCCAGGCCAGTTTGAATCAGAATCCTCATCAAGTGCATGGTCATTGCATGACTATTCGCAGACCGTGTCGAGCCAAAAAATTGCCATATAACTCCAGTTTTCAAGCGCTTTGAAATAATCTTTGTTCATGGATTCTTTTCTCCACCAGGAGGACTAGGATGAGATCGAAGATAAACCTGCACTACACCATTTTGGGAGATTAAGGGTGAGTTGGAGGCACAGGAGAAGTGGGGTTAGCACCAAGGAAGATCATCTTGCTTTAGAAGGGGAGAATCATGTCTTCTTTCTCTAGATTTTAAATTGTTTCTTCCTTGTTGTACTCATCCATGGTGCCCCAGGGTGTTAAACTACAGTGTTTTATATGCTTTGAATAATTATTTTTAATATCTACGGATTGTATAACTTGATGTGTTTGATTTGCACAGATATTTTAGTAAAACTTGGTGTATGGATGACCATATTTGTGATTGCTTATTGTGATTGCAAAACTCGATGTGTTTGGAATGTACAGTTACCCTAGTAGACCTTGGTGTATTTGAGAACCATAGATGTAATCTTGCTTTAGAGCACACACTGGAACCTCAGGATGTACCTAATAGACATTAGAAATAATTCAGCATACTATAACTTGTAGGGATCACCTCGGGGCATTGATCTCTTATTGTCGAATACTTAACCCTAGTCTACTCATTGCTTCCATCTATTCTCTTTAGTTTTTGTTATGTTCTTGTTTAAAACCAACCCAATCTTTGTTTAACTAGAGATTAGAGGAAAACTGAGTACTTTGAGTTCTAGTCCCTATGGTTCGACAACCCTACCCCTCACGGGGTACCACTTTACTACTTGCTTGAGACCCGTACATTTGTGGAGAGCGCATCAATCGTCATCCAAGGAATTCTACATGTCGTCCATCTTTGAAAGTAACTTCCACTGTTCAGTCCACCATGGAACCATTTATGGTGTCATCTTTTACGGGTAATCCAGGCAATCAAACATCAACAAATAATGATCCAGCACTTGAAGTGCCATCTAATTCGTCGATTGAAACAACAGTGAATGAGACATTGGAATTAGGTTCTAGTAACTTATCGACTGCTAGTGAACATGTTGCAAGAGAACGTCATGCAAGGGGACCTAGTTTTGGAAGAATCACTCTAGAAGATTCAAATAAAAAACATACTTTGAAAATTCTTTGTGATAGGTAATTTGAAGAAATTTTTGTATTTAATGTCATACATTCACAAGTGATTTTTTCTTTGTGTTTATTAACTATTTCTTTGTTTTAAAATATTTATTGTTTAATGGCTAAGTTTAACTTGCTACATTGTTTCTGTGGAGAAATTGGTGTCATCAACTACTGTTAAAATAATCAAAAACTATTTTACTGGGGTGAGGCAAACATGGAGAAAAATTCAAGATGATGTAAAAGAAGCTATGTGGAAGAAATTTGAGGTAACTATCAATTGGGTTTATCTTATCTTAACTTGCTTTAATTCCTTAAACCTTAAATCTTACTTTTGTGGATGCGACTTCTAATTTTAATGCATAATATTAGGAATATTTTAATTGGCCCTTACAAGAGGGACCTAATGTACGAAGAGTATGGGAAAAGACATCTAAGAATGATTAAAGGATACATTGAATGGTGAAAGAACAAAAGCTATGAAAGAAGCTGGTGTCACTAATATGGTTGATATTAAGAATTATAAAGGAATGAAAAGGCATTGGATGCCAACTGAAATTTGGGATGCTTTGATAGATACAGTTTGGAGTACAGAGAGTTGGCAAAACAAATCCAAGAAAGCATTGACTAATCCTTTAACTAAAAAAGAAGGAAGTATCACGAAACACACTAGCTGTTCTAGTTCATTTCTTGCTACTGAAAAGCTATTGGTATATAACTTTTTCACATCACTCATGTCATGGATTAAATTTTATTAATTTGTTATAAATACATTTGCAATAATAAAATTATATGCATAGTATAATCAAAACCATTTCTATGCAGTAAGAAGAGCTTCAATGACCAATACAATATCTAGAGTTATTTGAGAGAACTCATAAACTTTCAAATGAAAGTGGTGATTTTGTAGACAATAAATCAAAAGTTGTTAGTATACGTTAATCGTTAGTAATTCATTCCTTAGATTATTAATCGTTACATCAATTTTTGGTAAACTTAAATCAATTAAATTATTTTTTATGTTTTTCGCTTGTGATAGGATAATTATCAATCTGCATTATCCAAAAAATATGGTCATAATACTTCTAATTATCCTGAGTTTGATCAAGAAGCATGGAGATCATCAATTGGAGGAAAGATAGCTACGTGCATGCATGTATATGAGTTTGCCACCATGGTCAATTCAAAAGCAGTATTTGATGCTATTTCTACTGCAGCTACATGCATAACTAACTCAGTTTGTGGTCCTTCTACTAGTACTCCACATTTGAATGTTTCCCTTAATGAAGATAGAAATGTGAATTTATAGCAGAAGCTTGAATCATTGACTGATGATGTGAGTCAAGTGAAGAATGCTGTAGGTGAGATAAGTGACTTAAAAATCAATTTCAGATTGTGATGAGTTTCATGATGGAAAAATTTGGATTAAATATTCCTCCACCAACAAGTAAATGATTTAGGTATAAGTTTGATCGTACTCTTAATTTTTAGTGTTATACTTATAAATTTCTACTTGCAATTTAATTTGATGGATTTTAAAATTTCATGATTTTCATAGATGAAGATATTGGGGAAAGAAGAGAGCAACAAAAAAAAACTCATGGTAATTAAATGCACCTTCATATATTACTTTTACTTTGTTTGTTGTTCACAATTGTATTTCTATAGCAATTTTATTTGATGGATTTGAAATTTTTATGATTTGAAATAAAGGAAGCCAATGGCCAGAAGAAGGAACAAAGAAAATCAAGGTAATTCAATGTATGTTCATAGTGGCTTCTTATTTCACTTTCTCTGTTGGTGACAATTGTATTGATGGATTCGATAATTGTTGACGATGGATTTTTGGTTGTGACGGAATGTTCGATCATTTGTATGGACTATTTGTATTTTTCGTATGAATTGAATGCTAGATCATTTGTGTCGATTATTTGTATTTTTGGTATGTTTTGAATGTTGGATCATTTGTATGGATTAATTGTATTTATGGTATGATTGAAATGATGGATTGTGGATACTTGATGAGATAATTTTTTCTGTGGATCATTTGTATTATTTGTATTTGTATCGGTAATTTTTTAATTTGTGCAATAAATTTTTTACGATGTGTGAAAAACAAATTCAGTAGCTAATAGCTATGATAATCAATAACAAAGAATAGCAATGGATATTCCGTTGCGAATGACAAATTTCCAATGGAAATTCCATTGGAAATGGAAAAATAGCATTAGAAATTCTGTTGGTAATACATATATTGAAATTTTATAAGAAAACAACAACTAAAATTCCGTTGCTGCCAAAAAATAACAATGGAAAAAAGAAAATCCGTTGCTAAAAGGAAAATAGCAACGGAGAAAATGAACCCCCGTTGCTAATAAGAAAATAACAACCAAAATTCCATTGCTACAAGAACAATAGCAGCGGAAATATAATGGATTTTGTAGTTAATGACTACATAGAAACGGACTTTCATTACAAATAAGATAATAGCGACTTATATTCCCTTACTAAAATAAGAAAAATATTGTTACTAAACTAAAACTTTCTGTTACTATAACAATTATAGTAACAAAATAGTCTGATGCTATGCAACTAGCAACGGAAATATAGCAATTGAATTTTTGTGAACCATAAAAGAATGAATATTTTATTATTATATTAACAATGGAGTTCTTGTGTTTGGCAACAGAAGTGTCCATCGGCACAACATAAAAATAACGATGAAATTTGAATAGCGACTTGGGAATAGTCGTCGGAATGACTCCGTTGCTAATTCCGTTGCTAAATATTAATAGTAATGGAAATGTAGTTTTTAGTGACAGAAAAATCCGTTGTCTATTCCTGTATCTCTTGAAGTGTGAAAAATAGGAGATATTGCTATGAGAAAACATAGTATTGGGCTTTTGATTAAAATAGGAAAAATATGAGACATTTTGTGGGCCCTAGCTTCCTTGTCCTATTCATTTGTAAAAAACCATGCATGTCCTAGATTCCTGGCCTAAATTCTACAAAATTTTGTAGAATTTCATGAAGGTTGTCTTAAGCCTTGTTTTAATCCTTATTGCCGTCTTGTCTTAGAGGGAATCAATAAAAATCTCTCTTACTATCTTCTCTGTGTGTGTGTGCGTGTGTGTGTGTGAGAGAGAGAGAGAGAGAGAGAGAGAGAGACCTGAAACCTCCGAGCTCCGGCAGACCTCCGATGATGGCGAAGACTTCTTCAGTGCAGGCCCTATATGAGCTCCGCAAGAAGACCTTCACACATTCTTTTGCTTCTCCGTCCCCCATTCCCATCTTATAGCCTGTTGGTTTCTTGATTCCAATGGCTCCTAAGGATGTTGGACTCAAACAAGATAATCTAGAGAATGACAAAGGATAGGATTTCTTTGGATCAAACATTTCCAAGATTTTCCTTTTCATGAGCACATGTAAAATCATATGGCTGAACTGAACCTCCATTAAACCATAGTGTTGACCAATATTTCTTTCCAGTGAAGCTTTCGGCCGTCTTCATACGTATTGCCATGATTATCCATTCTCCAGGTTTGGTAAGTATATCAATACATTTTGATTGTCAGTTCTATTTCTATGGCAAGAGTAGAGGATTAAAACTAAGTTGATGATCTTGCTTGAGGTTGTAAAATAGAAGTACCTTGAACAAATGGATGTTACAAGAGAGGATAATTGACAAGGTCCCCTCAACCCTCTCCAACATAGCTTTGTCTAACGCTCTCAACCCTCTCAACCCTCTCCAACATAGCAAATGGCTGCAAAGAACTTGAGGAATGGAGGTAGAATCTATCACGTAGGAGGGGAAAGGGGATGCTCCTGTACCTCTCGACTCACCCTCTCAACCCTCTCCAACATAGCTTTGTCTAACGCTCGTGGTGTGTCACTCACTCACAAGGTTACCAACAAGAACTCTCAACCCTAGTGTCACTCTAGTGGAAATGTTCATACAATCAAGCATTCAAGTTTGGAACTCACAATAAACATCAATTAATTGAAAGCATAATAAAGAGATTCAATAAAACAAATACATCCTAGGGTTCACAAATACCCAAGTACCCACTAGGGGTTTAGCTCTCCATGGAGCTAAGTACAATCAAAGAAATAGAATGTAAAAGCAGTGAATCCATAGAGAAACTGCCTTGATAGTCGTGTCGATGGTTTTGTGGAGAGTCCTCTACTCATTGCAAGTTCCTTTGTCTGGCCTAGGATACACCTCGCCAGATCGGTGCCGACGAAAGCTCTCCCAATAACCTTCTTCCAAATGACGCACAATGTAGGAGCCGCAGAACCTCTCCAAAACCCTAGCCAATACCTCTCAAAACCCTAGCCGAAGCCCTCTCTGAAGTTGGGGAAAAGATGGAGAAAAGAATGCTGAAATCAGGGCTGAAATCAGCTTTAAATAGGGCTGGAATCGGGCATCCACACGGTCCTGTGGATTTTCACACGCCCATGTGGAATTTCCACACGGGCGTGTGTAATTTCCACATGCCCGTGTGGATTCTCTGGAATTGTCATTTTCGGCCGGCTGGGAACATTGCTGCTATAGTATTTTTTCTACAGTACCTGCCCTAAAATACTTCTCGAGTCCATACTTTCATCGAGGTGACGCAAACGGGCACACGTTCAAGCCGTGGATCTCTATGCTTCTTTAATGACAGACAAGTTGTTGGAGATCTTGTTCTATGTACATAAGTCGGAATGCTTGAGTGTGACTTCCCTTGTGCCCCTCCAAATTATTGTGCAAACTCAAATACGGGGAGGTTGGCACATACTCTAGCATCTCGCACCCGACTTATATTTTCGCGTTTGAACTTTAGCAAAATTTTCTCCAAAATCAGTGCATTGTGATCCAAATTGGCTTCTTTCCTTCATAATTGGTTTCACAACCCTACCTGCATAAAAGTAACATAAAAACACACATATTAGTGTAAAAACCGGAGAAAAGTAATGCTCAACATAAGGAAAGAATGCTTTACATTCATATCACACAAGCACTTATCAATAATGGCTTATGTTATACTGTAATTATGAACAGTGATGATTAATATAGAGACTAGCCTAATTCACCATAAATTTAGAAAGTAACCACTTTTTCAGTTTGACCCTTTTAAATATTGTGATTTTTATACCCTTAAGTCTAAACTTGGTAGAGGGTTAATTCTCATTTCATGTCTATAGGACTTTTGCTGGAGGATGAAATTGGTGTTCGGATGGAATTCCAAATTTTATCTGGTAGCAAGTAAGTAATCCACTAAGAACCTCGTATTTTCTATATTGGGGAATTATTCTTCGGCAAAATTATTATCTATTATTTGGTGGCACTTGTGCTTATTATTGTTAATTATAAAATAATTTAATGTTGAATTAATATTTTATTCTATTTCTAGTTACTTGTTTTGAATTGGTTTTCAATTAGTACTTTTGATTGCCATTTGACTTTATTTGAATGATTATTCATTCTTCTAAAAAAAAATTAAATCATGGCCCTATTAAGGTGGTGAATTTCTTGTTTATTGTTTTATGTTAAGTTATTTTTCATTACTTATTCATCTATATAATTGGCTTGCTTTTATTTTGGAAAAGTGATTAATATCTATGAATGATTTATTGTATCATTTCCTATTTTTTTTTAATTAATTATTTTGTTTATCTATTTATCTTTCCCTAAAATGGCATCATGAAATGTAAAAGTATTTTGGGGTATTTTGTGAACTTGAGAAATTCTGAACTCATATCTTTGTAAATATTTTTGTATCTGAAAGATTTGGTCTCCAAATGAGCGATATGCAACCCTGTAAGTGTGAGGTTAAACACTGACCTTGTCGACAAGTAATTTTGGGAAAAATAAGACTGCAGTTTCACACCTTGTCAGTTCGGTGAAATAATCAACGGCCACTTGGTATTCAGTCTCGGGTCAACGAGGGCAAATAAATGATTTCTGATATTTTGGCTCGGGTCTGTCATCAAGAATAAACAAATGACCTTTAGCATTTACAGTGAATTTGGAGACATACACTGGAACCTGTTAAGCTTTGCTTTGACTTTTGATTTTTATTTTCTTTTAGTTACACTATTTACGTGTTTTTAATTTGCAAGTATATCTCAGGCACATTTTTTTTATCCTGACTTGGAGTTTTTGCAATTTTGAGATCACGCTTCTGGTTTTCAATTGTTGGTGAATGACATATTTGGATATATTCTTTATTAGAATATTATACTCTATAAGTTATTCTGAAAATCCGATATAATTGGAACATATCTCTGAAATTTCTGGCTTAGTCTAACTATGCTTTGGAGACCTATGCTCATACCTGATGATTTACTATATATCTGTTTGATAGTTTTGAAAACTGATAATTCTTTTACCCGCATTTTTTTGGTTAATGCCATTATTTGAGAATTATACCCCTAATGGGCTATTTATTTGTAAACTCTGTTCAGTCCAAGCTGAAAAACTTAATTGTTCTCGGCATTTGAATTTTGAGATTTATAATCCTTATTGTTTTTTTTTTCAATTTCTGGAATACTTACTGGGCTAGTGAGCTCATGGATTTTCTTTAAATCCTTTTCAGATCATAAGTGATAGACTGACGTGGATCTTGAAAGATTATCTATAGATGTTGTCTATCATTGTATTCCTGTATTTTGTATCTTGGACTTATGTATTCCCGTATCATGTACTCTATAGAGTCTGTAACCCAGTGACTCAGTTGGTTTGTTACGTTGTTTGCTCTGAATTAGGTTCTGAGGCCTTGCAGGCTTATGGGGTTTATGCCTTGTGGGGCTGCGGCCGTTTGTCAGCGCGTCAGGTCCGGCCGGGCCGGGTTCCGGGCGTGACACATTTACAAAAGAATACATAGGATTAAAGTTTTGATTCAAAAACAGCATACGTTCATAGAAGAAAACATGGGATTAGGGTTTACTTTCAAATATAGTAGGCATTCCGAAAAGGAAACATTCGATTAGGGTTTTGATAAAAAAATAGTAAACATTCTCAAAACAAAAGAAATGGTTAGGGTATTGATTAAAAAAAGAAGGCATTTCAAAAATAAAAAACAACGGATTAGGGTTTTGATTCAAAACTGAAAAATAGGCGATATGAATAAAAGAAAACATAAGATTAGTGTTTCGATACAAAAATGATAAATAGGAGATATTAAGAAATGAAAACATACGATTCATATTTTGATTCAAAGATAGGAGACATTACGAAGACAAAACCAAGAACTATGGCTTTGAAATATAGAATTAGGGTTTTGATTTGAAAAAAAAAGAGACATTCTGAAAGAAAAACAATGGATTATGGTTTTGATGGAAAACATAAGATTAGGGTTTTGATTAAAAAATTGTTGGCATTTTGAAAAGAAAACATAGAATTAGCGTTTTGATTGAAAAATATTAGACATTTCAAAATGAAAACATAGAATTAGGGTTTTGATTGAAAAATAGGAGACATTACAATAAGAAAACATTGGATTAGTATTTTGATTGAAAAAATACGACATTCCGAGAAGCAAAGGACTAGGGTTTTGATTCCAAACTAAAAATATGGACACATTATGAAAAGTAAGCATAGGATTAGGGATTTGATTCAAAAATAGCAGATATTCTGAAAAGGAAAGAAATGATTAGGTTTTTGATTGAAAAATAAGAAACATTCCTAAAAAAAAATATAGGTTAGGGTTTTGATTCAAAGCTGATAAATAAGTGACCTTTAGAACAGAAAACATAGGATTCATTTTTTGTTTCCAAAAAAAGGAGACATTCCAAAAAGAGAACATAGGATTAGGTTTTGATTAAAAAATAGCAGAAATTCTAAAAAGAAGACATAAAATAAGAGTTTTGATTCAAAACTAAAAAAATAGGAGACATTTAGAAAAGAAAACATAGGATTACGGTTTTGATTAAAAAGTATCAGACATTACTGTCAAAAACAAAGGATTAGGGTTTTGGTTGAAATATAGTAGGCATTCTGAAAAGGAAACATATAATTAGGCTTTTGATTGAAAAATATGAGATATTGCTATAAGAAAGCACAGTATTCGAATTTCCATTAAAAAATAGTAGAGATTCCAAAAAGAAAACATACGATTAGGTTTTTGATTGAAACATAGTAGGCATTTCGAAAATAAAACGTAGAATTAGGGTTTTGATTGGAAATAATGAGCCATTCCATAAATAAAATATAGGATTATGGTTTTGAATAAAAATAGCAGACATTCCCAAGAAAAAACATAATATTAGTGTTTTGATTAAAAAATACGAGCCGTTCCAAAAAAATAATTAGGATTATGGTTTTGATTAAAAAATTATGAGACAATAAGAAAAAGAAAACATAGGGTTCAGATTTTGTTTGTAAAATAGGAGAAATTTAAAAAAACAACAATGGATTAGGGTTTTGATTCAAATATAGTAATCATTCCAAAAAGAAAACATAGGATTAGGGTTTTGATTAAAAAATAGGAGACATTACGAATATAAAAGAAAGAATTATTGTTCGGATTCAAATAGGTTATTTTTTTTATTCAAATATAGTCGACATTCTAAAACGAAAAACATAGAATTAGGGTTTTGAATAAAAATATGAGACATTACTCTAAGAAAACATAGGATTTGTGTTTTGATTAAAAAATAGTAGACATTCGGAAAAATAAACATAGGAGTAATTCTGAAAGAAAATCATATTATTATGGTTTTGTTAAGAAATAGTGGACATTTCAAACAAAAAAACATAGGACTAGGGTTTTGATTAAAAATAAGAGTAATTCTGAAAGAAAATCATATTATTGTGGTTTTTATTCAATACTTAAAAATATGAGACATTAAGAAAAGAAAACATTGGATTATTGTTTTGAATCAAAAGTAGCAGACATAGGATTATCGGTTTAATTATGGTTTTGAATAAAAAATAGTTAACATTTTGAAAAGAAAAATGCAGTATTAGGGTTTTGATTGGAAAATAATAGATATTACGAAAATAAAACATAGGATTATTGTTTTTTTCAAAAAAAAAGCCGACATTCCCAAAAGAAAACATAAGATTATTATTTTGATTAAAAAATAGGTTCCATTCCATGAAAAACTTTTTATTAAGCTTTAGATTAAAATATATGAATCATTACGAAAGCAAAACTTACGATTTTTGTTTTGATTCAAAAATAATAGACATCCCTAAAATTAAACACAAGATACAGGTTTTGATTCAAAAATAGGATTAGGATTTTGTTTATAAAACAAAGAATAGGGGAAATTTCCAAAAGAAAACATACGATTATAACTTTAATTAAAAAGTAGTAGACAGTCCCGAAAGAAAACATAAGATTAGGGTTTTGATTAAAAAATATTAGACATTCAGAAAAAAATATTACGAAATGAAAATACAAGACACATTGCGAAAAGAAAGCATAAGATTATGAATTTTGAATCAAAAACCATAACCAATATTTTTCTTTTCAAAATTGATAAATAATAGGCATTAACAAAACAAAACATAGGATTCTGGTATTGTTTTCAAAATAGGGGGCATAAGGAAACTAAAACATAGGATTATGGTTTTGATTCAAATTTAGTAGCCATTCCGAAAAAAAAATTTAGTATTAGGATTTTGATTGAAAAATAGGAGATATTACTATGAGAATACATCAGATTAGGGTTTTGATTTAAAAATATTAGACAATCCAAAAAGAAAACATAGAATTAGGGTTATGATTAAGAATAACAGGCATTAAAAAATAAAAACATAGGATTACAATTTTGATTGAAAAATAAGAAACATTTCTGTAAGAAAACTAAGAATTATGGTTTTGATGAAAAACTAAAAAATAGGGGGCATTTCAATAAGAAAACAAACGATTAGAGTTTTGATTAAAAAATAGTAGACATTCCAAAAACAAATCATAGGATTATTGTTCTATTTCAAAAATAGCAGATATTCTGAAAAGAAAAGAAATGATTAGGTATTTGATTGAAAAATAGGAGCCATTCCGGAAAAAAATAAAGGCTACAGTTTTGATCCAAAACTGATAAATAAGAGACATTTCGAAAAGAAAACAGAGGATTAGGGGTTTAAATCAAATATAGTATGCTTCCAAAAAAACATAAGATTAGGTTATTGATTGAAAAATAGGAGACAATACTATAAACATAAATAGGATCAGGGTTTTCATTAAAAAATAGTAGATATTCCGAAATAAAAACATAGAATTAGAGTTTTCATTAAAATATAACAGACATTACTATAAGAAAATATAGGATTAGGGTTTTGATTAAAGAATAGTAGACATTCTGAAAGAAAACATAGAATTATGTTTTTATTGAAAAATAGGAGACATTCTGATAAGAAAATATAACATTAGTGTTTTGATCGAAAAATAAGAGACATTACTATAATAAAAAATTGGATTATTGCTTTGATTAAAAACTAAAAAATATGAGACATTTCCTAAAAAAAAATATGGGATTGTGTTTTTACTCAAAAATATGAGATATTCCTAAAAGAATACAAGGAACTATTGTTTTAATTTTAATATAGGAGCCATTCCGGAAAGAAAACATAGGATTAGTGTTTTGATTCAAATGTCATAGGCATTAATAAAAGGAAGCATAAGATTAGGGTTTTGATTGAAAAATAGGGGCATTACTATATGAACACATAAGATTAGGATTTTGAATGGAAAAAAAGGAAACATTGCTATTAGAAAAATTTGTTTAGGGGTTTGATTCAAAAATTGCCATGCCCCGTTGTGTGGGTCCCACACATGACATACTGCCACGACGACCCAGAAATATTGAAACAAAAGATAAAAACATGGATAATCACCACACAGAAACCATAATAATAAGGATAACATCCTCCAAAACACCGGTATAACTCTCATACATCACATAGTTTTGACTGACACAATTAGGAATATCTAAGAGAAGTGAAAACCAAATATCAAGGTATAATATCCTAGTGGATCCTTATAATATATGCCAAAATGTTTTAAGTATCATACACAGCTTAAGAAAATCACAAAATAATATTTGTCAAGCACTTCACGCTTTTACTCCGCTATTGTGCTACCACATGGGATTGAAAAGAAGAGGAGATGAGGAACTACGTTACTCAGTGAGGGGCTAAACATGGAACTACCTCTCATACATGATTGAATAAAAATAAAATGCCATAATATGCTTCGATTCTCAATTTTTTTAAAATACTCTAAATAGCAAGTATAACATAAGAAATAGACGATAAACACCATTAACATCACCATGAAATCCATACAAGTATGAAATCCAAATTCATATATTTCTTTAATAACTCATATCTCAAAACATTTAGAAATAAATAAACCAATAATTTAAAATGGTCAATTGTATCACAACTAGCCTCGAAAACCCTCCATTCGCTAATCGTGGCCTTGGTTAGGTCAGGAGTCACCAAGATGCAAGTATCTTAGTGTTGGCCATTGGGGAACCCGTCCGGGCACCCAACCCTACACACTTTTCAGGCTCTCTGCTTGCCCCCCTGAAAGGGTGAAATCTCATTCAAGTACTCCACGCCACCCCAACAAGGTTGTCCCGTGGAAACTCTAACCCTTACTGCAGTAGGTATTGGGGATCCCATGTCAACATCAAAACATTTAAACAAATATCTTGCCAATAGGCTCACTATATAAATATCAATATGATAGCGCAATTCTCATCAAGAGATCACAAGTTTTCACATATGCAACTTTCACTCCAAGAGTGAATAACATGATTATAACATCTTCAATGAAACCACTTTCACAAGAATATCATACGAGTGTAATCTTTGAAAATATACTTCAAATATAACATCATCACGATGAATTTCAATTTGGTTTACACATGCCTTTTTGGTCATTATAAGAAGAATATCAAGTATCTTGAAATACATAACTTGAAAACATAAATTTCAGAACATAGGGTTTTCATACAACAAATAATATATCTAATCTTTATCAACAATCATGAAATTAGCCAAGTCATAAATCATAATGATCTCTAGATCCCATGGAAAACATTTCAAGAGTTTTAACCACAAAAAGTTTACCGTTCAAAGGTAAGTAATTTAAGTACTAGCAAGCATGCATGATTTATAGCCCATCATTTAGTGAATCCCACTCACAAACATGGCGAGCTAAAACACCCCGGTGTTACTTCTCCACCGGCTCTTTCCCCTTGATTGAAGTCTCACCTTCTAGAAGCATTTAAACAACCAAAACAAGCAATGAATCCTCATCAATGACTTTAATCAATTGAAATGAAGAACAATGCTAAAAATGGGAAAATGAGTTCTCCAAGGGTTTGCTAAACACTCTAGAAAGAAGATCTAACAAGAATAAAACTCTCACAACCTGCAAAACTAACAAGAAAAGCAAAAGGAACCAAACTTGATTCGGTGTTACCATAACCCTAATTTAGAACATTAAAGATCTCTCTCAAATCTCAATGGATTCAAGGTTATACAACTTCAATCTTCTTTGATTCTTTAATTCCATACAAAACCCGTGATTATCCATCAATAACTTCAAAGAAAATCGAAATACGAGAAAGAGAGAAGAAGAAGATCAAATGTAACACATCCTCACCTTAAAGCTTCACAAAACCCTAAGGAAAAGCACTTCTCAAGAGAGGAAGAAGAGATCTTCGAGTTTCTTCTTGATTAAATGGAAGGGATGATGGGTTTGAAAAGTGGGATGAAGGTTCTAGAGGAGGGGGAAAGTGGAAGAGAAAAGGTCTCAAGGAAAAGTGTAAAAAGAATGAGAAAAGGGCTTTTAAACCCTAAATTTATGCCCCAAACGACCCCCATACGGCACCGATACAGCTCGTCTGCCCTAGTAGAAAGTTTCTGGAAATTTTCATACCAGCTCTATCCAGCCCGTATGGACCACGTATGCCACAAACAACTTACACTAAAATGGCTCTAAACGGCACATTTGGTGTCCGATTGACCTCATTTTTTATTCTAATGACTCGAGAGACTCTAAGGCACACTCCTAAATGAAAATTACTCAATAAAACCCATTGAAACATGAGGGAAAATGAATATACATATATATAAGAAAAAGTCAAATAACCACATCCTACCCCTTAAGCGAATTTCTGCCCCGAAATTTTACATACCTCTAGTTTCAAACAAAAGGGGATATTTATTCTTCATTACTTCTTATGGTTCCCAAGTTACCTCTTCTACAACATCATTCCTGCAAAGCACTTTTAGCATAGGTATGTTCTTTCACCAAAGAGTTTTCACTTGGTGATCCAAAATCTTCACCGGTTGCACTTCAAACTTCAAATCTTCTCTTAACTCCATTGGTGGTGCTTCAAGACAATGAGAAGAGTTGGGGATGTACTTCTTTGACATGGAGACATGAAACACATTATGAATCTTCTCCAACTCAGGTGGTAACTCTAAACGATATGCTACCGGTCCAATCCTCTCTAAAATAAAAAATGGACCTATATACAAGGGATTCAACTTTCCCCTACCTCGAAACCGAATTACCACTTTCCATGGAGATATTTTCAAGAATACTCTATCCCCAACATCAAACTCCAAAAATCTTCTACGATTGTCAGCATAGCTCTTTTGCCTTTCTTGCGCTGCTTTCAATCTATCTTTAATTACTTTCACTTTCTCAATAGTTCGATCAATAAATTCCACACTTTGAAGCTTCCTTTCTCCCACTTCATCCCAACAAAGAGGAGTTCTACACTTCCTTCCATGCAAAGCTTCATATGGAGCCAAACCAATGCTTGCTTGAAAGCTTTTATTGTAGGCAAACTCCACCAATGCTAGGTGTTGATCCTAAATCCCTTGAAAATCTATAACACAAGCTCTCAACATGTCCTCAAGGGTCTGAATAGTCCTTTCAGACACAGCATCCGTCTGAGGACGATAAGCAGTGCTAAACTTCAAAGTTATACCTACAGACTCCTGAAACCTTGGCTAAAAACGAGAAGTGAATCTGGGGTCTTGATCTGAAACTATAGAGACTGGCACCCCATGCAACTTCACTAATTCATCAATGTACAACTTTGCCAATATATCCAAAGAGTTCTTAGTATGCACTGCTAAGAAATGTGCTGACTTTGTCAATCTATCCACTATCACCCACACAGCATCAAAACTTTGAGGTGTTCGTAGTAAAACAACTACAAATTCCATTGTTATATGCTCCCATTTCCATTCTGGGATTGGAAGAGGTTGCAACAGTCCTGAAGGTCTCTGGTGCTCCGCCTTGACCTGTTGACACATTAGGCACTTAGCCACAAACTTTGCTACCTATCTTCATTCCTGGCCACCAATAATTCACCTTAACGTTTCTGTACATCTTGGTACTTCCTGGATGAACTGCATAAGATAAAGAATGAGCTTCTTACAAAATAGCTTTTCTGAGCCCTGGATCTATCGAAACACAAACACAGCCTTGAAGCTCTAGGAGTCCATCTTCTCTCAACCTGAACTCACTAGCCTCTCTTCCTTGTAACTTTTGTCTTTCTTGCACCAATTGTTCATCATTAGCATGAAGTTCCTTAATACGCTCCAACAGTGAAGGTCTCACTGTAAAACTGGCCACTAATGTTCCACTATCTTCAATATAAAGTTCTAATCTCAAACTCTTCATTGCTGAAAGTAGTTGCACATAGGACATCCTCAAGGAAGTTACTGAAGTAGACTTCCTACTCGAAGCATTAGCTACCACATTGGCTCTCCTTGGATGATAGTCTCTGATCAAATCATAATCCTTTATTAATTCCAACTATCGCCGTTGCCTCAAATTCAATTCTTTCTGAGTGAAGAGATACTTCAAGCTTTTGTGGTCTGTGAAAATCCATCACCTTTCTCCAAAAAGATAATGCCTCCAAATCTTCAAAGCAAAAACCACCGCTGCCAATTCCAAATCGTAGCTGGGGTAATTCAACTCATGCTGCTTCAACTGTCTAGAAGCATAAGCCACTACCCTCCCTTCTGGCATCAACATGCAACCTAAACCTTGGCTAGAAGCATCATTGAAGACAACAAACTCTTTCCCATTTTCTGGCAAAGTAAGTACTGCGGCTGAAGTCAAGCGATCCTTTAATGTCTGAAAGCTCTTTTCACACTCATCATTCCAAGAGAACTTCACTTCCTTGCGAGTTAACTTCAACAATGGCAAGGAAATTGAAGAAAATCCTTCAGCAAATCTCCTATAATAACCAGCAAGTCCAAGAAAACTTCGAACTTCTGTGACATTCTTCTATCTTTGCCAATTAACGATGGCTTCCACCTTCTTTAGATCCACAAAGATCCCCTCTCCTAACACCACATGGCCAAGAAATCCTACTTCATAGAGCCAAAACTCACACTTGGGCAACCTAGCAAACAACTGCTCATCCCGAAGAGTTTGCATAACTACTCTCAAGTGTTGAGTATGCTCCTTTTTTGAAGGTGAATAGATCAAAATGTCATCGATGAATCTAATGATAAACTTGTCCAAATAAGGCCTGAACACCCTATTCATCAAATCCATAAAAGCTGCAGGAGCATTAGTCAGGCCAAACAGCATCACCAAAAACTCATAATGGCCATAATGGGTCTGAAAAGCTATCTTTAGAACATCCTATGACTTAATCTTCAACTGATGATACCAAGATCACAAGTCAATCTTAGAGAACACCTTTGCTCCCTTCAACTGATCAAATAGATCATCGATTCTCGACAATGGGTACTTATTCTTGATTTTCACTCGATTTAATTGCCGGTAGTCAATGCATAACTACAAAGTTCCATCTTTCTTCTTCACGAAGAGAACTGGTGCACCCCAAGGTGATACACTTGGTCGTATAAAACATTTGTCTACCAGATCTTGCAACTGGGTCTTCACGGAAAACATCTGGAAAATCCCTCACCACTAGCATCTCTTCTAAAGTTGGCTCCTTAACTCTTGTGTCCACCACATGAGCAAAAAACACAGGGCAACCCTTGCTCACTAGTCTTCTAGCTTCCAAGGATGAAATCAAACACGAAAACAAGGTTTTTCTCTCAACTTTTAACACCACTGTAGGTCCTGAGGACCCAAGAAAAGTCACTTCCTTCTTGAAACAATCAATAGAAGCATGATGCCTATCCAACCAATCCATACCAAGGATGGCATTAAAATCCTTGATCTCCAGAGGAATCAAGTCTGCCTTCAACACTACTCCACTAACTAACACAGGGCATTCCCTAAACACCAAACTCTTGACTACCTCCTCACCAAGAGGGGTTTGTATCAACAACTCACACCATAAGGGGGAAGGGGTACTATCAGCATGACACTATAAGCGTCATGCTGAAAAATGCATAATGTAACTGTGATCACATTAGGCCTACATTCAGCCTCTTCCTCTGTTATGGCAAAAACTTGTGTCTGGGCTCTGGTCTATGGTCACTGGGGACCTGGCTATGAAGTGTTGCTGGCAGCTCCCGACTTGGTAGTAGGAGAAAAGAAAGTGTAGATGACCATTAGCTATAAGAGAAAAGAAAGTGTAGATGACCACTAGAGACTATGGGTTATTTGGAATGACTTATGGTTCATTTTTTTTGAAAAATCATGAGAAAGCTTACTGATGATGTACTTGTGTTAGTTGAGATTGAACTTGAGGACATACATGTTTGGTGGATGAATGAAAATTGTTGATTATTACAATGAGATCATTGACTTTAATTGTTATAAGTGAAATTGATTATGTATGTTCAATGGATGATTTAATCTCCCTAGTGATACATAATTTCTAAAGTTTGAGGCATGATATGATGCATATGGTACATGGAACTTGATGAAGCCTTAAATGCTAAGATATATAATTACACTAGTACGTTGGAAATTGAATGACTTGTGGAACCTTATACATGATTTTGGGTAGTTATTGAGATTTATACTAATATCTTCTTTGCAATATTTGAGAACCATGAATGACATAATTATACTTATGTTGTAGAATTATCAAAGTTGATGAGGTTTGTTCTTGTGAGCATAGTGTAGGGTGCTTAATTGTAGTGCGATCATAGTGTGGTATCTATAGGGTGGATGTCAGTGATTATGATTATTATTTTAAATGGAATTTCTTTAGAAGGTTGATGATGAATAGCTTGAGTTATATGTGACAAGTGTTAGATTACAAAACTGAATATTCTTATGAATTTCTAATAATAGTTTGATCTAGTGCTACTAAGAGGAGATATTTAACTTTTGAGTATTTTGACAATGAGATTATTAATCGATGAAGTAAATATTGATGTTGAGGTAACGACGCCATGATAAGGATCTAAGATATGATTGAGGATAAGAAAGGGTTGAATAGTAAAGACTTGTGGAAGTAAATACATGAAGATGTGTAAAGTAGGATTGGATGAATATGTATATTGACATGTGTAAATATATTTGATGAGATGAACATATTTTAATGACTTGTAAAGTATTTAGAGGTTGTGATTGACTAGACTTTGGGGATTAATCTTGTATTTGGAGGTAAACTTAATGAGCTGAAGAAAGAGAAAGCTAGAATAATCCTAAGTAACTTGATGTTTGACTAGACAAAACGCCATGTTTGTTTTGATGACTTTTTATTATAAATAAAACTCAATGTTTCCTTTCTACATTACTGGCATCTACTTTTAGAAATGGTTCATAAACATCTCACTTCTATAAGTATGCTTTTGATATTTATGGTTACGAAGACAAAAGGTTTTCATTTCTTAATGGCATGTTCTTCTGGATTGTGGATATTACAGTGAATTTAATGTTATTTGGTTTTATTGTCTAAAGAAATGTTTCAATCAACTTGCAAAGCTTCACGTGTTATTGTGTTATTCTTGGCATTTGGACAGAAACATTTTTGAACATATTGACATATAGTGATCGAAATACTTTATGAAAGTTGATATGTTTTGTTATGCTTTTGACATTGGCTTCGTGTGAAATCTTGTGTATTTCTGAAATGTGAATGCTTGTCCTGGATAAGGACCATGTGATATGATTTATACCGATTGTATTATTGCTATATCTATATGATGGTTTGGATGGTGACGGTGGGCTAAGGCCTGACTACTGCAGTAGTGGGTCCCTACGGGCCAACCTTTAGAGGTGGCGTGGTGGACCTGAGTATTGATCTGTCTAGATCAAATGGGAGCGTAGATCCATGATTGGATGATACATCGGGATCTCGGGGTCACCACACGGGAGCGGTGGGCCAACGTCAAGGGTACGAAGACCTTGACGGCTCTCAACTTAGTCTCGACGGCGGCTAATGTTGGGGAGAGTTATTTTAGGCCATTGCTTATTTGATGGAGAATTTTATTTGTTTAAGTTGGTTCTTTTACTCATTTTGGTTACTTATATCCAAGCATTTGCTTTTTTGTTATATGCTAATGTTTTATCTATACTCGTGAGAACCTATGTTTTGGTTTTTAAATACCAAGGTTTCTTATCTTGCACTTTCATTGTGTTGTAATTGTGAAACGTTCCAATTCATTTATGTTATTGTAAATCATGTTTAATATATTTCATCGATTTGTTTCGATATTCTTTTAGATTTCTGCTAACCAATTCACTGAGTGACTATGGTTACTCACCCCCTCCTCCCTTAAAGATTTTAGTGGTTTTGGTCATCATAGCGAGTCGAAGTGCTTGGCAATTTGTATCCCAGGTCAGGTTGTTTATTTACTGTTAATTAGGTTGCATTGTATGATTGCAGTGGATCCACTAGTGTTCTTAACCCTGTATCTGTGATTTGTATATCTTTTACTATACGGTTGACTTTTTGAGTGAAAGTTTTGCTTTTGGTACCTTTGTTATTGTGGTGTTGTTTAGCGGGAGTTTGTGAGCCTTACGATGACTCGAGGGTTGAGTGGTGTGTGTCCCTCCTCGGGATCGTCATGGCGGTTATCACGTGGCAGGCCAGCGGGTCAGGGCGTGACATAAGCTGCCACTATAGGATCATGCCTTGAACCGGCCTCCTACCTATGTGGCGATGGAGATGAGGGCGGGGATGGTTCTCCTCGCCTCCCATCTTTCTGAGCTCTTGGTGTGGTAATAGCAAGGGAAGTAACTCTTCCACGGTGAGCGAATGAACGTTGTGCTGGCATTTTACTGGAAGGAAAACACAAGACAAGCTTTAGAAATACTTTCTACATGCAACTACTGCAACATGCTAGACTCTACTCGGATCTACTAGTTGCAAGAACAAAGAGATCAACTTTCTGACCCAATCAAGGAACAGACTCTAGATCCCGGTTATACTCTCTAATCCTGAACCTAAACCTAACCTTAAATCAATAGCGTTCTGATACCACTAAAGTATGTCACACCCCGTCCCATTGGTCCCACACATGACATACCGCCACGACGACCAAGGTGATGTCAAACACCTACCTCAACCGTAGATCGCCGTAATGCTATCCTGTTCCCTGTACAACATTATATAGCAACAAGAAGTAATTTAATAAAGAGGACATACAACAATATTTCTACACAAGAACAACATTGAAACACAAGATAAAAACATGGATAATCACCACACAGAAAACAATAACAATAAGGATAACATCCCCCAAAACACCGGTATAACACTCATACATCACACAGTCCTGACTGACACAATTAGGAATATCCAAGAAAAGTGAAAACCAAATATTAACGTATAATATCCTAGTGGATCCTTATAATACATGCCAAAATGTCTTAAGTATCATACACAGCTTAAGAAAATCACAAAATAATATCTGCCAAGCACTTCATGCTTTTACTCCGCTGCTGTGCTACCACCTGGGATTGAAAAGAAGAGGACATGAGTAACTAAGTTACTCAATGAGTGGCTAAACATGGAACTACCTCTCATACATGATTGAATAAAAATAAAATGCCAAAATATGCTTCGATTCTCAATTTTTTTAAAATACTCTAAATAGCAAGTATAACATAAGAAATAGACGATAAATACCATTAACGTCACCACGAAATCCATACAAGTATGAAATCGAAATTCAAATATTTCTTTAATAACTCATGTCCCAAAACATTTAGAAATAAATAAACCAACAATTTAAAATGGTCAATTGTATCACAACTAGCCTTGAAAACCCTCAATACGCTAACCGTGGCCTCGGTTAGGTTAGGAGCGACCAAGATGCGCGCATCTTGGTGTTGGCCATTGGGGAACCCGTCCCGGCACCCAACCCTCCACATCTTTCATGCTCTCTATGCGCCCTTCTGAAAGGGTGAAACCTCAGTCACGTACTCCACGCCACCCTAACAAGGTCGTCCCGTGGAAACTCTAACCCTTACTGCAGTAGGTATTGGGATCTCCCATGTCACCATTAGATTATTTAAACAAATATCTTTTCATAGGCTCAGTATATAAATATCAATATGATAGCACAATTCTCATCAAGGGATCACAAGTTTTCACATATGCAACTTTCACTCCAAGAGTGAATAACATGATTATAACATCTTCAATGAAACCACTTTCATCAAGAATATCATACGAGTGTAATCTTAGAAAATATACTTCAAATATAACATCATCACGATGAATTTCAATTTGGTTTACACATGCCTTTTTGGTCATTATAAGAAGAATATCAAGTATCTTGAAATACATAACATGAAAACATAAATTTCAAAACATAGGGTTTCCATACAACAAATAATATATCTAATCTTTATCAACAATCATGAAATTAGCCAAGTCATAAATCATAATGATCTCTAGATCCCATGGAAAACATTTAAAGAGTTTTAACCACAAAAAGTTTACCGTTCAAAGGTAAGTAATTTAAGTACTACCAAGCATGCATGATTTATAGCCCATCATTTAGTAAATCCCACTCAAAAACTTGGCGAGCTAAAACACCCTGGTGTTATTTCTCCACCGGCTCTTTCCCCTTGATTGAAGTCTCACCTTCTAGAAGCATTCAAACAACCAAAATAAGCAATGAAGCCTCATCAATGACTTTGATCAATTGAAATGAAGAACAATACTCAAAATGGGAAAATGAGTGCTCCTAGTGTTTGCTAAACACTCTGACAAGAAGATCTAACAAGAATAAAACTCTCACAACTTGCAAAACTAATAAGAAAAGCAAAAGGAACCAAACTTGATTCGGTGTTACCATAACCTTGATTTAGAAAATGAAAGATCTCTCTCAAATCTCAATGGATTCAAGGTTATACAACTTCAAACTTCTTTGATTCTTTAAATCCAAACAAAACCCATGATTATCCATCAATAACTTCAAAGAAAATCGAAAACATAGGATTCGTGTTTTGTTTGCAAAATAAGAGACATTGTGAAAAGAAAATAAAGGATTATGGTTTTGTTTCAAACATAGTACATATTCCAAAAAGAAAACATAGGATTAGTGTTTTGATTTAAAAATAGTAGGCATTCCAAAAAGAAAACAAAGGATTACTGTTTTGATTAAAAAATAGGAGACATTATGAAAAGAAAGCATACGGTCATTGTTTTGATTCAAAAATAGCATACATTTCCAAAAGAAAACATAAGATTATGGTTTTGATTAAAAATTGGCGGCTTTCCAAAAAAAAAAACCCTAGGATTAGGGTTTTAATTAAAAAATACTAGACATTACTATAAGAAAACATAAAATTAGGGTTCTGATTCAAAAATATTAGACATTCCGAAAGGAAAACGTAGGATTAGGTTTTTGATTGAAAAATTCGAGACATTACTATATAATAGGATAGGATTAATGGTTTGATTAAAAACCTAAAAATAGGCGAAATTTCTAAAACAAAACGAAGGATTAGAGTTTTGATTGAAAAAAAGCAGACATTTTCAAAAAAAAAAAAAATGGATTAGGGTTTGATTGAAAAATATGAGACATTACTATAATAAAACATTTGATTTTGGTTTTAATTAAAAAATAATAGACATTACGAAAAGAATACATACGATTTGGGTTTTTATTAAAAAATATGAGACATTTCGAAAAGAAACCATGGGATTATTTATTTGTTTAAAAAATAAGACACATTCCGAAAAGAAAACATATGATTAGTGTTTTGATTCAAAAATAGGACACATCCGAATTGAAAAAATAACATCAAGATTTTTACTAAAAAAAAGCAGCCATTACAAAAAGTAAACATAGGATCAAGGTTTTGATAAAAATTAACAGAGATTCCCAAAACAAAAGATACAATTAGGGTTTGGAATAAAAAAATGAGACATTCAAAGAGAAATTAAAGGATTAGTGTTTTGATTCAAAACTAAAAAAATAGGACACCTTCCGAAAAGAAAACATACAATCACAATTTTGATTCAAAAATAGCAGAAAATCTTGAAAGAAAAGAAAGGATTCTGCTTTTAATTGTAAAATAGCAGATTCGGTCTTGATTGCGATTGCCCCTTTGCCTTCACCTTGCACCTTCTTATCATCACCTAGCCGCACAGTCGATTGTATTGTTTTATCTAGATCGGTGAAAAGTTTTCTTCTACTTGTCATACAGTTGGAGCAGCTACTGTCCACCACCCATGTATTGCATTTAACTATATCATTATCAGAATCAACCATGAAGAGATTGCTAACCTCTTGTTCTTCAGCTAGGTTTGCAGTCTTCTCATTGAACCAACATTTAACTTTGACATGGCCAAACTTCTTGCACTTATGACACTGAATGTTTCTCTTGAAGTTCTTTGAGTCATTGTAGTGTTGCCTTCGATCTCCACTCCTTCCCCTGTCTCTAAATGCTCCTCTGCCTCGACCTCTGCTTGTGGTCTTATCACTTTTCCCAGCACTGGATATTTCTCTTTCAACTTGATAGGCTTGAAGGTATTGAGCCAGAAACAAACGGTGCATGGTCTTCCTGTCATTACAGATATAGAATTATGTGAAAGTTGTCTCTTGGAAAGCAATTTAGAAGACCTTTTCAATCTGGAAGGGCATGGAGACCATCAACACCTCTGGAGCTTATTCATGCCGATTTGTGAGTGCCGATGTAGACTGAAAGATTGGGATGTAATCATTTCTTTCTCTTGTTTACTGACGATTACAGCAGAATGAATTGGGTGTACTTCCTCAAATACAAAGCTCAAGCATTTGAACAATTCAAGAGCTTCAAGGGTCTTGTGGAGAAGCAGTGTGATTATGAGATCAAGTGTCTGCGTACCGATAGAGGAGGTGAATTCTTATCCAAAGAATTCACTAAATTTTGTGAAGACAATGGGACCCGAAGGGAGATCTCAGCTCCATACACACCTCAATAGCATAGTGTGGTGGAGAGGAAGAACAGGATAGTGGTTGAAATGGCAAGAAGCTTACTCAAAGAAGGAGGACTTCAAAATCAATTCTGGGGCGAAGTCGTGGCGACTTCAGTATACTTATTGAATCTCTCACCAACCAGAGCTGTACAAAATCGAACTCCACTTGAAGCTTGGAAAGGTATGCAACCATTTGTGAGTCATTTCCGTATCTTTGGATGCATTGCATACACTCTAATTCCTTTACAACAGCATCAGAAGTTAGACAAAAAATCTCACAAATGCAACTATATAATCCTGTCACTTGTAAAGTCATTATTAGTCGGGATGTAATATTTAATGAGGATGCTAAATGGGTTTGGAGTGAAGACAAAGTTCCAGCTCAGCAGACAATCCCATTGGAATCAATTGAAGTTACATCACTAGCTAACAATTCTCCATCAATCAATTCAAGCAACAGTGCAAGTCAAAGGAGTTAATGCAGTCCAAGAAATTCAAATGGCAAAATAGAAGGTTCTTCCGGCTCTGCTACAGCAGGAGAAAATTCATCTTCAAGATCTATTTCTACTGATGAATCACCTATAAGAAGAGTTCGTTCCTTGAAGGAGATTTATGAGACCTGTGATTTTGCTCTTACCGTCTCTAACCCTACATCATATGAAGAAGCAGTAGGAAAAGATAAATGGAGACAAGCTATGCAAGATGAACTCTTAGCCATACAAATAAACAATACTTGGGATCTTGTTCCTTTGCCGAAAGATAAGCAAGCAATTGGTCTGAAATGGGTGTTCAAGATGAAGTTTGGAGCAGATGGAAGTGTTCAGAGGCATAAAGTACGACTTGTAGCGAAGGGATATTCACAAAGGAATGGAGTGGACTTTGATGAAACCTTCTCTCCCGTAGCTCGGTTTGAAACGCTCGAAGTTGTTTCTGCACTAGCCGCTCAACAATGATGGGCCCATTTATCAACTTGATGTGAAGTCGGCGTTTCTCAATGGAGAATTACAAGAGGAAGTGTACGTAGAGCAGCGAGAAGATTTTGTTATTGCAGGGCATGAAGATAAAGTCTATCGACTAAATAAGGCTTTGTATGGATTAAAATAAGCACCCAGGGCTTGGTATAGCAAGATCGATCAACACATCATCAATCATGGGTTTGAACAGTGTGAAAGAGAGCCTACATTATACAAGAAGATGTTAGGAAACAACGAGCTAATGCTAGTCTGCCTATATGTAGACGACATCATATACATGGGTTCCTCTAAGTATATGATCGAGGATTTCAAGCGCATCATGATGAGTCAGTTTGAGATGTCTGATCTCGGGCTATTGCACTACTTCCTGGGATTAGAAATCAAGCAAATGGAAGGTAAAATATTTGTTTCACATAAAACTATACAGAGAATCTTCTTAAAAAGTTCAACATGCTCCATTGCAAGCAATCAACAACCCCCATGAACACAGGTGAAAAGCTTCATCTAAAAGATGGCTCAGGTGAAGCAGATGCAAGATCATATAGGAAGCTGGTTGGAGATTTAATATATTTGACTCACACACGCCCAGATATCATGTTTGCAGTAGGAGTTATTTCATGGTTTATGCAGTGCCCAACAAAGCATCATTTTGATGCAACAAGAAGAGTGCTCAGATACATAGTAGGAACACTAAGTTATAGGCTTCATTACATTCATGTTAATGACTTTAAATTATATGGCTATACAGACAGTGGCTGGGCTGGATCTATTGAAGATCAAAAGAACTCTTCAGGCTGTGTATTCATCATGGGATTAGCTGCAGTCGCTTGGAGCTCGAACAAGCAAGAAATCATAGCATTATCAACCACCGAAGCAGAGCATGCTGCAGCCACCTCCTGAGCATGTCAAGCAATATGGATTAGAAGGATTCTAACCAACATCGGCCAAGGACAAACAGATGCAACAGAGATCTATTGTGATAATAGATCTGCTATCTCATTAACCGAAAACCCAGTTATGCACGGAAGAACGAAACATGTGGATATACGGTTTCATTTCATACGAAGCCTGGTTGCGGATAGAGTCATTGATTTGAAGTTTTGCTATTCAGAAGACCAGCTAGCCGACGTTCTGACAAAGCCATTATCGGCTCATAAATTCAGTTATTTCAGGATAAGATCTGAGTGTACAGCTATGAATTAAGGGGAGGTGTTGGAGTTAATCCACTTGATTCGAAACTGATAAATAGGAGACATTGAATAAATAAAAAATACGATTGGGGTTTTCATCCAAAAATAGTAGACATTCTGAAAAAAAAAACATAGAATTAGGGTTTTCATTAAAAAATATGAGACATCACTATAAGAAAAAATAGGATTAGGGAAATAATCCAAAAATAGTCGACATCATGAAAATAAAACATAGGATTAGTGTTTTGATCGAAAAATATGAGACATTTTGAAAATATAACATAGGATAGGGTTTTGCTTGAAAAATATGAGACGCCACTATAAGAAAACATAGGATTAGGGGTTTGATTGAAAACTTGAAAATAGAGGACTTTTGCAATGAAAACATAGGATTCATTCAAAAATAGCAGACATTCTGAAAGGAAAACATATGATTACGGTCTTGATTAAAAAAATATGATCCATTCGAAAAGGAAAGCATAGGATTGGCTTTTGATTGAAATATATGAGACATTACTATAAGAAAACATAGGATTATGGTTTTGACTAAAAAACAAAAAAATAGGGGACATTTCGAAAAGAAAACATAGGATTAAGGCTTTGATTAAAAATGGCAGCAATTCAAAAAACAAAACATAGGATTACTGTTTTGATAGAAGAATATGAGACGTTACAAAAAGGAAACATAGGATTACGGCTTTGATTAAATCTGTAAAATAGGAGACATTAAGAAAAAGAAAACATAGAATTAGGGTTTTGATAAAAAAAAATAGAAGATATTACAAAAAGAATACATAGGATTAGGGTTTTGGTTCAAAATAATAGCAACTCCAATAAAGAAAACATATGATTAGAGTTTTGATTAAAAAATATGATCCACTACATAAAGAAAACATAGGATTATTGTTTTGATTAAATAATAGAAGACATCGTGAAAAGAAAACATAACATTAGGTTTTTGATTAAAAAATAGTAGTCATTACAAAAAAATTTTGGATTCTTGTTTTGATTAAAAAATATGAGACATTAGACAAAGAAGACATATGATTAAGGTTTTGATTGAAAAATTTGAGACATTTCGAAAAGAAAACATAGAATTATGGTTTTCGTTGAAAAATATGAGACATCATGAAAAGTAAATACAATAAAACATATGATTAGGATTTCGATTAGAAAATAACAACCATTACTGTAGGAAAACATAACATTAGGATTTTGAATGAAATTTGGGAAAAATTACTATGAGAAAACATAGAATTAAAAATTGAATTAAAAAATAGTAGACATTCCGAAAAAAAAAAATATAGGATAGGGTTTTATTTGAAAATTATGAGACATTTTGAAAACAAAACATAGTATTCGGGTTTTCATTGATAAATAGAAGACATTACTATAATAAAACATTGTATTAGGGTTTTGATTAGAAACCAAAAAATGCAGGACATGTCCAAAAGAAAACAAAGAATTATTATTTTGATTAAAAAATAGGAGACATTCCGAAAAGAAAACATACGATTAGGGTTTTGATTCAAATATAGTACGAATTCAAAAAAGAAAACATAAGATCACAATTTTGATTGAAAAAATATTAGACATTATTATAAGAAAACAAAGGATTAGTGTTTTGATTCAAATTTATTAGGCATTCCTAAAAGAGAATATCGCATTAAGGTTTTGATTGAAAATAAGAGACATTACTATAAGAGACCGTATGATTATGGTTTTGATTAAAAAGAAAACACAATATTACGGTTTTGATAGAAAACATAATATTACGTTTTTCATTGAAAAATATGAGACATTCCGAAAAGAAAACATCAGATTAGGATTTGATAACAAATTAGTAGACATTCCCAAATCAAAAGATAGGTTTAGCGTTTTGATTTAAAAAAAATAAAATATCCCGAAAAGAAAATATAGTATTAGCTATTTTATTCAAACCTGAAAATAGGACACATTACGAAAAGGAAACATAGAATTAGGGTTTTACTCAAAAAAACATAAATTCTGAAAAGAAAAGAAAGGACAAGGTTTTTATTGAAAAATAGCAGACATTCTGAAAACAAAACATATGTTAGGGTTTTGATAGAAAACTGATAAATAGAAGATATTCCCAAAAAAAAACTAGGATTACATTTTTTATTCAAATATAGTAGGCTTCACGAATGGAAAACAAAGGATTAGTGTTTTGATTGAAAAAAAGAGACATTACTATAAGAAAACATAAGATTACAGTTTTGATTGACAAATAGTAGAAATTCCGAAAAATAAAATAGAGGATTAGGTTTTTCATGAAAATATTGTAGGCATTCCTTAAAAGAAAACATAGGATTATGTTTTCGATTGAAAAATATGAGACATTTCAAAAGTATGACATAGAACTAGGGTTTTGAATAAAAAATAGCATACATGAGGAAAAGGAAACATAAGCTCATGGTTTTGATTAAAAAATAGGAGGCATTCCAAAAAAAGATCTTAGAATTATTGTTTTAATTAAAAAAAGGAGACATTAAGAAAATAAAAAATAGGATTCTTGTTTTGTTTTGCAAAACAGGAGACATTCCGAATAGAAAAAATACGATTAAGATTTTGATTCAAATATAGTAGCTATTCTGAGAAAAAAACATAGGATTAATTATTTTTATTGAAAAATAAGAGACATTACTATAGGAAAACATTGCAATAGGTTCTTGATTGAACGATAAGAGACATTATTATAACAAAACATAGGATTAGGGTTTTGAATAAAAAATTGGTGACATTACTATAAGAAAACATAGGATTAGGGTTTTCATCCAAAAATAGTAAACATTCCAAAAACAAAACATAGGATTAAAGTTTTGATTGAAAAATATGCAACATTTAGAAAAGAAAACATAGGATTAGGATTTTGATTAAAAACCAAAAAATATGGGTCATTTCCAAAAGAGAACATAGGATTAGGTTTTTTTTCAAAAATAGGAGACCTTCTAAAAATAAAACAAAGGATTAGTGTTTTGACTGAAAAATAGGAGCCATTATTAAAAGAAATCAAAAGATTAGGGTTTTTATTAAAATATAGTAGGCATTCCCGAAAGAAAACACAGGATTAGGGTTTTGAATGAAAAATGTGAGACATTACTAAAAGAAAACAAAGGATAACGATTTTCATTTAAAAATATGAGACGTTACTACAAGAAAACGTAGGATTAATGTTTTGAATAAAAACTAGTTAACATTCTGAAAAGAGCACACATGATTGTGGTTTTGGTTAAAAAATAGGAGGCATTCTGAAAACAAAATATAATATTATGGTTTTGTTTGAAAAATATGACACATTCCATAATGAAAACATCGGATTATTATTTTGATTAAAAATTAGCAGGTATTCCAAAAGCAAAAGATAGCATTTGGATTTTGATTAAAGAAAATTGAAGAATCCCGAAAACAAAACAAACTATTAAGGTTTTTACTCAAACCTTAAAAATAGGATACATTCCGGAAAAAAACATAGGACTAGGGTTTTGATTCAAAAATAGCAGACATTCTGAAAAGAAAAGAAAGAACTTGGTTTTTCATTAAAAAAATAGAAGATATTCCAACTAAAAAAGAGGAGGCATTTTGAAAATAAAATATATGGTTAGTGTTTTCATTGAAAAATATGACATTCTAAAAAGAAAAGATCGGATTAAGGTTTTGATAAAAAAAAAAAGTAGACATTATGAAAAGAAAACAAACTATTAGGACTCTGATTGAAAAATCTGAGACATTTTTTAAAGAAAAATATAGGATTAGGGTTTTGATTCAAAATTATGAATCATTATTAGGAGAAAACATTGTAATAGGGTTTTGATTAAAACTCAAAAAATAGGGGACGTTTCATGAAGAAAACAAAGGATTAGGTTTTAGATTTAAAAATAGTAGATATTTCCATAAGAAAACATAGGATTAATGATTTGGTTGAAAAATTAAAGACATTCCAAAAAGAAAACAAAGGATTAGGGTTTTGATAAAAAATTTAAAAAAAGGACACATTACAAAAATAAAATACAGGATTAAGGTTTTGATTAAAAAATAGGAGACATTACTCAAAGAAAACAAAGGATTAGTGTTTTGATTGAAAAATATGAGACAATATGAAAAGTAGACGTAGGATTAAGGTTTTGGTTAAAAATTGAAAAGTAGGGTTTTCATTCGAATATAGTAGGCATTACCAAAAGAAAACATAGGATTAGAGTTTTGATTGAAAAATAGGGCATTCTAAAAAGAAAATCTAAGATTATGGTTTTGATTCAAATAAAGTAGACATTCTGAAAAGAAGACATGATTAGTGCTCTGATTGAAAAATTAGAGACATTACTATAAGAAAAGAGAACATACAATTATTTTTCACTCAAAAATAGCACGCATTCACAATAGAAAAAAAAGGTTAGGTTTTGATTCAATAATAGGCAGCATTCCAATAAGAAAACATACGATTAAAGTTTTGATTTAAAAATATGAGGCATTCCAAAAAATACCTAGGATTAGGGTTTTGATTAAAATATAGTAGGTATTCTAAAAAGAAATCATAGGATTAAGGTTTTCATTGAAAAATAGGAGATATTACTATAAGAAATCATAGGATTAAGGTTTTGAATGAAAACAGAAGACATTACTCTAAGAATACATAGTATTACGGTTTTGATTAAAAAATAATAGCCATTTTTGAAGAAAAAATATGGTTAAGTTTTTTTATTGAAAAATAAGAGACATTCCGTAAACAAAACTGAGGTTAGGGGTTTGATTCAAAACTAATAAATAGGAGACATTAAGGAAAGAAAACATAAAATTCGGGTTTTGATTGAAAGATAGGATACATTCCCAAAAGAAAATAGTAGAGTTTTGATTAAAAAATAGTAGACATTCCCAAAACAAAACATAGGAATATGTTTTGATTGAAAAACAGGAGACATTTCTCTAAGAAAACATAGAATTAGGGTTTTGATTTAAAAATAGCTGACATTTGAAAAAGAAAAGAATATATTAGATTTTGATTGAAAAATATGAGACATTCTGAAAAGAAAGCATAGGTTATGGTTTTAATTCAAAAATAATAAATAGAAGACATTAAGAAAAGAAAACATAGGATTCGGGTTTGGATTGAAAGATATGAGACATTCCAAGAAGAAAACATAGGATAAGGATTTTGATTCAAATATAGAAGGCATTCATAAATGAAAATTATTTTATTAGGGTTTTGATTGAAAAATAAGAGACGTTATTATAAGAAAGCATAGAATTAGGGTTTTATTGAAAATAGGTGACATTAATTTAAGAAAACATAGGATTACTTTTTTGAATGAAACATTGGAGATATCACTATAAGAAAACATATGATTTGGTTTTTGTTCCAATAATAATAGCCATTCCGAAAAGAAAAACAAAGGACCAGGTTTTAACTAAAAAAATAAGAGACATTTTGAAAAAATAAATTAGATTACGGTTTTGATTAAAAACTAGGAGACATTACTAAAAGAAAACATAGGATTAGGGTCTTGATTAAAAACTGAAAAATAGAGTACATTTCAAAAAGAAAATATAGGATTGGAGTTTTGATTCCAAATAGCAGACATTCCAAAAATAAAAAAACACGATTAGGGTTTTGATTTAAAAATATCAGACAACAAGAAAAGAAAGCCTCAAATTATTGTTTTGATTCCAAAATAGCAAAGATTCCAAAAAGAAAACATAAAATTAGGGTTTTCATTGAAAAAAGGAGGTATTTAGAAAAAACATGGGATTAGGGTTTTGTTTTAAAAATAAGACATTACGAAGAGAAAACATATAATTAGTTTTTTGATTAAAAATCGCATCCATTCCTAAAAAAAATGTAAGATTAATGTTTTGATTCTAAAATAGGAGGCATTATGAAAAGAAAACATAGGATAAACTTTTGATTAAAAATTAGCATAGATTCCCAAAACAAAAATTAGAATTAGGGGTTTAATTCAAAAAAATGTGACATTTCGAATAAAAACAAAATATTAGGGTCTTGATTTCATATTGAAATATAGAACACATTCCGGGAAAAAAAAACATAGGATTAGGTTTTTGATTCAAAAATAGAAAACATTCCAAAAAAAAAAAAAAGAAAGGATTATGTTTTTGATTAAAAAATAGGAGGCATTCCAAAATAAACCATGGGTTAGGTTTTTTTGATTCAAAAGCGGTAAATAAAGAGACGATAGAAATGAGCAGGAATTTCGGGTTTTGTTCACAAAAGCCAGGGGATATTCTGTGCAAGCACTTGGGATTAAGGCTTTTTATTGAAATATAGTACATTGCGAAAGAAGAAACTGGGATTGGTCCTTGATTGAAAAGTGGTGACATTACTACTCAGAATATATATGGGATTATGTTTTGATTCGAGAATAATAGATATTACGAGAAAAAAAAAAAAAACTTATAGGATTAGGGTTTTAACTACAAAAATATGAGACATTGAAGAAGAAAAACTATGGATTTTTTGAAATTAAAAAATAACAGACATTTCCAAAAGTTAACATAAGATTAGGGTTTTGATTAAAAAATAGGACGAATTAAAAAAAACCTCTGACTAGGATTTTGATTTAAAACTACAAGACATTCTAAGAAGAAGTAATAGGATTAGGTTTTTTATTGAAAACCGAAATTTAGGTGATGGTCCGTAAAGAAAACATAACATTGGGCTTTTAGTTGAAAAATAGGAGACATATCGAAAAAAAAACATAGGATTAGGGTCTAGATTAAAAAACAGGAGACATTCCAAAATGGCAGCAAAGTATTAGGGTGTTAATTTAAAACAAATGAATAGAAAACATTCTGAAAAAAAACATAGGATTAGGGCTTTGACTGAAAAATAAGAGACATTTCAAAAATAAAACAAAATATTATTGTTTTGATTGAAATATGATAAAATTAGACATTCAAAAATAAACATAGAATTATTGTTTTGATTGGAAAAATAGGAGATATTGAAAAAAAAACATAGGGTTATGTTTTTAATTCAAAAATAGGGGTTATTCAGAAAAGAAAACATCGGATTAAGATTTTTATTCAAAAATTGGAGACATTATGAATAGAAAACATACAATTATGGTTTTGATTCAAAAATAGAGGATATTCCCAAAACAAAGCATAGGATTAGGGTTTTGATTAAAAAAAAAAGTGACATTCGTAAAAGAAAACAAATGATTAGGGTTTGATTCAAAAACTAGACATTAGAAAAAGAAAACATAGGATTAGGGTTTTGTTTCAAAAATAGCATACGTTGCGAAAATAAAATATTATAGTTTTGAATGAAATATAGGAAATATTTCGAAAAGAAAAAATAAGATTATAGTTTTGATTCAAATATAGTAGGTATTCCAAAAAGAAACATATGATTAGGGTTCGATTTTAAAAATAGAAGACATTACTATAAAAAAATGTAGTATTATAGTTTTGATTAAAAGATAGTGGACATTCCAACAAAACATAGGATTAGGGTTTTGATTAAAAAATATGAGACATTAAGAAAAGAAAACATATTATTATTGTTATGATTTAAAAATAAAAGACATTCCCAAATGAAAGCACAAGATTGGGGTTGCGATAAAAAAAAACATTAGGCATTCCCAAGTAAAAAACATGGTATTATTATTTTGATTCAAAATTATGAGACATTTCATGAAGAAATATTAGGATCAGGTTTTTGATTGAAAACTGAAATTTAGGTGACATTCCTAAATGAAAACAACAAAAAAAGGATTAGGGTTTGAATAAAAAATAACAGATATTTAGAAAAGAAAACATAGGAATAGAGTTTTGATTCAAAAACAGGATCCATTCCTAAAAGAATACATATGATTATGGTTTTGATTGAAAAATATGATACATTACGAAAAGAAAACATAGAATTATTGTTTTGATTAAAAAATAGAAGACATTCCCAGAAGAAAACATACGACTGCAGCTTTTATTAAAAAATAGCAGACATTCCTAAAAGAAAAAAAATAGGATTAGAGTTTCATTGAAAAATAAGAGCCATTCAATAAAGAAAATTTAGGCTTAGGATTTTGATTGAAAAACATAAGACACTATGAAAAGAAAATATAAGATTATTGTTTTGATTCAAAAATAGCTAACATTCCCCAAAATAAAAGATAAGAATATGGTCGCAGTTGAACAAAAAAAAAAAAAAAGAAGACATTAGGAAAAATATAAAGGATTTGCATTTTATTAAAAAGAGGGCATTATGTAAAGAAAATGAAGGTAGAGATTCCCAAAACAAATGATAGGATTAGGGTTTCGATTAAAAAAAATTAGACATTCCAAAAAAAAAAAACAAAGAATACATTATGAAAAGAAAACATAGGATTAGGGTTTTGATTAAAACATAGCAGACATTCCAAAAAGAGAATAAAGGATTTGGTCTTTGATTTATAAATAGGAGACATTAAGAAAACATAGGATTAGGGTTTTGATTAAAAAATAGAAGACACTACCATAAGAAAACATAGGATTAGATGTTTGAATGACAAATATGAGACATTACTATAAGAGAAAATAGGGTTAGGGTTTTGTTTCAAAAATAGTAGACATTCCGAAAAGAAAACATAGAGTTTGTGTTTTGATTCAAAAATATGAGACATTTCAAAAAGAAAACGTAGGATGAGGGTTTTAATTCAAAAATAGTAGACATGTGAAAAGAAAACATAAGATTAGTGTTTTTATTCAAAATAGTATACATTCTGAAAATAAGAAATACGATTAGGGTTTGGATTGAAAAATATGAGATATTCTGAAAAGAAAACATAGTATTAGGGTTTTGCTTAAAAAACAGGAGACATTACTATAAGAAAACAAAGGTTTAGGGTTTTGATAAAAATAGATAAGTAGGGGACATTTCCAAATGAAAACATAGGCTTAGGGTTTTGATTAAAAAATTTTAGACATTCACAAAAGAAAACATTGGGTTATGGTTTTGATTTAAAAATATGAGCCACTACCAAAAAAAAAGAAACAAAAGATTTGAATTTTGATTGAAAAATATGCGGCATTCAAAAATAAAAAACTTAATATTAGGTTTTGAATCAAAAAATATGAGACATTACGAAAAGTAACCATATGATTAATATTTTTATTCAAAAATACCGGACATTCCCAAAAGAAAACTTAAGCTTCGGCTTTTGATTCAAAAATAGGAGGCATTCCTGAAAGAAAACATAGGATTTGGGTTTTCATTAAAAAATAGGAGGCCTTCTAAAAAAGAAAACTTAGGATTCGGGGTTTAATTAGAAACTATGAGACATTACGAAAACAAAACATCAAATTATAATTTTGATTAAAAAATAGCAGACATTCCCAAAGAAAAACATAAGATTAAGGTTTGATTCCAAAATAGTATACATTCCGAGAAGAAAATAAAAGATTAGGGTTTTGATTGAAAATTAACAAAAATTCCCAAAAACAAAAAAGATAGGATTAGGGTTTTCATTAAAAAAAAATGACGCATTAAAAAAAACATAGGATTATAGTTTTGATTGAAAAATATGAGACATTACTAGAATAAAACATAGAATTAGGGTTTTGATTCAAAAATAGTAGACATTAAAAAAAAACTGTTAGGTTTTTTATTCAAAAATAGGAATCATTTTGAAAAGAAAACAGAGTATTTGGATTTTGATTCAAAACTAAAAAATAGGAGACATTACTATAAGATAACAGAAGATTCAGGTTTTGATTCAAAACAGAAAAATAGGAGACATTACGAAAAGAAAACAAATGATTACGGTTTTGATTAAAAAAAGAGTGACATTCCCAAAAGAAAACAAAGGATTTAGATTTTAATTCAAAAATAGCATTAGGGTTTTGATTGAAAATATTAGATATTTAAAAAAACAACAAACATTGGATTAGTGTTTTGATTAAAAAAATAGGAGATATTGCAATAATAAAGCGTAGCATTATTGTTTTGATTCAACAATAGCAGACATTCCGTAAAGAAAACATATAATTAGAGTTTCGATTCAAAAATAGGTGCCACTCCAAAAGGTAAACATACTATTGAGTTTTAGATTGAAAAATAAGGGACAATACGAAAAGAAAACATAGAATTACTTTTTTGATTCAAAAATAGCTGACATTCCGTAAAGAAGACATAAGATTAGGATTTTGATTAAAAAAAAAGAGGCTTTCCAAAAATAAAACATATGATTAGGTTTCTTATTGAAAAATAGAAAACATTACAAAAAAAAACATAAGCAGAAATTCCAAAAACTGAAGATAGGATTAGTGTTTGGATTAAAAAAAATGAAATATTCAGAAAAGAAAATAAAGAATTAGGGTTTTGATTCAAAACTGAAAAATAGGAAAGATTTTGAAAAAAACATAGGATTAGGATTTTGTTTCAAAAATAGTAGACATTCTGAAAAAAAAAAGAAATTACTAGGTTTTTAATTGAAACAAAGATGGCATTCTAAAAATAAAACACATGATACTGTTTTGATTCAAAACTTATAAATAGGAGATATTCTAAAAAGAAAACATAGGATTATTATTTTTATTTAAAAATTGGAGAGATTGCGAAAAGAAAACAAAGGACTAGGGTTTTGATTGAAAAATTTGAGATAGTTCGGAAAGAAAACATAGGATTAGTGTTTTGATTGAAAAATAATAGACATTACTATAAAAAATATGTGGCATTTCCAAAACAAAACTTAGGATTTGGGTTTTGATTTGAAAAATCGTGAAGCATTTCTAAAGGGAAAACATAAAGGTTAGGTTTGATTAAGGTGGAACCATTTCTAAAAATAAAGCATTAGGATTAGGATATTTCAAGAATATCGGCGTTCAAAAAGAAAATATAAGATTAGGGTTTTAATAAAAAAAACATAAGACATTTGAAAAAAAAACATAGGATTCATGTTTTGATTGAAAAATAGAATTAGTAATATTTTCTTTTTAAAATGCCTCTTTTATTCAAAAATATGAGGCAATACAAGAAGAAAACATAAGATTAAGATTACGGTTTTGATTGAAAAATAAGAGACATTAACATAAGAAAACATAGGATCAGGGTGTTGATTAAAAAATAGTAAAAATTTTGAGAAGAAAAAATTGTATTAGCATCTTGATTGAAAAATATGTGATATTTCGAAAAGAAAAAATACAGGATTGGGGCTTTGATTTAAAAATAGAAGACATTACTCTAATAAAACATAGTATTTGGTTTTTGATCAAAACCACAAAAATATGGGACATTTCCTAAAGAAAATATAGGATTAGGGTTTTGATTATAAAATAGCACACCTGCCCAAAGATAATATAGGATTATTGTTTTGATTAAGATCTAGGAGACATTCCCAAAAGAAAAGATAGGATTGGTGTTTTGATTCAGAAATAGCAGACATTACCAAAAGGGCACATAGGATTAAGGTTTTAATTTAGAAATAGCAGACATTATCAAAAAAACATAGGATTAAGGTTTTCATTCAAAATTACCAAACATTGCCAAATGAAAACATTGGATTAGGGTTTTGAAAGATAGTATTAGAGTTTTGATTACATGAGAGCACGTTACAGGATTCTAGTTTTGATTGACAAATAGCAGACATTACGTAAAGAAAATGTAGGTCAAGGTTTTGATTTATTAATAGGAGACATCTTGAAAGGAAAACATATGATTAGAATTTTGAAGAAAAATTAGGAAATTCCGATTAGGGTTTTAATTGAAAATTAAAGATTAGGTGACATTCCTTAAAGCAAACGTAGGATGATAATTTTAGTTGAAAAATATTATAAATATAAAAAAGAAAACATAAAATTAGGGTTTAGATTAAAAGTGAGTGCAGCATTCATGTCGCAGTCAAAGGATTAGGGTTTTTCATTATATATATAGAAGACGGTAAGAAAGAAAACATAAGATTAGGGTTCTAGTAAAAAACAATAGACATTCTGAAAAGAAACATAGGATTAGTGGTTTGATTGAAAACTAGGTGACATTACAAAAATAAAACATGGGGTTATTGTTTTGATTGAAAACCGATAAATAGGAGATATTCCGAAAAGAAAACTTAGAATTAGTGTTTTGAATGAAAAATACTAGACATTGTGAATTTGAAACATAAGATTAGTGTTTTAATTCAAAAATAGGAGACATTCCTTAAAGAAAACATATGATTAGGATTTTTATTAAAAAATAGGAGACATTCTGAAAACAAAATGAACGATTAGGGTTTTGATTAAAAAAATGAGACATTCCAAAAAGAAAGTAAAAGATTAGGATTTTGATTCAAAACATAAAAATAAGACACATTACAAAAAAAAAAATATAGGATTAGGATTTCGTTTCAAAAATTGCAGACTTTCCGAAAGGAAAAAAGAAAGAATTAGGTTTTTGATTAAAAAATAGTAAACTTTCCAAAGAAAACATAGAATTAGGGTTTTGACTAAAATATAGTAAGCATTTTGAAAAAAAATCATAGGATTAGTTTTTTATGAGAAAACATATGATTATCCATTTTGATTCAAAAAATGTGGGCATTCCAAAAAGAAAGCGTACGATTAGACTTTTGATTGAAACATATGAGACATTACAAAAACAAAATATAGGATTATTGTTTTGATTTAAAAATAGTAGGTATTTCCAAAGAAAATACTCCGGGTGTGTTTTCATTGAAAACCGATAAAGTATGAGACATTCAGAAACATAGAGTGGTGTTTGCGGATTGAAAAATGGAGACGTGCAGAAAACATAGGATTACTACGGTTTCGAATTCATATGAGACTTGTTCACAAAACGTAACATTACTGTGATTAAAAATAGATGGCGTTAGAAAACAAAACATAAAGCTTATGGTTTTGATTTGAGAAGTGCATACCTCCGCACCGAAAGATAGGATTAGGGTTTTGATTTTAAAATGTGACATTCCAAAAAGAAAACAACGGATTAGTTTTTTATTAAAAAAATAAGACATTCCAAAAAGAAAATAATGGATTAGGGCTTTGATTCAAAACTGAAAAATATGACACATTCCAAAAAGAAAACATAGGATTATAATTATCTTTCAAAAATAGCCAATTTCAAGAAAAGAAAAGAAACTATTAAGTTTTTGATTGAAAAAATAGGAAACATTTTGAAAAGACAACATAGGATTATTGTTTTGATTCAAATATATTAGGAATTCTAAAAATGAAAACATAGGATTAGGGTTTTGATTTAAAAAAAAAAGGAAACATTACTTTAAGAAAATATAGGATTAGGCTTTTGAATGAAAAATTGGAGACATTACTATAAGAAAATATTGGATTAGTGTTTTGATTAGAAATATAGACATTTTAAAAAGAAAACATAGGATTAGGGTTTTGATTCAAAAATAGCAGGCATTTAGAAAAAGAAAACATAGGATTAGGCTTTTGATTCAAAAATAGGAGGCATTCCTAAAAGAAAATTAGGATTTTTGTTTTGGTTGAAAAATAAGATAGTTTCAATTAAAAAATAGCAAGCATTTCTAAAATGAAACATAAGATTAGAGACTTGATTAAAAAATAAGAAGCATTAAAAAAAACTTAGGCTTAAACTTTTGATTAAAAAATATGAGACTATGTAAAGAAAACATATGATTATTTTTTGATTAAAAAATAACAAACATTCTCAGAAGAAAACATAAGATTAGGGTTTTAACTAAAAAATACGAGGCATTATGAAAAAAATAATAGTATTTGGATTTTGTTAAAAAATAATAGGCATTACAGTTTTGATAATTTAGGCAATGATTCCAAAACAAAAGAAAAGATTATAGTTTTGATTCAAAAAAATGAGACATTTTCAAAATACAACAAAGAATTATGGGTTTTTATTCAAAAATGAAAAAAAAGCCACATTCAGAAAAGAAAACATAGAATTATGGTTTTGAATTAAAAATAGTAGACATTCAAAAAAGAAAAAAAAGCTTTAGATTTTTTATTTGACAATAGGCGACATTTCTATAAGAAAATATAGAATTAAGGTTTTGATTGAAACATAGAAGACATTACTAGAAGAAAACATAGAATTAGTTTTTTGAATGAAAAATAGGACGCATTACTCAAAGAAACCATAGGGTTAGGGTTTTGATTCAAAAATAATTGACATTCCGAAAAGTAAACATTGGATTAGCGTTTTGATTGAAAAATATGAGGCATTTTGAAAAGAAAACATAGGATTAGTGTTTCACATAAACATAGGAGACATTCCAAAAACAAAAACATAGGATTAAGATTTTTACTCAAAAATACGAGAGCTTTCAAAAAATAATATTATTAGGGTTTTAACTAAAATATATCAGTCATTCGGAAAAGAAAACATAAGATTACGGTTTTTATTGAAAATATGACACATTACTATAAAAAAACATAAGATTAGGATTTTGATTAAAAATAGAAAATATGGGACATATTAAAAACAAAACAAATGTTTGTAGTTTTGATTCAAAAATAGCGGACATTCGAAAAAGAAAATTTAGGATTAGGGTTTTAATTCAAAAATAGAATCACTCCAAAAAGAAAATATAGGATTAGGGTTTTTGATTGAAAAATAGGAGCCATTCAAAAATAAAAAAAATATAGGATTAGGGTTTTGCTTAAAAATATAAGACATTACAGAATGAAAACATACAATTAATATTTTGATTCAAAAATAGCAGACATCGGCAAAAGAAAATATAAGATTAGGGTTTCGATTAAAAAAAAACTATAGGAAGAATTTTGTAAAAAAACATAGGATTAGGGTTTCAATTAAAAAATAGGAGACATTCCAAAGTAAACATAGGATTAGGGTTTTCATTAAAAAATATGAGACATTCAAAGAAGAAAATACAGGATTAGGATTTTGATTCAAAACTAGCAGACATTCCCAGACAAAGATTAGGGTTTTGAGTTATAGGAGGAATTAAAAATAGCCTTAGTGCTTTTAGTAAAGATGAGACGTACAAAAAGAAAAACTCGATTATTGTTTTTGATGAAAGACCAGGCGGCATTCCCAGATAACATTAGGGTCTTAATTAAAAACATATGAAAGTGCATTCCTATTAAGATTAAGTGTTTTTGATTACTATATGAGGGCATTACAAAAAGAAAACATACGATTATTATTTTGATTCAAAACTAGCTGACATTCCCAAAATTGGAAGAAAGGAAATGATTAGGTTTAAGATTCAAAAATAGGTGGCATTTTGAAAAGAAAATATAGGATTTGGATTTTGATTCAAAACATATAAATAGAAGACATTACTAAAAGAAAACCTAGGATTCGGATTTTGATTGAAATGTAAGAGACATTTTGAAAAGGAAATATAGGATTAGGGTTTTGATTATTATATAGTAGGCATTCTTAAAACCAACATAGGATTAGGCTTTTCTTATATGTTGCGTGACCTATCGATAGTCGACATTCGGAAAAGAAAAGCCGTATGATCCTATGTTTTTAACAGGAATGCCTACTGTGCTGAAATCAAAACCTAATCAACTATTTTCTTATGTGTCTCTTGATCTCAGCACCCCTAATCTTATGTTTTTAGAATGTATGCTCTGCCCGAATCAAAACCATCCCTATGTCCCAGTAATGTGCATATTTTCAATTTTTAATCAAAGGCAGAATCCATTGTTGTTTCTCTTTTAGAATGTCGGGTCTGTGCGAATCAAGAGCATATATTTTTCTCGGAATGTCTATTATAATCAAAACTATAATCTTACTACTTTTTCTTTTAGATATACGATACTGTCGAACCCGAAACAGCATCCTGTGTTTTGAGTAGTGCTGCCATATTTTATAGGTTTTAATCAAACCCTAATCCTTTGTTTTGTTTTTGGATGTCTCATTTGTTTGAATGAAAACATTAATCCTATGCTTTCTTTTTGAAATATTCCTTATTTGTTGGTTCTTACTCAAAAACCTAATCCTATGTTTTATTTTTGAAGTGTCTCATTTTTATGAAAAAAGGAGGCATTTCCAAAAGACTAATCCTATAATATTTTTGAAATATAATATTTTTGAATCAAAAGGCTAATCATGTGTTTTCATTTTGAAACATCTCATATTTTTCAATCAAAATCCTAACATATACTTTCTTTTCAGAATGTCTACTATTTTTGAATCAAAATCCTAATCTTATGTTTTCTTATAGTAATATCTCCTATATTTTATTAAAAACCCAAATCCTATGTTTTCTTTTCGGAATGTCTACTATTTTTGATTCAAAACACTAACACTATGTTTTTTTTCGTAATGTCCAATATTTTTCAATTAAAACCCTAATCCTTTGGTTTCTTTTTGGGATGTCTACTATTTTTTAATCAAAACCCTAATCCTATGTTTTTTTATAGTAATGTCTCCTATTTTTCAGTAAAAATCCTTATCCTATGTTTTCTTGTAGGAATGACTACTATATTTGAATAAAAAAAAACTAGTCCTATATTTTCTTTTTGTAATGTCTCATATTTTGCAAACAAAACCTGAATCCTATGTTTTCTTTTCTTAATGTCTCCTATTTACCAGTTTTAAAAAAAATGTAGGTTATGGTTTTTTTTATTCAAAACTGATAATTTTATGTTTTTTTTTTCGTTATGTCTCCTATGTATTCTTTCCCTAACGTCTCCTATTTTAATTAAAATCCTAATCCTATGTTTTTCTGTTCCGTAATGGCTACTATTTTTGAATCGCAATACTAATCTTATGTTTTGTTTTTGGAATGTCTGCTATTTTGTAATCAAAACAGTAATCGTATGTTTCCTTTTCAAAATGTCTACTATTTTTGGTTTTAATCAAAACTATAATCCTATGTTTTCTTATGGTAAGCCCTCCTATTTTTCAGTCAAAATACTAATCCAATGTTTTCATTTTGGAATGCCTCAAATTTTTCATTCAAAATACTAATCCTATGTTTTTTTTTCGGAATGCCTCAAATTTTTCATTCAAAATACTAATCCTATGTTTTCTTTTCGGAATGCCTCCTATTTTTGAACCAAAACCCTAATCTTATGTTTTCCATTGGCAATGTATGCTAGTTTTGAATCAAAACAATAATTGTATGTTTCCTTTTCGTATTGCCTCATATTTTTTTAATCAAAACAACAATCTTTAATTTTTTTTTGAATGCCTCCTATTTTTTAATCAAAACACTAGTTTTATGTTTTTCTTTTGGGAATATAAGCTATTTTTGAATGAAAACAATAGTCCTATGTTTTATTTTCGTAATGTCTCATATTTTTCAATCAAAACTCTAATCTGATGTTTTGTCCTTTTGGAATGTCTACTATTTTTTATTCAAAACACTCATACTGTGTTTTTTTTTTGGAATATAGCATATTTTTCAATCAAAACCCTTATTCTATGTTCTCTTTTAGCGATGCCTACTATATTTGATTCAAAACACTAATCCTATATTTTTCTTTCTGAGTGTCTATTATTTTTGAATCAAAACCCTAATCCTATGTTTTCTTATAGTAATGTACGCTATTTTTCAATCACAACCCTAGTCCTATATTTTCTTTTCGTAATGGCTACTATTTTGAATCAAAACTTTAATTCTATGTTTTATTTTCGGAATGTCCCATATTTTCTAATTAAAACCCTAATCCTATGTCTATTTTTTTTTTAATCAAAACTATAAACCTATATTTTATTTTTGTAATCTCTCATATTTTTTAGTTTTGAATTGGAATACGGTTTTGTTTAAAAAAAGTCAACATTTCTATAAGACATCATAAGATTAGTATTTCGATTAAAAAATAGTAGATATTTCTAAAAGAAAACATTGGATTAAGATTTTGATTGAAAAATATAGGTATTCCGAAAAGTAAACATACGATTAGGGTTTTTGATTGTAAAATATGAGACACTCTGAAAAGAAAACATCGGATTATGGCTTTCATTAAAAATTAGTAGAGATTACAAAAGCAAAAGATAGGTTTAGGGATTTCATTCAAAAAAATGAGACATTCTGAAAAGGATACAAACTGTGAGGGTTTTGATTTAAAACTGAAAAATAGGACACATTCCGAAAGGTAAAACATAGGATTAGGGTTTTGATAAAAAATAGTAGGCATTATGAAAAAAGAAAGGATTATGTTTTTTATTAAAAAATTGGAGACATTCCGTAAAAAAAACATAGGTTAGGGTTTCGATTTAAAACTAATAAATAGGAGACATTCAAAAAATAAACACACATGATTCCGGTTTTGATTGAAAGATCGGAGACAATCCGAAAAGAAAACCATATGGTTAGTGTTTTTGATTCAAATATAGTAATCATTCCGAAAATAAAGCATAGGATTAAGGGTTTGATTAAAAATAAAAAAAATAGGGGACATTTCTAAAAGAAAATATAGGATTAGATTTTTAATTAAAAAATAGCAGACATTCCCAAAATAAAACACTGTATGAGGGTTTTGATTTAAAAATAGTACACATTCCAAAAAGAAAAGAAAAGATTAGGTTTTTGATTCAAAAATAGTAGCCATTCCAAAAAGAAAATATAGAATTAGGGTTTTGATAGACAAATAATAGACATTAATATAAGAAACCATAGGATTACGCTTTGATTCAAAGATAGTAGACATTCTGAAATGAAAAAATTGAAATATTGTTTTGATTAAAAAATATGAGAAATTCCAAAAACAAAAGATAGGATTAGTGTTTTGAATAAAAAAAATGAGAAAATCCGAAAAGAAATCAAATTATTAGGGTTCTGATTAAAAACTGAAAAATAGGACACATTCCGAAAAGAAAACATAGGATTATGTTTTTGATTAAAAAAAAGCAAACATTCTGAAAAGAAAAGATTAGTTTTTTTATTGAAAACTATGAGACTTTACAAAAAGAAAACATAGCTTAGTTTTTTATTCAAAACTAATAAATAGGAGACATTTAAAAAAACATAGGATTCCAGTTTTGATTGAAAGATGGACACAATGCAAAGATTAGGATTTTGAAAAGATAATATTAGGAAAAAAACATAGGATTTAGATTTTGAATCAAAACAGAAATTATCAGATTAGGGTTTTGATTAAAAAAAATAGACAATTCTAAAAGAAAACATATGATTAGGGTTTTGATTCAAAAATGGCAGGCATTCCCAAAAGAAAGCATAAGATTAGTATTTTGATTAAAAAATAGGATACATTCCAAAAAAACCTTGGGATTACTGTTTTGATTGAAAAATATGAGACATTCTAACAAGAAAATATAGGATTATGGTTTTGATTAAAAATAGTGGACATTCTCAAAAACAACATAAGGTTAGAGCTTTGATTAAAAAATAGGAGGCATTCTGAAAAGAAAACATAGAATTACGGGTTTGATTTAAAAATAGGTGACATTACCAAATTAAAATATAAGATTGGGGTTTTGATTAAAAACTGAAAAAATAGGGGACAACATAGATTAGAAGTTTGATTCAAAAATAGCAGACATTCCCATAAAAAAATAATTTATTAGGTTTTTTTTATTAAAAATAGGACTCATTCCAAAAAAAAAAAACATAGGATTACAATTTTGATTGAAAATTTGAGACATTACGAAAATAAAACACAAGAATTTTCTTTTGATTAAAAAAATTGGACACATTCCCAAAAGAAAACCGAAGATTAGGGTTTTGATTGAAAAATAGGAGACATTGCTATAATAATAAACGTAGGATTAGGGTTTTTATTGAAAATAGGAAATATTAATATTTGTTATTAACACAAAGGATTAAGATTTTGATTAAAAAAAAGGAGAGACTTCAAACGATCCTTCGGAATGTCTTCTATTTTGCAAACTAAACATATGATTAGGGTTTCCATACTATGTTTTTAAATCAAAAACATAGGATTGTTTTGGAATGAAATAGGAGACATTCATATAAGAAATCATAGGATTAGGGGTTTGATTAGAAAAATTGGAAACATTAATATATGAAAACATAGGATTACGGTTTTCATTAAAAAAAGTAGACATTTCAAAAAGAAAAAAAATGAATTATGGTTTTAATTAAAAAATATGATACATTCCGAAAAGAAAATATAAGATTAGGGTTTTGAATAAAATATATCGGGCATGACAATAAGAAAACATTGGATTAGTGTTTTGACTCAAAAGAATAGGGTTTTCATTAAAAAATAGGAGGCATTATAAAAAAACGTGGGATTATTGTTTTGATTAAAAAATATGAGACATTACGAAAAGAAAACATACGATTATTATTTTGATTAAAAATTACCAGACATTTTAAAAAAAAACACATAAGATTAGTGTTTATATTCAAAAATAAAAGACATTAAAAAAATAAAACATAAAATTAGGATTTTTTATTAAAAAATATGAGGCATTACGAACAGAAAATATAGGATTTGTATTTTGATTAAAAAACATGTCACATTTTGAAATGAAAAAGAAGATTAGGGTTTTGATTGAAAAGTATTAAACATTAGTATAAGCAAACATAGGATTAGTGTTTTAATTAAAAACCAAAAAATAGAGGACATTTTAAAAAAACCATAGGATTAGGGTTTGGATTAAAAAATAGCAGACATTTCCAAAAGAAAACATAAAATTAGATTTTTGAATTAAAAATAAGAGGCATTATGAAAAGAAAACATAGGATAAGGATTTTTATTAACAAATAGTTGACATTCATCAAAGAATACATAACAACATAGGTTATTGATTGAAAAATATGATACATTTCGAAAAGAAAATAGAGAATTCATTTTATGATTAAAAGATAGGCTTCTTAATGCTTTCTTTTGGAAATGTATCCTTTTTCAAAACAATATGAGACATTTCGAAAACAATACTAAAATCAATGCTCTAGCTAAAAACTTGAATCAAAAAGGATACAAACCCAAATTTCGTGTAAGTGTGTGAACTCACTCAAAACACCCCAAGTTATACTCCTCAAAGTTCTAAGTGCAAGGGACTTATTTATCTACACAAGTGATAAAAATTATAAAAGATGGTAGTAGCTTCACACATCCTCTAAGGTAGCCCTTTCCAAAGCGGCCGCTAAGGTGGCTTTCACACTTTCGAGGTGGTAGCTCTTTCTACCCGAGTGGTAGCTTTCACTCATCCTATGAGATAGCTCTTTCTCTCATTAGGGCATAACTAGTGTCGACTTGTGAGAGTAGCTTCATACTTCATAGGTGGTAGCTCTTTCCACCCAACAAACACAAATAAACAATAAAACTATTTTTGTTCCTTCTTTTTCATCTCAGAATTTAGCACAAGAAAATAAACCTAACTAGACCCTTTAACATCGAACATGATTTTCCAATAGAGTTCAAAGGGTGAGTAGTGCACTAAGTGTAAATCGGGCAAAAATTCCTAAAAATTCAAGCAAGAACTAGAGCATGAAAACATTCAATGTTAACAATTATCCTAGACTTAAGAATACAATCATTGCAACTAAGGTGAACCGCCATTGGCTATATGTGCATATATCAATTAAGAGCAATAGAAAAGATGTGTGCAATATGAAACTCCCCCCCACACTTAAGTTGTACATTGTCCTCAATGTACACATGCAAGCTCACTTAAAATATATCATTCAAAAGCAAATGTGGGAGAAGCAATTAAAACAATACTACCCTGACTCCTAGTGTTGTATTTGATGAAGCTAATTCATTGGTAGTAGTGTTCCAACGGGTTGTGAAGCTCGCACGGTCAAGTGCCAAAGCACCTTGGCCGTGCCCATGACTAAGTCTCAATTTCCAAGAAGACAAGACCATCTGCACGCATAGACGAGGCGGTTCAGTGAAGCTCAAGAAAAACAAAAAATAACTCGAGTGTATAAAAGATGAAGCAATGAATACAACTCGATAATGCAAAAATAACATAAAATCGGAAGGAAAAATCCTTTTCTTAGTGAACAAGTCTAAAAAAATAAGAAAAATAAGATAAAGTAAAATGCATGAAAGTAAAAGAAGAAGAAGTCAAGTGTCTGTGGCTCGGGGCTCACAGCTTCTCGTGGTCCGCGTGAAGTGGAAGCACATGGTGGGTCCTCTGGTGCTGGGGGAGCTGACGGGGCCTGAAGGGTCCTCGGCTGCAGGACAAATGATGAGGCAACGTCTCGCTCTAGGATCTGCTGTAAAATGTCAAAACGTGCCATAAACTCTGTGTACTGAGTTGCTTGCGTAGCCTTAATCTCGGCAACCTTGGCTCGGACCACTACTATAGCATTCTCGAGCCTCTCAAAGCGATCATTGGCTCGAGAAGGTGAAAACATACGCACTGGGGGTGGTTCCTCCGCTACCGGAGGTGCCTCGGTCTCCATCGATGCGGTCGAGGCTCGGGGTCGGCCGAGATGCTCGGGCGTCATCACCCTCATCCTCGCCTATCTCAGGGCTGGTAGAACTAACGTAAAAACCCCTGTCCGAACCCTGCGGACCATGCCCATCAACCGCATCGTCTATAGACCCAAAGGAGCGGGTACACTCGTCTTTTCAACCCCGCGAATCGAATCCAAGAGACCCATGCCCAGCACTAATCTCGTAATGTAAGGGCCTGAGAAGATCACTCCCGCCTAGCATCTCGTCCCCTCGATGTCCGATGTAATCGCCGAGATGTGCCCCTAAGTGGATCGGAACGCGCCTACCATCGAGTACAAGTATAGCAACTCCCCGACTGCCGTAACACCAAGATCTGCCACTGCGCCATTCACCGACCTACTCATGATGGCATGCAACATCTCAGATGCAGGTCGGGAAAGGCACGTGGCCTTAGACACCGCCCGGGTCAGTCCCGGCCTTGACCACATAACACTCTGTAAGCTCTCTGCGGGGTCAAGGTTCCAGGATAATCAGCAGGAAACTGTGCATACTCCTCTTTATCTGTGAATGCCTCCTCGTATAAGCCAAGTAATACGGAAAACTACGTAATTCTCAAGCTATGATGGCGTCCAAATACTCTGAACTGAACGGAGCCCAAACTGTCGAAGCTCGCATACGCTCTATCAAACTCGAACGAGGAGAGCACCTCCAGTGTAAACTCTCGGATGGCTGGCTCTCTAATCGTCAACAATTGCCGCCAACCACCACCTGAAACAAAGTCCTCAACCTCCTCAGCGAACTCATCTCCCTGCTGAAGATCACGCAGTATAGTTGTGTCCAGGAATCGAGTCTGTCCGATACGGAGTCTCGATAAGCGCTCATAACGGACCTGATGTTCGGGAATTGCAAATCGCATATCCTCAGCCTCAGGGGATGACTCATGTGGCCTCTTATCAGCTTGCTTCTTTGACCTAGGTGCCATGATCTTCAAAATTTTAAACAAAATTGGTCAAACAAGTTGATAAATTAATACTGCAGAAATCCACACGGTCGTGTGGAATTTCCGCACACTCGTGTGGATCCATGGGGCGTGACAACCGCACGCCCAGGCATCATCAATCCAGAAATACTACTCAATAATATTTCTAACTTCGTTCTAAACGTAATTCATTGTTCCAATTGAAGAAACGAGGCATCATTAACCAGATTAATCAATAGAAATCATGAATTGACATAGAAGATGATGAAAAAGGATTTACTGACAAGGAAGAGTTTGAAAATGAAGAGCCGGCCGGAAAACTTCAGTAAAATCTGGCGCTATGGACTCGGAGTATGTTGTAAGGGTGTTTTCGAGTGAAAAGGAGTCATGAAGAAGGAGAGAAATCATCCCCTTTTTAAACAAAACTCGCGACTTCGACGTTTCGCATTCACACAGGCGGCAGAAAAATACCCACGCCCGCGCGCTGAGACTCCACGTGGGAAGACGCATGCCCCTTAGCTCGCCTCGCCATCCGACAAAAATATCAGTCTCACACGCCCTGTGGGGAAATTCCCCACGCGTGAGCATCATATGCTCTAACTCACGTGGGGCGCCTGCACGCCTGTGTTTTTTGGGATGGAGGGAGCAACTCGCGAGTTTTGCAGGCGAGGCGGAAATTACCCACGCCTGCATGAGTTCACAGTCGCCCACTGGGGCGAGTCCACGCCCTGTGCTTCCTGGGAAAATCGCCCAACTGCAGGAATTCACATGCCCGCGCGGAAATTACCCACGGGCATGCGTGGGCTCAGATGAGTCATCCAGCTGGGCGCCCACGCCTCGTGCCTTCTCTCGGATGAGCTCGCAGAAGAATATACACGAGCGCTGGAAATTCCCCACGCCCATGTCGTTGTAGTATAGTGGTGAGTATTCCCGCCTGTCACGCGGGTGACCCGGGTTCGATCCCCGGCAACGGTGCCAAAAACTTGACAAGATCCCTTGCTTATATCCCGCAAGTGCACGGGTTTGTCGAAGTAATAATCCCGGGTGAGCGGGGTCGAATCCATAGGGAGTAGTGAGTGGAAATACTTAATTTGATTCTTAGCTATGTGGAATATCAATTGTGATAAGTGTGAAACTGATTCAATTCAAAATAATAAAATCAACAAGTAAAAGAGCAAAAGTAAGAAGAGGGTAAGGCAATCGATAAAGAATGGGGTACTCGGATAATACTTCTCCTAGGATAATCGCTTCAAGTGCAAGAACTCTCTATTATGCTTCCTAATCAATGCAATGGTGAGTCGTGAAAATCCTTACATACATAGTCCCAAATCTAAGGTCAACTATGCCTAACTTTATACATGTCCCGGAGGAGAAATCGAACAATCTCAACACTCACGACTCAGCATAGAGTTGCAATGAGCTCTAGGGATTCCAAGTGATAAATCTCTTCCTAAATATAGACCTAACCCTTTGGTCCGTGGAAGGTCCCTAGCCACAATCAAGCCCTAGATACTAAGATCCTCTCAACGCTTCACTCCATTGCACGCCGCAACTAGGCTCCCCAGCTGAGGTTCATCTCTTAGAGCATTCACTCTATTATGGCCGCAAAAGAACTCGAGGAACGGAGGTAGAATCTATCATGTCGGAGGGAAAAGGGACGCCTCCCTGCATCCTCTCACCCCTCTCAACCCTCTCCAACCTAGTTTTTGTCTAACGCTAGTGGTGTGTCACTCACTCACAAGGTTACCAACAAGAACTCTCAACCCTAGTGTTACTCTAGGGGAAATGTTCATACAATCAAGCATTCAAGGTTGGAACTCACAAAAAACATCAATTTATTGAAAGCATAATAAAGAAGTTCAATGAAACGAATACATCCTAGGGTTCACAATCATCCAAGTACCCACTAGGGGTTTAGCTCTCCATGGAGCTTAGTACAATCAAAGAAATCAAATGTAAAAGCAATGAATCCATAAAGAAACCCACTCGATGGTCGTGTCGATGGTCTTGTGGAAAGTCCTCTACTGTCCTGTCCCAAGCATTCCTTCGTCCCTGGATAGGATACGCCTCGATGGAAGCTCCGCTACCAACCTTCTTCCTAATGGAATCACGATGTCGGAGCAGTAGAACCTCTCCAAAACCTTGGCCAATACCCCTCAAAACCCTAGCCAAAGCCCTCTCACAAGTTGGGGAAAAGATGGAGAAAAAGAATATCCAAAACTGAATTGGTTTTTAAAAAGGTCCGAATCGGCAACTCCACCGTCGTGGATGGTACATGCGTCCGTGCGGAAATTCCACACGGGCGTGGATAATTTCCACACGCCCATGTGGATTCTCTGTTTATCTGATTTCGTCGGCTGTGAACAGTGCTCGCTCACATGGACTGCCACATTGCTCTCGCTACGCCTTCGACCGATTAACTTCCCATTCCCAAACTTTCATCGGGTAATGCAAACGGGCACACGTTCACATCGTGAATCACTTGCTTCTTCAATGATGTACATGTTGGCGGAGCTCTTGTTCTTATATGCATAAGTCGGAATGCTCGAGTGTGATCCCGCCTTTGTGCCCTCCAAATAGATGTGCTCACTCGAATGCAAGGAGGTTGGCACACACTTCAGCATCTCACACCCTGACCTATGTCTTGCGCTTGAACCTTAGCAAGATCTCCTCCAAAATAGGTGCATTATGATCCACATTGGCCCATTTCCTTCATACTCGCCTCACAACCCTACCTCGCGTAAAAGTAACATAAAACACACATATTAATGTAAAAAACTGAGAAAAGTAATGCTCAACATAAGGAATGAACGCTTCGCATTCATATCGCACAAGCACTTATCACATAACTTGTTGTATTTGATTTGCACAGTTTCTTAGGTAATCTAGTTATCTGCAAATATGTGTCATCTGAGAAGATCAAGAAAATACTACCATCACATGTCCATATGATACATTCGTGTATAGAAGAATGTCTTTCAGCCTATGTAATGTTCCAACAATTTTTCAAAGGTGCATGATGTTAATTGTTGATGAGTTTATTGAAGGCTTCAAGGACATGTTCATGGATGACTTCTCAGTTTTCAGGGTTTCGTTTGATGGGTGCTTCAAAAATCTAAAACGTGTCACTTCATGGTCACCGAAGGGATTGTTTTAGGTCACAAAATTTCTTGTGAGGGGATTGAAATTGATAAGGCCAAGTAAGACACAATTGAGAAGCTTCTCCCATCCATTGCTGTAAAAGATGTTCGGAGTTTTCTTGGGCATGTCAGCTTTTATAGAAGATTTATTAAAGAGTTTTCCAAAATCTATAATCTCATGATGAAGTTATTAGAAAAAGACGCACCTTTTGAATTTGATCAGAATTGTCTAAGTGCTTTCCTGACCTTGAAGGAGAAGTTAGTCCGTAAACTGATTGCGAAAACCCCAAATTTAGAATGGTCGTTTGAGCTTATGTGTTACGCCGGTAATTGGGCAGTAGGGACAGTATTAGGACAAAATCATAATAAAGAATTCAAACCTATTTACTATGTGAGCAAAACTTTAAATCTAGCCCAAGGGAATAACACCACAACGGAGAAAGAGCTATTAGGAATTGGTTTTGCTTTTGACAAATTCATATCTTACCTGGTTCTCTCCAAGGTCATTGTGTACACTGATCATGCTGCAATCAGGTACCTCCTCTCGAAGACAGATGCTAAGCTAAGACTGATTAGATGGATTCTTCCCCTACAGGTTTTAATCTAGAAATTCAAAAAAAGAAAGGATAAAAAAATGTGGTGGGTGATTGCTTATCACACTTGACGAATATTGAAAGATACAGTAGTGGATCTAAAATGATAAATGACACTTTTCAAAATGAAAATCTTTATTGGGTCCAGAAGAGGTCTACCTAAGATAGCGAGTGTCCCTAGTTTGCCGACTTTGTGAATTATTTAGTGGAACAATTAATCCCTTCACAGTTTTTCTATTAGTAGAGTAAGAAATTTCTTTTTGATATCAAACATTACTTGTAGGAGGATCCTTTTTTATACAAACTCTGTGCGGATCCAATGGTGTGATGTTGTGTCTCACATGCTGAGGGATGAAAGATTTTGGTCGTCACTCTTCAGTAACACTCGGAAGTTTGTTGTAACGTGTGACTAATGGCAACAAAGTGGTAACTTATCTAAACTCGATTAAATGAAGCAAACTCCTATCTAGCAATGTGATATTTTTGATGTGTGGAGCATTGATTTGATGGGTCCTTTGCCGAACTCTAATAGGAACATATTTGTGTTGGTACCTGTCGAGTATGTGTCTAAATGGGTGGAAGGTCAGGCTCTTCTCACAAATGATGCACAGTGTGGTTGTCAAGTTCTTGAAAAAGTTATTTTCTCATTTTGGCACTGATAGCAATTATTAGTGTGAGGGCACCCACTTTTTGTAACACTTAGTTTGAAAAGTTAATGAAGAAATATGGAGTACCATATCGTGTTGCCACGACTTATCACCCTCAAACTAGTGGCCAAGTTGAAGACACCAACTGGGAGCTAAAGCCCATTCTTGAGAAGATAGTTCATCATAACTTGAGCATGATTGATCGAATCGATTGATGATATTCTCGAGGCTTACGGAATAGTATATAAAACATCAACTAGGCATACACCATATCGTCTGGTCTATGGGAAGGCATACGATCTACCAGTAGAGCTTGAGCATCAAGCATATTGGGCAATCAAGTTATTGAATTTGGATACAAGTGATGCATAGAAAAAAGGAACTACTAGTTGAATGATTAGAGGAGCATAGGCTGAATGCATTTGAAAATGCACTTTTGTATATAGAAAAAGTGAGAAGAATTCATGATAGCCACCTCAAGAAGGAGAAGCAATTCCAGGTTAGGGAGCAAGTTCTTTTTAACTCTAGGTTAAAGCTTTTTCCTAGAAACTCAAGTCTCATTGATCAGGACCATACACTGTCACTCAAACATTCGCTCATGGGGAATTCAAAATTTCCCACCCCACGAAGGGAACATTCAAGGTTAATGGTCACATGTTGAAACATTATGCCATTAGAGAGGAAATTCTTCAACCATGAAGCTGTGGTGCTTTATTACTGCATGAACCACCCGGTTAGGCAGGTACGTCAAGCTAGTGACATTAAATTAGAGCTTCTTGGAAGGCAACCCAAGTCATGGTTTTATTTTTCATTTGTTGTGTGGTTTTATCTTTTTTGTTTTAAGTTTATTTTCGTAATTACTGTGGCAGTTTTCACTCGTCCTGAGCTTTTCAGGGTACCTTTGTCTTGTTTCAACTTGTTGAAATTTTTCTGATTTCTCTGATGTGCTCATTAACCTACCTTTGAGTAAGAAGTACACTTTACCTGGACTATCATTCCGAATGTCTCCTATTTTGCAAAGAAAATATTGGATTAAGATTTTGATAAATATTGTAGACAACCAAAAAGAAAACATAGGATTAGGGTTTTAATTAAAAAATAGGTGACATTACTATAAGAAAACATAGGATTAGGGTTTTTATTCAAATATAGTACGCATTTCCAAAAATTTTAAACCCTAATATAAATATGATTTAAGAATATCTGCAATAAAAATAAGCAGATATTCTCAAAAGAAAATATAGGATTATGGTTTTGATTGAAAAATATGAGACATTATTTTAAGAAAAACAAAGGATTAGTGTTTTGATTAAAATATAGGACACAATGCAAAATAAAATATTGGGATTAGGGTTTTGATTTAAAAATATGTGATATTCCGAACATAAAACATAGAATTAATGTTTTGAATAAAAAATAGTAGATATCCCGAAAAGAAAAGAAATAGAGGATTATGGTTTAGGATTTTGAAAATAAATCATATCATTAGAGTTTCATTTCAAAAATAGCAGACATTCTGAAAAGAAAAGAAAGGTTTAGGATTTTGATTGAAAAATTGGAGCCATTCCAAAAAGTAAACAATGGATTAGAGGATTATGGTTTTGATTCAAAACCAATAAATAACGTACATGAAGGAAAGAAAACATAGTATTAGATAAATAGGTTGGATTCCGAAAAGAAAACATAGGATTAGCGTTAGGCATTGTCTATTATTTTTTAATCAAAACCCTAATCATCAGATGTCCTATTTTTCAATTAAAGCCATAATCCTATTTTCTTTCCGGTACGTCTCATATTCTTCAATAAAAACCCTAACCTATGTTTTTTATTGGGAATATCTTCAATGATTCAATCAAAACCATTATCCTATTTTTGTTTTTTTGAAATGTCTCCTATCTTTCAATCAATACCCGAATCCTATGTTCTAAGAAAAAGGACACATTTTGAAAAGAAAAAAAATTACTAATAATATCTTTCAATCAAAAACCGTAATCCTTTGTTTCTTTTCAACATGTATCATATTTCTACCAGTCTAATTCTGAATGTCTGCTATTTTTGAAAACAAAACACAATGAAGCCTATGTTTTCTTAATGTAGTGTGTCATATTTTTAAATCAAAACCCTAATCCAATATTTTCTTTTGGTAATGTTTTTTTATTTTTGAATCAAACAATAATCCTATGTTTTCTTTATGTAATGTCTCATATTTTTCAGTCAAAACCCTAATCCTATTGTTTCTTTTTAGAATGGCTCATATTTTTCAATCAAAACCCTAATCTTATGTTTTTTTTTGGGAATATCTTCTATTTTTTAATCAAAATCCTAATCGAATGATTTCTTTTATAAATGTCTCCTATTTTATGGTTTTTAACCAAAACCATAATCCTATGTTTTCTTATAGTATTGTATACTTTTTTCAATCAAAACCCTAATTCTATGTTTTATTTTTGTAATGTCTCATATTTTTCAATAAAAACAATAATCATGCTTTCTTTTTCCTAATATCTTATTTATATGTTTTGAATCAAAAATCACAATGCTATGTTTTCTTTCATAATGTCTAGTATAACTCAAAGTATTATTCTTATGTTTTATTTAAGTAATATCTCCTCACTTTTTGAATCAAAAACACTTAGTCCTATGTTTTTTCTTTAGGAATGTGTTCTATTTTTCGCTTTTGAATAAAAACTATCTACTCTTTTCTATTTTGAATGTTTCCTTTCTTAATCATAACCATAATCCTATCTTTTGTTTGTGAATGTTCGCTAATTTTTAATCAAAGCATTAATCTCGATCGTGTGAAAAATATAAGATTATGGTTTTGAACATAAAATAGAAGGCATGCAATAAGAAACCATAGGATTATTGTTTTGATTCAAAAATAGTAGACATTCCGAAATGGAAATATTAGATTTGTGTTTTGATTGGCAGATATGAGACATTTGAAAAAGAAAACATGGGATTATTGTTTTGATACAAAAATATGAGACATTCCACATAACATAGGGATTTTCATTAAAAAATTGGAGGCATTGTAAAAAAAAACATCGGATTAGGGTTTTGATTAAAAAATATGATACATTCCAAAAAGAAAACATAGAATTATAGTTTGATTCAAAAAGATAGCGTACATTTCCAATAGAAAAATATAAGATTACGTGTTTTGATATTGGTGGCATTACGTAAAAATAAAAATTGGATTAGGTTTTTGATTGAAAAAATATGATATATTATTAGAAGAAAATATAGGATTAGTGTTTCGGTTAAACACCAAAAGGCGATGATATTTCAGAAACATAGGATTATAGTCTTGATTCAAAAATAGTAAATATTCAAAGAAAAGGAAACCTAATATTAAAGTTTTGATTATAGGAGTCATTCACAAAAGAAAACATATATGATTAGGGTTTTACTTATGTGAGATATTACTGGAAGGAAAACATTGGATTATTATTTTTGATTAAAAATGGAGACATTCACACCATAAGATTAGGGTTTTAATTTTTTTTAAAAAAAGAGACTTTACTATAATAAAAAACTTAGGATTTGGGTTTTGAATGAAAAATAGGAGACATTACTCATTTTTAATAGGACAAGGATTGAGGTTTTGATCTCGAAAGAATTGAAGCAATTTCAAACTATCATTCGGAATGTCTAGTATTTTTCAAATTAAAATAGTATTAGGTTTTAAATTCAATGTTTTGAATAAAAATATAGAAATGTTTTTAGAATCCAAAAAGACATAGGATTGTTTCTTTAATTTAAATATAGTAGGAATTTTGAAAAAGATAGGATTAAGGTATGATTGAAAAATAGAGACATTAATATAAGACATAGGATTATGGTTTCAATTAAAAAATAGTAGACATTATTGAGAAACTCTACTAAAAATATACTTTTAAGAATGTTTCTTTATAATCACATTAGCAAACATTTCAAAAAGAAAATGTATAGATGAGGACTCCTTACTATAAGAAAATATATGATTATGGTTTTCAATAAAAAATAAGATGCATTCCAAAAAAAAAGTTAGGATTAGGATTTTTATTGGAAAATATAAGACATTCCGAAAATAAAACTTAGTATTAGGGTTTTGAATAAGAAATAGTAGACATTCCGAAAATAAAACGTTTGATTAGGGGTTTGATTGAAAAATAGGAGATACATTGAAAAGAAAACAAAAGATTAGAGTTTTGATTAAGAAATAGCAGACATTCCGAAAACAAATCATAGGATTAAACTTTTGATTCAAATATAGTAGATATTCCTGAAAGGAAACATAGGATTAGGGTTTTGATTAAAAAATAGGGGACATTATTATAAGAAAACATTGGACTCGATTTTTTATTGAAAGATAAGCGACATTCAGAAAACATAAGATTCGGCTTTTAATTCAAATATAGTAGGGCATTCGAAGAAAACATAGGCGTATGATTTTGATTGAGAAAATATAAGTATCATTATAAGAAAACATAACATTATTGTTTTGCATATAGGAGAGTACTATAAAGGAGAAGCAAACTAGCATTTTATTACAAAATTGTATACATTACAGACTAGGATTAGTGGTTTTGAATGAGAAATATAGAGGCATTTGAAAAACATAGGACTATAGTTTTTGATTATAACACTTTATACATTCTCAACGATGTAAACACATTGTTAGTGGGTTTTGATTATAGTGAGGCATTCCAATAAAAAACTAAATATTATGGTTTTAATTAAAAAATATGAGATATTACAAAAAAAAACATACAATTATTGTTTTCATTGTAAAAACTAGCAGACATTCAATAGTCTGAAAACATAAATCTGATTGTCTTTCGATTAAAATGGGATGAGCATCTCGATAAGAGTGGACTAATTTCTTGATTAAAAATTGGAAGGAAACTCAATCAAAATTAGGATTAAAAGTTTTGATTATATGATACATTATGAAAAGGAAACATACGATTATTGTTTTGATTAAAAAATATCAGACATTTCCAAAAAAAAAAACATATAAGATTAGTGATTTGATTGGAAAAATAGGAGGACATTAATTATGAAGAAAACATAGGACTATAATTGATTAAAAAATATTGGAGCATTATGAGCGGATAACGAAGGATGGGGTTTTGATTAAAAAAAATAGGAGACAATACTCACAAACGGACATAGGATTAGAGGTTTTTGATTCAAAATATTAAATAATATTAAAAAACCATGGGATTTTGTTTTGATTGAAAAAAATAATGAATATTCTAAAAGAAAAAAAAATGGATTATGGTTTGATTCAAAAATGAAAAATAAGACAAATTCTAAAAAGAAAACATAGGATTTGGGAATTGATTGAAAGATAGGATACAATTTGAAAAGAAAACATAGGATTAGGGTTTTGATTGACCAATAGGAGCATTTCGAAAGGAAAAACATAATCTTACAGTTTTGATTGGAAAAATATAACACATTCAGAAAAGAAAACGTCCGGAAATATGAGACAATGAAAAAAAAAAACATCAGATTACAGTTTTGATTAAAAATTAGCATACATTACCAAAACAAAATATAGGATTAGGGTTTGATTAAAATAAATCAGGCATAATAAAATGAAAAAAAGGATTATTGTTTTGATTCAAAACTAAAAAGTGGGACATTCTTGAAGAAGGAAATGGGATTAAGTGTTTGATTCACAAAAAATAAGGCATTATAAAAGAAAACATAGTATTGTTATTTTGATTGAAGATAGAAGACATTACTAAAGAAAACATATGAATATGGTCTGATTCTAAAATATAGTAAACATTACCAAAAAAGCATAGGATTATGATTATAATTAAAAAACATTTAACATTCAAAAATAGTAGACATTACGAAAGAAAACATAAGATTATGGTTTTGACTCAAAAAAGGTGCCATTTTGAAACTAAACCATAGGATTAGGATTATTATTTCAAAGGAGCTATTCTGAAGAAATCAAGGATTAGTTTTTTATTCAAATATAGTAGGCATTCAAGAAACAAAACATACAGGATTAATGTTTTGATTGAAAAATAGGAACATTACTATAACAAAGGATTAGATTAAAGGTTTTGAAATTTGAAAAATACGAGACATTCTTGTAAAATATAGGATTAGGATTTTTGTTGAAATAGGGAGACATTAATAGAAAAAAGGTTAGGGTTTAAGTCGAAAAATAGGAAACATATCAAAAAGAAAAGTTACTATTAAGGTTTATATTAAAAACATAGGAGACATTAAAACACATCAAAAGAATGAGTTTTTCTTTCAAAACTATAAAATGGAATAACATTCAAAAGAAAAAAAAAGAGTTAAAGGCTCGATTGAAAATAGAGACAATCTAAAAAGAAAACATAGATTACGGTTTTTATTGAATAACAGTAGACATCCCAAAAAAAACTTAAGATTATAGTTTTGATTGAAAACTGATTATTAGGACACATTCCGTAAAGAAAACTTAGAATTAGTGTTTTGATTGAAAAATTATAGACTTTGTGAATAGAAAACATAGGATTAGGGTTCTAATTAAAAAGTAGAGGCATTCTTGAAAGAAAACATTGGATTAGGATATTGATTAAAATAAATAAGACATTATTATGGAAAACATAGGATTATAGTTTGGTCAAAAACTAAAAAATAGGGATGTTCAAAAGAAAACATATATTGGGTTTGATTCTGGGAATAGCAAGCATTATCAAAACAAAATATAGGACTATTGTTTTGATTCAAAGGAATCAGGGTTTTCATTCAAAACTAAAAATGAGTGGTTACAACAATAAAACATAGGATTTTTAGGTTTTGATTGAGAAACTAGGAGGAAGTTATAATAATAGAAAACATAGGATTAAGATTTTTGATTCCAAAAATAGTAAACATTATGAAACAAAATTTTGGATTAAGGGAGTTGATTAAAAATATTAGGTATTTCAAAAACATAGGATTAAGGTTTAATTAAAAATGGGAGAATATTACAAAGAAAACGCTAAGATTAGGTTTTATTTCAAAATATGAGGCGTTATGAATGGTAGAGATTCCCGAAATAAAAAGAGAGTATTTTGGTTTTGATTAAAAAAAATGAGACATTCTGCAAGAAGAAACAAAGGACTTGGGTTTTCAGTCAAACCAAAAATAATGACAATAAGAAAACATTGGATTTAGGATTTTTGTGAAAATAGGAGACATTCCGAAAAGAAAAACATAGGTTACAAGATTGGAAAAATATGACACATTACTATAAGGAAACATAGTATTATGGGTTTGAATAAAAACTGCATAATAGGGGACATTTCCAAAAGAAACATATGACTAGAGTTTTGATTAAAAAAAAGTAGCCATTCTGAAAAAATATATAATATTAGGGTTTTGATTGAAAAATATGAGACAGAATGAGACATTATAGAAACAATAGGGTAATGTTTCCTAATGAATAGCTGATATTAAAAAATAATAGACATTCCAAAAATAAAACGTAGGTTAGAGTCATGATTCAAAACTGATAAATAGGAGACATTATGAAAAGATCCTTAATCCTATCTTTTCTTTTTGGAATGGTTCTTATTTTTGAATAAAAATCCTAATATTATATTTTATTTTCAGAATGTCTTCTATCTTTAAATCAAAACTTAAACCCTATGTTTTCTTTTCTTAATGTTTCTTATTTATTAGTTTTTATTCAAAAACCTAATCCTTTTTCTTTCGAAATAATAATATCTATCTTTTAATCAAAACTAAACCCTATTTTCTTTTCGTAATGTCTCATTTTTTCAATCAAATCCATAATCCATATATTTTCTTTTAGAATAGGTTTATTCACGAATTAAAACCTAATCAATTTTCTTTGAGAATGCTATTTTAAATCAAAATCTAATTCTACTGTTTTTCTTTTCGGAATATCCCCTATTTATCTGTTTTTAGATAAAACCTAACATATATATTTTCTTTCAGAATGTCTCTTATTTTTAGAATTGAAACCCTAATTCTTTATTTTCTTTTTAAGAGATTGCTACCGTTTTAATCAAAAAGCCTAAGCCCTTTCTTTTCTTTTGGAATAATGTCCAATGTTTTAATTTTGAATCAAAACCCTAATCCTTTGTTTCTTTTCGAATGCCCTGATCGTTCCAATTAAAACCATAATCCTATCTTTATTTAGTGATCTCTACTAATTTTTAATCAAAACCCTAATCATTTTTTTTTCTTTTGAGTAACCTAGTTTTTGGATAAAAAGTCTATTCCAATGTTCTCTTTTGGATACTATTTTGGATATAACCCTATTCCTATGTTTTCTATTGTGAATGCCTCTTGTTATTGAGTCAAAAACCTAATCTTATGTTTTCTTTCGAGATTGTATGCTATTTTTTAATCAAAACAATAATCATATGTTTACTTTTCTTAATGTCTCATATTTTTTAATCAAGACCATAATCCTAATTTTTTTTTTGAAATGCCTCCTATTTTTTATTCAAAACCCTAATCTTATGTTTTTCTTTCGGAATGTCTGCTATTTTTGAATAAAACAATATTACATATTTCTTTTCATGAGTGTTTCATATTCCCTCGGTAAATAATTCAATGTTTTTCTTTTCGAGTATCTCATATTTTTTCAATCAAAATCATCACATGTTTTCTTTTAGTAATATCTCATATTTTTAATCAAAACGAATCAAATTACATGAATGACTTTTATTTTTTAATCAAAAATCTAATCTTATGTTTTCTTTTCACAATGTTTACTATTATTTAAACAAAAAAATAATCCTATGATTTCTTTATGCAATAATCATATTGCAACAAAACCTAATCACTATTTTTATTGGAGTTGCCTTATTATTATTTTGAACAAACCCATAATCCTAACTGTATTCTTTATTAATGTCTCTCCTATTTTGTTTTTTTTTATCAACATAATCCTATGTTTATTTTGGGAGCCAATCTATTTTAATCCCAACCCTTAATCTATATTTTCTTTTCAAATGTCTTCTATTT
>NC_052490.1:2172947-2225175 GCF_009730915.1 Dioscorea cayenensis subsp. rotundata
ATGGCTCTATACCATGGAATACAAGTAGAGAAGCTCTTATCGACTCACGAACACGAACTATCACCGTGGCCATTCAACGATCTCGCTAGGGATGCCTTTAATGTATCTATAGCTCGGTAGAGACGGACAAGTAGCCTTTGACGACCACAGCTCCATCTGCGACTATGGTTGTATAATACTCGATATAAGCTAGCGAGAGTCAAGCTACAGGTAGTCTGTAGGAAGCTCGTCATGCTCCTCTATGGTAGTAAAGTCCTCATCAGTATAACACAGCAAATCATGAGCGTGTGGCGCTCATACTATAGTGATATCCAAATGCTCAAACTATATCCGTCAACGCTATCGAAACTCTTTCGTAGCGGTCAAACTCGAATGGCGATAGTAACTCCAGCGTCGACATACTGAGATACCTTGGCTTGCGAATAGATAGTAACTCTCCTCCGACTACTACCAGACAACACCTTATCAACCTCACTCAGCCATATCATCAGTGAGCTAAAATTCTCTAAGTGCACTCAAGTCCGGAATCGAGTTTGTCTAAACTTGAGTTTCAATAGTCTCTCAAAGCGGAGCTCGGTGCTCGATGACATCAAAACTCCACTCTGTTCCAGCTCGGGTGAGGGGCTCGCGTGGATGTTTGCTGGCCACTTTCTTTGTTTTGGGGCCATATCGCAGAATTGAAAAGAAATCGATCAAATTCATTCAAAAATAAAATACTGCAGAAATCCACAAGGTCGTGATGGAAATTCCACACCACGTGTCGATCCACGAGGCATGAAACCGCACACGGCCACTATGTAATATGCTACAAAAATACATCATAAATTCATTCTAAAAATGCTTCTAAAACAAACATTCATCATTTAAACATCAAAACAAAGCACATTCAACAGGTTTAATTGAATAAAATCAAGTACGATGAAGAAAAGAGAGAATAAGTGTTTACTAACAAGATGAAGGTAAAAACCTTGAAATATGCGGAAAACTCGGTGAAATCTCTCTAAAACGCAGCGGTGCAAGGTCGAGGAGAGTGCAAGGATGCGTTCTCAAAGTGTTTGGGGAGTGAAAATGAAAAGATGAACAAGATTTTTAAAGAAATCAAGGCCTTCAGATTACAGCCATCCGCAGGCGTGTGGAAATTTCATCACGCTAGTGTGACTCCGCAGAGGAGCTTCACGAGGGGTAGACACACACCCTTAGCGTGCTCTCGGGATAGCACTCTTTTAACTCTGAATGCATCCACATGGGGTGTGAAAATTACCCACGCCTGTATACCCGACCGACGGGGCACCTACACGCACACTTGTTCCCTTTATCCACGACGAGAATTTCTCTAAGTGTTTTCACTGCGCCTTTGTGAAAATTTCACATGGTCGTGGACCTTCACAAGGCCCTTCATAGGGGCATTCGCACATCCATGTATCTTCCAACGATGGAGGGGATTTTCTCTAGAGAGTTTCACACCGGCGTGTCGAGATTCCCTATGCCCATGTGCAGTTTACAAGGTCAGACACAGGGGTAGACACTACGCCCTGTGTCTTAGAGGATAAAAGCTCTAAAACATCTGTAAAGAAACACACGGCCATGTGGAAATTACACACAAGCATGTGACCATCATAGAGTCGATTTCACAAGGGCAATCACACACCCTTGTGTCCTCTTGGGATGAGCTCTGAATGAAAACACATGCCCATGTGGAATTTCCACATGGCCGTGTGTCTTCTCTAGAAGACTTAGAAAAAATTACAGACCCTATAAAAAATTTTTGCACACTTATACACATCTGAGCATGCCTATATTATGGGAAAGTAACCAGAGAATCATGAAAAAGCGGTCGAACGAACAAGAAAAATTTGCCACATACAATTAAGAACATGATAACACCAACAATCCACAAGAAAATCGCATCAATAGGATGTAAAAGATCAAGACACCAACACTCAAGCTCTTATTTATGCAAACACTATCTAATACCAGGAAAAACAGTGAAGACTTGGGTTATCTCCTAAGAAGGGCTTGTTCAGCGTCACTTAGCTGAGCGTGCACTGAACTTACCTCTGCTGGGGCTCATAGATAAAGATTTCCCTCTTACCCATGACTTGTAATCATGATGAACATAGTTTTTTGAAGGTAGAAGGGGAGTCATCAAGTTTGTTACCACACAAGGGTTCATCACCATTACTCCGTTCTTGCTTTCATCCGCGATTAGCCTTAGGGGCATTTCTTGTGGCGTCTTCTTGACGCTTCATCTTACCGAGCATCTTCTTCATGATCCCCGGCGTAGGTTGTACCTTGTCTTCTAGACCAAGCATCGCTGACTTTTCATTCTCCACTTCTTGGTCTAGCACCCTTTTTATATGGAGTGCTGGATGCATCATTTCCTGCATATATTCATCTATTAGTTCATCAGTAGTGTCAAGAAAGTGAAGAGTATCATCAAAGTCTAGAATGACTCATGGCTTGCACGAGGCAATCGTAAACTTGTCATCCCCAACTCGTAAAGTCAACTCCCAGCTGTCCATATCAATGAGAGCCCTAGAAGTGCGCAAGAATAGCCTCCCATGTATCAGCGGGACCTCGATATCCTCATCAACATCCAACACTTCAAAAGTCCATAGGAAATATGTACTTGTTAACCTTCACAATACGTCTTGATGATGCCCTCGGATGTCTAACCGTTTTGGTCTACGCAATTGTAATGTTATCCGAGTGGGCCTAGGCTCTCCCAAGCCTAACTTTTGGAAGAATGTGAAGCTTCCGGGGTACTTCTTGTTGTTCGGCAAATTCTTTTTGTAACTACGCTTGAACATAAAGCGTATAGGATCATAGATGCAGTCTGCTCCAACTTCCTCTTGTTGGTTAAGAGGTCCTTGAGAAACTTTGCATAGCAAAGCATTTGAGACAGTGCCTCGACAAATGGGATATTGATGTGCAACTGCTTGAATAGACCCAAGAACTTCTTATATTTTTCATCATTTTTGTCATTCTTCAATCTTGAAGGATAAGAAATTCTTGGCTTGTATGGTGGGGATACTACCTTCTTCCCTTTGTTTGCTCTCTCCTCAACCTCCACAATCTCGGATGCTTTAGCATTGGTCTTCTCACTTAGAAGCCTACCCTCAACCTTACGACCACTTCTCCAAGTGATCACATTCACATGTTCTCTCCGATTAGTTTCGGTGTTACTGGGCAAGCTTCCTTGAGGTCTCTCCGATAACAATTTCGCAATTTGCCCCACTTGACTCTCCAAATTGTGCAATGACGCGGTGTGGTTGCGAAGTGTGGCTTCAACCGATTTAAATCATATATCTGACAAATGAATGAACTTGGTTAAAGCTTCTCTAGATCGGTCATCCGGTTTTTCCAACCACAGAAACTCGGTTCTCCATATCACGGGGGCTTGTTATTGTTCTTTGGAAACCGTGGTGGTGCCATTATCTTCCGTTGCTCTTAATTACTCCATGAAAGATTTGGGTGGCTTCTCCAACCTGAATTGTAGGTGTTGCTATATAGATTGCCTTGGTTTCTAATTGCATTACCCACAAAGTCCACTTGTTCTACTGAGGGTGTACCACCAATAGAAATAGGGCAATCAGATGGCGCATGTCCTTCCCCACACCCTATGCAACTAGTCACGCCCACCACTCTAATAGAAGGTAGAGTGTCTAACTTCTTGCTCAAAGACTCCACTTGGGCCGCCGATGAAGTAACTGTGTCAATCACATGAAGTAAAGCTACGTTCTTTCTGTTTCTTGTGTTCTATTAATAAATTTTCATAGCCATTTCTTCAATGAGAAGCCGGGCTTCTTTCGGTGTCTTATTCCCTAAGGTGCCTCCTACTATAGCATCAAGTAACTATCTTGTGCTCAGATTCAACCAATTATAGAAAGTCTGAATGACCATCTACTCGGGGAACCCATGTTGAGGACATTTCCGTAGGAGCTCCTTGAACCTATCCCATGTCTCAAATAGAGACTCCAATTCTGTTTCCATAAAAGAGGATATTTCATTCCTAAGCTTTGTAAATTTTTTGAGAGGGAAATATCGGGCAAGAAAAGCTTCTATCATCTCCTCCCATGTAGTGATAGATGCTTTACGTAATGAATATAGCCATTGCTTCGCTTTCCCTTTCAAGGAAAACTGGATAGCCCTCAACTTATTGGCATCATCCGTAACACCATTGATCTAGAGCATGTCGCACACTTCCAAGAAGTTTTCTATATGATTGATTGGATCCTCATCGGCCAAACCATTAAATTGTGCCAATCTGCTGTAACATTTGGATGAATCTTTGGCTTAAGCTCAAAAATTCTAAGTCGTGATCGGTGGCGCATAATGCTAGATTGTGTCCAAGAGCTGCTGATGCGGCATAATCGAGCATGGTGTCCTATGCTGCCCATTTCTGTTCTTCTATATCGGACCCTTCACCTTCTACCTCAGACTTGATTTGTACGTTTCTTGCATAAGTTCTTTACCCCTTGTATGAAATGTTCGTTTTAAGTTCGGGGATCACCTTCAACCAATATCGAAGAGTTCCCTTGGGTCATAACACGGAGTTACTGACCAAAGAAAGAAAAAAACAAATCGGAATGATGGAATAATAAGAAAGTGTGAAATAGAATAAATATTGAATAGCTAAAATAACAAAGTGCAAAGTGCTTCTAAAATGCCTACTTCCGGTAACGGGCTAAAAACTTAACAACGCTTTTTTGCGTGTGTACCGCAAGTGCACGGATTTGTCGAAGTAATAATACACCGGTGAGTAGGTAGTCGAATCCACATGGAATAGTGATTACAAACACAAAGATTGTTATTTAACTAGAACAAGGATGAATTAATAGTGATGTGAATAAGAATCAATGCAAATAGAAATAAGAAAAGAAGAAGAACGTGTAAAAATAAGATAGGAGAGGCAATCGACGATAAACGGGCCACCCAGACATTGCTCACCATAGGATTATTGTTTCAAATACAAGACCAATCATTATGTTCCCTAACTAAAGATTAATGAGTCATATAGATCCTTAAACATACGGTGCCAAAACTTAATGTCAACCATGACTAACCCTACACTATACCCCGATGGAGAAATCTCTTAGTTTCGACATCTCACGATATGCTAGGTTGCTTAGGGCTCTGGGGATTCCAATTGATAAATCCTATTTTCTAAAAAAGATCTAACCATTTGGTCCATGCGAAAGACCCCTAGTCACAATTAATCCCCAGATACTAAGGATTACTTCAATGCTTCACTCCGTTGCTTGCGTAACTAAGTCCCAGCGGAGTTCATCTCTTAGCACTTCACACTATTATGACTGCAAAGAACTCTTGGAATGTGTAGATAGAATAAATCTCACCGGAGGTGAAAGGGGATGTTCCGCTACCTCTCGACTCACCTTCTCAACCCTCTCCAATTTAGTATTGTCTAACCCTCATGGTGTGTCACTAATCCACAAGGATTACCAAAATGGATTCTCAACCGTAGTGTCACTCTAAGGGAAAATCAACTCAACAAGCATTCATGATTGGAACTCAATTAAAACATCAATTAAAGGAAGCATAACAAAAGGTCAAAAAAACAACATCATCCTAGGGTTTACAAGTCCAAGTACCCACTAGGGGTTTAGCTCTCCATGGAGCAAAATAAAATCAATAATAAAATCAAAAGTAAAAAATACGTAATCCATAAAAAAAACCACCTTGTTTTTGTATCAATGGTCTTGTTGAGTGGCCGCATCTTCTCTAAAGGTCCCCTCATCAAGCCTAGGGCACGACTCGCGGGATCGGTACCGACGAAAGCTCCACCAATAATTCTCTTCTGAAGGAAGCATGATGTCGAAGGCCGTGAAACCCTCCAAAAGCCTAGCCAAAGCCTCTCCAAACCATAGCCGCGAGCGGCTCCAATGGTGAGAAATGATAGCCAAAAGATGGAAAGAAGGACCCTTAAATCGGGCTGAACTTGTGATTTAAATAGGGCTCGAATTGGGCATCCACACGGGCGTGTGGAATTTTCACATGCCCGTGTGAATCTCCAGGAAATCGATTTTTCTGCGGCCTGTGAACAGTAACTGCCATAGTAAATTGCTACAGTGATTTACAACAACGCATGTTACAGTGTCTACTATAGTAATCCGGCAAAATACTGCCGAATCAACACTCTTCATCGAGGCAACATAAACGCGTACACGTCTACGCTATAGATTGCGTTGCATCTTCAAACAAAAGCACATTTAACAACAATCTTGCTAGTTTTGCACAAGTCAGAATACACGAGTGTGATGGCCTTTGTGCCCTTCCAATTTGCATATTTCTTTGAACACCACGGAGGTTGGCATAGACTCGCATGTATTTGAGCACAACTTGTGTCTTCACGTTTGTTCACTCCAAGATTTCATCAACTAAGTGCACTTACAATCTACTTTGGCTTCTTTCTTCTATTTTTGTCTACACAACCTTACGTGCACAAAAGAACACAAATACACATGTATTAGGGATAAAATCTGAGAAACATAATGCTCATCGTAAGAAAAGAATACTTTATAATACTAATACACAAGCACTTATCAAACATGATACCAGGGTTATGATTAAAAACTGAAAACGAGACATTTCGAGAAGAAAACATGGGATTAGGATTTTGGCTTAGAAATAGTGGACATTCCGAAAAGAAAACATATCATTAGGGTTTTGTTTGAAAAATAGGAGAAATTCCAAAAAAAACTTAAGATTAGGGTTTTGATTAAAAAAATTTGATACATTACGAAAAGAAGACATATGATTATTGTTTTGATTAAAAAAATAGGAGGTATTCCGTAAAAAAATATATGATTAGGGTTTTAATTCAAAAATAGAATGCATTCCAAAAAGAAAACATAGAATTAGGATTGTGAGAAAAGAAAATAGTAAACATTCCTAAAAACAACACATTGGATTAGGGTTTTTATTGAAAAAAATAGTAGACATTCAAAAAGAAAATATAGGATTAGTGTTTTTGATTGAAAAAAATAGGATACATTACTATAAGAAAACATAGGATTATGGTTTTAATTTAAAAAAATAGTAGACAGACAAAAATGAAAAACATAGGATTACTTTTTTTGGTGAAAGATAGGAAACATACCAAAGAGAAAAGATTGGATTGTGATTTTTATTCAAAAATAGGACACATTATGAAAAGAAAACATAACGACTAGGGTTTTGATTAAAAATATGTTATATTCCAATCAAAAACCATAATCTTAGATTTTCAATCAAAACATTACTATAAGAAAACATAGTGTTTTTGTTTTGATTAAAAATAGAAAAATAGGGGACATTTCCGAAAGAAAACATAGGATTAGGGTTTTCGTTAAAAAATATGAGACATTACGAATACAAAATATACGATTATTGTTTTGATTTAAAAATAGGAGCCATTGCGAAAAGAAAACATATAATTTGGGTTTTGATTACAAACATTCCCAAAAAGAAAAAAACATTGTATTAGGGTTTTGATTCAATAACGATGAGACATTCATATAAGATTAGTGTTTTCATTGAAAAATAGGAGACATTACTATAAAAAATCATAGGATTTTGATTTTAATTCAAAAATAGTAGACAAGAAGAATAGAAAACATAGGACTCGGGTTTAAATTGAAACATAGAGAGATTTTTACGAAAATGAAAAACATACAATTATTATTTTTATTCAAAAATAGGAGGCATTACAAAAAGAAAACATAAGTCTAGGGTTTTGATTAAAAATATGATACATTTCAATCAAAAACCCTAATCTTGTCTTCAATCAAAACATTACTATTAGAAAACATAGGATTAGGGTGTTGATTAAAAATTGAAAATAAAGGACATCCAAAACAAAACAAAGGATTAGGGGTTTGATTAAAAAATAGCAGACATTCCCAAATGAAAACATAGGATCAGGGTTTTGATTGAAAAATACGATGCATTCTGAAAAGAAAACATGAAACTAGTATTTTGAATCAGGACCCTAATAATACATTTTCTTTTGGAAATGCCCCATATTTTTCAGTTTTTAATCAAAACTCTAATCTTATGATTTATTTTTCATCAAAATCATAGCTTTATGTTTTCTTTTCATAATGCCTCCTATTTTTGAATAAAAATCAGAACTATATGCTTTCTTTTCGATATGTCTCCTATCTTTCAATCAAAACCCAAATCTTATGTTTTTTTAAAACCTAATCCTATATGTACTTATAGTTATCTCTCCTAATTTTCATTCCAAACCGTAATCCTATATTATCTTATAGTAATGTCTTCTAATTTTCTATCAAAACCTTATTCCTATGTTTTCTTTTCAATTGCCTACTATCTTTCAATCAACACCGTAATCCTATGTTTTCTTTTTGGAATATGTCCTATCTTCCAATCGAAACTCGAATACTATGTTTTCTTTTCTTAATGTCTCCTATTTCTCAATTTCATATCAAAACCCTAACCTATGTTTAATTTTCGGATTGTCTACTATTTTTAAATAAAAATCTAATCCTTTCTGTTTTGTCGGAATGTCTGTTATTTTTTAATCAAAACACTAATCCTATGTTTTCTTTATGGAATGTGTCCTATTTTTCAGTTTCGAATCAAAACCATAATCCTCTATCCGAATATCTCATTTTCTTGATTGAAAACTCAAATCCTACTTTTTTGTTTAGTGAATGTCTTCTAATCTGTAATGAAAACTCTAGTCCTATTTTTCGCAATGTCTCATATTTTTCAATGAAAATCTGAATCCTATGTATTCATTTCAAAATGCCTCTTATTTTTGAATCAAAACCCTAATCCTATATTATCATTTTGCAATGTCTACTCTATTTTCAATGAAAATACAAATCCTATCTTATTTTTGAATCAAAACCCTAACCCTAATCCTATGTTTTGGAATGTCTGTTATTTTTTAATCAAAACACTAATCTTATGTTTTCTTATAGTAATGTCTCCTATTTTTCAATTAAAACTATAATCCTATATTTTCTTTTCGGAATGCCTACTATATTTGAATCAAAATCGTAATCCTTTCTTTTCATTTGTTAATGTGTTATAGTTTGCAAACAAAACTTAAATCCTATGGTTTTTTCCCTAATATCTCCTATTAATTAGTTTCAAATTAAAAACATAGGTTAGAGTTTTTTTGATTCAAAACTTATAATTGTATGTTTTGTTTTTGTAATGTCTCCTATGTTTTCCATTCATAATACCTCCTATTTTTAATTAAAATCCTAATTCCACGTTTTCTGTTCTGAATGCCTCGTATTTTTGAATCAAAAGCCTAATATAAAGTTATCTTTTTGAAATGTCTTCTAATTTTTTAATCAAAACAATAATCGTATTCTTTCTTTTAGAAATGTCACCAATTTTTTGGTTTTAAATTAAAACGCTAATCCTATGTTTTCTTATAGTAACAGCTCCTATTTTTCAATTAAGACCCTAATCCTATATTTTTTCCTTTCGAAATGTCTCATTATTTTCAATCAAAATCCTAATCCTATGTTTTCTTTTAGAATGACTCCTATTTTTGAATCAAAACATTAATTTTATGCTTTCTTTTGGGAATGTCTACTATTTTTAAATCAAAACAATAATCTTATGTTTACTTTTCATAATGCCTCGTATTTTATAATCAAAACCCTAGTCCTAAAATTTCTTTTTGAATGCCTCCAATTTTTTTATGAAAACCCTATTTTTATTTTTCTTTTGGGAATGTCTGCAAATTTTTAATTAAAATAATAATCCTATGTTTTATTTTCAGAATGGCTCATGTTTTTCAACCAAAACACTAATCCTATGTTTTCTTTTCTAAATATCAACCTTTTTTTAGTCAAAATCCTAATCTTATGTCTTATTTTCTAAATGTCTCATATTTTTTTGATCAAAACCCTAATCCTATGTTTTTCTCTTCAGAATGCCTACTATATTTCTATCAAAGTCCTAATCCTGTGTTTTCTTTTTTGAATGACTACTATTTTTGAATCAAAATCCTAATCCTATGTTTTGTTATTGTAATATCTCCTATTTTTCAATCAAAACAATAATCCTTAGTTTTTTTTTTTCAAAATGCCTACTATATTTGAATCAAAACTCTAATCGTAGGTTTTATTTATTGAATGTTGATAAGTGCTTGTGTATAAGTAATATGAAGTATTCTTTTATAACATTAAGCATTACTTTTATCAGATTTTATCACTCAAACGTGTGTATTTGTGTTCTTCTGTGCTTGTAGGGTTATGAAGACAAAGTTGGAAGAAATAAATCAAAAGTATATCGTGGATGCATTTGTTGATGAAGTTCTTGGACTGAACAAATGTGAAGACACAAGTTGTACTCAAAGATATGTGGGCGTATGGCAACCTCCATTGTGCTCAAATGAATGCACAAGGTGGAGGGACACAAAGTCAGTCACACTCATCTATCCTGACTTGTCCAATACTAGAAAGAGCTTTGTCAATGTGGTTCCATTCAAGACGTGACACGATCTACCGCATTGATGTGTTCCCATTCATGTGGCCTCGGTGAAAAGAGTGGATTCGGGAACATTTTTGTATACCTCCAAAAGAGTGCTTCCTCGTGAGGCATTCTTGTATACAAATTTGCAGGCTAAGTTGATGCTCTCTGCAGCAAACCTGGTTAGTAAACCATTTATCACTCATAAGTTCATTGCATATCATAAGATGTGCATGCAATGCACTTAATGAATACAAAGTCATAGGATATGCATGCAATTGCAATTTAATATTAAAATATGCCTGTGACCCTTCGGATGGTAATGCTGGAGCTAGGACGGCCATAAGAAATGCCATACTCATCCCACCCACTCTTCATAGCAACCAAGTCAATTTGTTTCTCAAAAACCATATAGGTATAGACTTATATCATTGAGAACATACTTTAGTTTAGCTATAACCAAGACTTTTTACAGTTTAAATCAGAAAATCCTTTACTCAATTACAAAACATAAGTTTTTCAGTAAACACACAAGTTCTGCAAGCTATATTAACAGCACATATAAAGTTATTTGTTCTAGCTTGGTTGCAGCTTTAGTATTTGTAGATTAAAAATTATATTTTAAAGGTAATTAGCTTCCTCGCACACAAACCCACACTTTAAAGTCTCAGCATACGCATATCTGTTAAAGGAATATTGTTCAGACTGCTTCCCACAACTAAGAGAAACTTACCATAATACTTGTGTGGATGTCTTCTATCATCATTGATAGATATGTTGTACATTTTTAGGGTTATCTCTATGATCAAGGTATTCCATACATAACAACAAAGTAGCCACTTACGAGATGATATTAGCAGAGCGTAACAATTATGATGATCATTTAGTACTTAGCTATTGTTTACTACGACCAAGCAGACGAACAATATTTGTTCATACTTTTTCATGGTTTGCATTTTCAATGGCATCCCAGATGCCCATGATGCCCTGTTGATTGACATTTGGCACATAGAAGCAATTCGAAAATAAATGAACTGTTGAGATTGAATGAGTAGTTGATTTTTTTTTTGCTGAGTAGTTTAACATGAAGCTTATTCATGTAAAGCTGTTGACATCTATAATTCTTGAACCATATCAAGAGTAATAAAAAGAACACAAAATAAAGAAGTAAATAGTAGGTCTTATTGATGGATGTCCTCTAACTTGTTGAGATTGATAATATTTAATTTTCCTTCAAAAACTTACTGAATGAAGTTAAACTAAAAAACAGACGTGATGGATGTCTCCCATGAATGAGATAGGAACAACAGAGCCTCTATGAGATTATCTAAAATCCACAAAACAACCATACACTATAATGAAATAAAGAGAAGTTTTTTCACTTTTATCAACATCTATATGCCAAAGAGCTACAGAAAAATTCAATTTTTTATCCTGTCAAAACTCAGTAAAATCAGGCAAAAATGAAAACTTATTGCAATTATTATACAAATTGGTGTGCAAGATCAAGAGCTTCATCTCTAAAACAAATTGATGTCCAAAAAATAGAATCCGAACTCAAAGTCAAAAAGAAGATGATAACATGGCTAAGAAGCAAGTAGAAAAGCTGACAACTTCTTTAACATGTCTTTAAAACATTCATTTAATGAAGGGTAGCTATGAACCAAAACTTGAAACATTCATTTAATATATAGTAGATTGAAAGGGATGCATCATGCAACATTAACCAAAACAACGAGGATTCAAAAACACAAATCTATTGAAAATTTTCAACAATGAAAACATCTCATTTTAAATAAAAAGACATTCCAAGTTTCATTGCAAACCTGAAAATTAAGAGAAAAAACAAATTAGCAAAATTTAAAACAATCTTTTCTTTTATTAAAATAGGAAAATACTAATAGAAATCTCACCAACAAAATAGAAATACTGATGTTAGGAAGATGAAACCATGATCATAATTTTTCGAAATTACATCTGCAAAATAAGAATGAATAAATTAGCTTATGTCATATAAAATAAATAAAAACTCTTCTCCATAAGAAATTGATTACCAGTAGAAGCTATATGATCTTCATCTCATCTTCATTGGGATTAGAAAATCCGACGTCATTATTTTGTGAGTGAGATGTCCCCAGGCCCTATAAGATATAGTTGTAGTTATCTAGACATGAAACATCCTCATATAATTTAGCATTTTATATTAAAAAAATATACCTTTGTAGATATTGCAGATAATATAGCATCTACACCACCTTCCAGACCACTTTGGTGACCAGCAGCTTGAATCAATATATCTACTTTATTCTTCAAATGAGTAATATCATTTTCCATCAAGCTATTTTGACTTTCCAAGAGCCTTTTTTGGCTTTCTAGGTGTTCACACCTTTCCATTAGTTCATGGCGACTAGGATGAGGTCCATGAAGGTCTTTAAGTGAAATTCCTGGATCATACATTCTGCAACGCCCATGGTTATCTTCTCCCATGATGACATGGGAGAATATTTTATCCCTTAGCATACTAGAACTCTGGGAATCCTCTGGTAGTTGGGATGACAAAGTATTCACTTGGGCTTGTCTCATAATTTTATAGTATTTAAAATAGGTAGAACATAATAAATTTAATGGGTAAAATATACAGAATAAGAAAAAATTTGAAGTATGCACAACTCTTCCTATGCAACAGCATCAACAAATGTCCCATCTCTTTTTTGATGTAACATGTAAAGCATATCTAGTCGTGATGGTTCTACCCCATCATTATTGATAGTATAGTACCACAAAAAGTTAATTTCATATTAATCCTAATATTTTCATTGATTGTAAAATTAAAATTGCGTAAGCTTTTATGATAAATTTTACCTCTTCATAAAATCTTCTTGCAAAAATTTTTGTACCAGATCTGTGAGGCATGCTTTGTTTTCCTCTATATAGATTAAATTTCTTGACTGAAATATAATTAAATATGTTAGGAAAATACCTTACCAGAATCACTTTCCCAAAAATCTACCAACCAATTCCATTCTACGTGTTCTAGCTCCAAAGGACAATTTCTTTTTGCACCTACTTGTCACCCTTGAAAGGATTATAATTGTTCTTTTTAAGTTGACATTTAAAATCCTTCCATTTTTTATTAAATGACTGAAGCACCCATTCTTTGAGATTGATGTCAATATCAAAAACATCCTACAACATAATTAAATTTAAAATATCATCAATTTGATTTGGTTAACACAAAATTTTCTAGAAGCATAAGATTATAAACAATACCTGCACTCTTTGCCAAACATTCTCCTTATCTTCTTGTGGCACATGCCTCGAATTTGTGCATCGGGAAGAAAAAAATCTAGGTCTATGTACCATAGTACCTAGAAATTGGCCCAACTCTCGAGCACCATCACCAACTGGTTGTCCTCTACTATTAGCAAGGACCACTCTTTTTGTTGAGTTCCCGTCACTGTTGCATGATCCATCGAGCCTGGGATGACCTCTAACTTTTTTTTGAATTCCTAAAATTATTAAAAAGATATCTCAAATACTGAATTTAAGAGTGAATAATAAAAATTTACAAAATATTCTAACTAGAATCAGAAGTAGACTCATCATGTACACGATTTGAAGTAGGCCAAGTGCTTATAGAGTGGCTTGAGTTGGATAAGATAGAGTCGGACCTTCTACTCAACCACGGGCCTACCACGTCTTAAAAAGAGGCCACATTTAGTCATCACACAAAAAGTTACAGATGTTATTCAAAAACTTAATTAAAAATTAAAAATTGATCAGATAAAATATTTTTTAATTTGGTTTCAAAATATAAATACAAATTGTGAAATAGCAGCAAACCTTTATAAGTCAAATTTCTTAATCAGTATCTTCATCATATTCATCGAGTTGAATCCTTCATTAAAGTAAGAATAGCAACCCTCGATAATGCTAATTCGAAGTCGCTTTACTAGAGTCTAGAATGATTCCTACGAATCCCCCATTGGCAACTACTACGGGTAGAACCTAAAATTGGAACCACAAATGATCACCTTCATGGATTTTAAGACAAAAAAAATTAATAGAATTGAAAGCAAAATCTTACTATGATTGCTTTTTAAGATAAGAATTCATGACTGAATTTTGCAAAATCTAATTAAAAACAGATACTTTATTATTATTGTAATTATTATTTTAAAGGAACTACTTAATTGGAGAAAGTGAGCAGTATGAGCGGAATAATCAAATCTGTTCGCAATCTCCAAACAAATTCCTATAACTAATTTCCTCCAAAAGGAAAACTAGCAATATGAATAGAATAGTCCAGTCGTTCTTCACCAATCTCAAAACAAATGTCTACAAATGCAACCATTCTATCGAACCCAGTCATACTTATCAACCACACACAAAGCTTTCCCTAAAGTTAAACTATTCTTAATCTCAAACTTGTCAATATAAGCAAACTAATGCAATATCATAACAAATCTCTAAAAAAACAAAATTTTCATCAAAAATCACTAATATGCTTAGTAATCACAGAACAAAAAGCTTAACAAAAACAAAATTAATGTTAATCAAATTAACAAAATTAATGTTGGCTTATTACAAATCAATTTTGCAACTTGCGCATAGGGCATATCAAATAGGGAATTTTCATAGCTATGCTTCATCATCACCTTATATATATGTATGTTTGAGAAATTGGTGTTAAAAAGGTTTGATTGGCTGGCCTCATATAAGAAAATCTTCAAACATTTACCCTTGAATAATTTATGGAATAGATTACTTAGTTAACATATAATATTTAATAGAATTATTCATTTCTACTACACAAAAATGAAGACAAAAGTAAGGTAATATAACTGAGTTTAGTTAAACAAAGGACACAAAGGACACATAGATCAATCAAATAAAAATAAAATGCAATTCATAACAAAAACCAACATTATAGAACTACATCTTCTAAACCTAAGAGTTCATGTTTCATGTCCTACTTCTAAACCTAAGAGTTCATGTTATTATTAATTTTATGATATAGTTGAAGAATTATTGTCAATTTGCCAATTTAAGAATAGGCAAAAAAATCTAATATGATATCTAATATTCGACATGTAATGTCATACTCATGACAACCATGAAATATAATACGTAATTGTAAGATTTTAGTGTAGGAATATATATAAGTGATAAAGAGACAGAATTAATTGAAAATACGAACACAATGCCATGTCCTTTGTCAAATCAAAACAATTTTGATGGATTCAAAAAGAAATATATTATTTTCAAAGCTGAGCCATGTTTATCTTTTTTGTTTCTCCAGAAGGATGAGAACTGAATGCAATTGGACCATCCACTTTAATAAGATTCCTTGCTAATGTTGTTATGTATATTACATTACATCATTGATAACAGACACACACAACTTTTCATATGTTTCCTTTGATTGTCAATCTCTATTTCAATAGTACAAATGATCCATTTCAATGTATCATATTCACAACTTCATCATCAAAGAATGTGGGTGGATTCATTGAATTTTTTTTATTTTCATTTTTTGGGTGCATAAATTCAATGTTTCTCATTTAGAAAGCATAGCCACTTCAAATTTTTTTGATACAACAATTTGCTAAACAAAGATAGATAGATTTAGACTTGTTTTCTAGAGAAATCAAACCTGGGATTCAAGAAATAAGTCAAACAAAACAAGATAGATGTTGAAGAGATATGTCCAGTCATAGCTTACACAAACTTAAAAACCACTAAAAACTCATCCCTAGACTAAGTCAAACATGGCCATTTACTAGTGGAGGGTATGGCTTCATTATTTGGAGTCATGACGTGATGAATTAAGGAAATTTACATGCCACTAAACGATGAATATTTTGGAAATTAGATGTTGTCTCTCGTTAGATGACATGTTCTTTAACCCCAGACATATATATATCTTATAAATAATGGTGGTAAAAAAAGCATATTATTTTTTTTAAGATTGTTTTGGTTCAGAGAACTTCATCTGTGTGTGTGTGTGTGTATTAAAATGCTCAAATGTGAACAATTTAACTAGGCAACCGTAGTATCCTTGGCCAGGTGGGAGATGTTATATGTATATAAATGCCATATATGTATATGTATATGTATATTTGTATAAAATTAATAGATAAAATAAAATTAACTTGAATGTCCATTAAAATTTAAACAGTTAGGCAACAACTAAAGACCTTGCTTTGGGAGAGAATTTTAATCTAGTGTTTTCGCACAAATGTAAATGAAACAAACAATATGATAATAAGTGATCCAGATTTGTTCATAAGATGATCCAGAATTACAAACACATCTATCCTAGATTTTATCTTTAACAATCTGTAATTCTAATAATAACCAAAAATCTATGGACCTACTGAACAAATTAACTAAACGTGCACCATCACTACGCCATCAACCGCATTGAAATCCTCTCCATGAATTCGGATTTCTTCTACTATTTTTAATCTTTTTCTCTAAAAATCTCAGGTTAATCCCTGCTTAAACTTACTAATTTTAACCAGAGGAAATGAAAACGAATGATTATTGTCATCACTACAAGATCAAACCCACTGAAATTATCGCCATGAAAATAACATTGAGAAACAAAGATGTGAACTTGGATTTCTCCATTTTTTTCATCTATTTCTCTGAGAAAAAGCCTTTAACTGATGTTCTAAACTACAAAGAGAGGAAATAGAAAAGAAGGATGATGATGATGATGATGAGAAGTACCTTCAAGGAGAGGGAGTGAGGGGTGAGATCTAGGTCCTCGTCCTTAGCCTCCGAGAAGTAACGGAGAAAGGGGAAGGTTGATTCAATGGAGATGAGGTTGTGAGCATAAGCATCAACGAGAGAGAGATCCTCTCCACAGCTAGAGAATCAATGGGGAAGATTGAATCAATGGAGACGTGGTACTTAGCCTCCAAAACGCGAGAAAGAAATAGGGAGCGAGAGAGAAAGAGTGGGCCAGAAGAGAAAGAGAGAGGAAAAAAGAGAAAGAAAGAGATTATATATACAATGGTTTAATTACAACATGGGATTAGGGTTTTTATTCAAAAATAGAAAGAGAGAGAAGAAGTGGGCCAGAAGAGAAAGAGAGAGGGAAAAAGAGAAAGAAAGAAAATATTGGATTAGGGTTTTGATTCAAAAATAGCAGACATACCAAAAAAAAAACATAAGATTATTGTTTTGATTAAAAAATAGGAGTCATTCTGAAAAGAAAACATAGGATTAGGGTTTTCATTGAAAAATGTGAGACATTACAAAAAAAACCTTGGATTATTATTTTGATTTAAAAATAGCAGACATTCCCAAAATAAAACATAAGATTAGGGCTTCGATTGAAAAATATGAGACATTACTATAAAAAAACATGGGATTAGGGTTTTGATTAAATAATAGTAGATATTCCGAAAAGAAAACATATGATTAGGGTGTTGATCGAAAACCGATAAATATCAGACATTATGAAAAGAAAACATAGAGTTTGTGGTTTAATTGAAAAATAGGAGACATTACGAAAATAAAATGTAGAAGACATTGCTATAAGAAAACATAGGATTCAGATTTTGATTAAAAAAAATATGAGACATTCTAAAAACCACATAGGATTTTAGGGTTTTGATTAAAAAAATGAGATAATCCAAAGAGAAAACATATGCTTTTTGAAAGATACTATTAGGGTTTTGATTGAAAATTGATAAATAGGACACATTATGAAAAGAAAACATAGGATTCGGGTTTTAATTAAAAGATAGGAGAAAGTCCAAAAAAAATATAGGATTATGATTTTGATTCAAAATTGTAGGTATTCTGAAATAAAACATAGGATTAAGGTTTTGATTGAAAAATATAAGATATTACTATAAGAAAATATAGGATAAATTTTTTGATTAAAAATAGTAGACATTCCCAAAATAAAACATAGGATTGGGGTCTTGATAAAAAAATATCAAACATTTAAAAATGAAAGTAAAGGATTAAGGTTTTGATTAAAAAATAGGAGATGCCGCAAAAAGATAGGAGGCATTTGTAAAAGAAAACTTTGGATTACAGTTTCTGAATGTCACCTAATCAGAAAAGAAAATATAGGATTAGGGTATTAATTGAAAATATGACAAATATGAAAAAAAAATATAGGTAGTGCTTCCAAAAACAAAAGATAGGATTAAGGTTTTGATTTAAAAAAATGAGGCATACCCAAAATAAAGCATAGGACTAAGGTTTTCATTCAAAACTGATGAATAAGAGACATTAAGATAGGAACACAAAGGATTCTGGTTTTGATGGAGAGATAGGAGACATTGCAAAAATAAAACATATGATTATGGTTTTGGTTCAAATATAGTAGGCATTCTTAAAATAAAACGTAGGATTAGGATTTTGATTGAAAAATAGGAGACATTACTATAAGAAACAATAGTTTTAGGGCTTTGATTCAAAATTAGTAGACATTGCGAAAAGAAAAAACATAAGATTAGTCTTTTCATTCAAAAATAAGCAGCATTCTGTAAAAAAAAACATAGGATTAAAGTTTTAATTCAAAAATAGGAGCCATTATGAAATGAAAACATAACATTAGGGTTTTGTTTTCAAAAAATAGTAGACATAAAGAAAAGGAAACATAGGATTCAGATTTTGAATAAAAGATAGGTGATGAGTGCAATCCATATCAATTTTTTTCTTACCGTCAATTCATGCTTTTGCTTGCCTTTTAGCACATTTTTTATACATTAGGTGCTATTATAGGTATGCGTGTTAATGATGCCGGAGTTGAGAAGCTCAAAGAAATTAGAAGTAAATCTGGTTACCAATCGAGTGAAAATTGAAGAAATGTCTAAGTGTCCAAGCTCAGTACGGGTAGAGCACAATTGTGCTTTGTCCCCTTGAATAACCCTGGCACTTTCCGATCAAGTGAAAAAGCTTACAATAGAGTGTCACCAGGGCAAACACGGTTGGAGCATGATCATGTCACTCCCCGTAGAAATCTCAAGCTGGAGTTATTTTCTATGCAACAAGGGAAGCACACACTAGATGCTCCTAGCACAATCATGCTCAAGTGAAACATGGTCCAAGCACAATAGCGCTTCTTTCCACTGGAAATTCCAGGCGAACACTTGGCCGATTCATTCAAAACCATTCCCTAGAAACATGGTTAAACATGATCTCGCTTAGGTCGTATCGAGCTCGATGAAAATCCTTTTTAACTCTAGTTTCTAGAGTTTGCTCTCATCTTTGTTCATGGATTCTACTCTCCACCGGGAGAACTTTGAAGAGGGTAAAGATCAGGGTTCACCACAACTTCTAACCGGATAAAGGAAGAGTTGGAGGCACAATAGAAGTGGGATTAAGCATAAGGAGCTCAGCAAGGAAGATTATCTTGAGAAGAAGGGAGGCATGTCTTCTTTATCTAGTTCTTCATCTATGTTTTCCTTGTTGTGCCCATCCATGAGGGGCTAACCGTCCACGGTCCTCCTGGATGTGAACTATGTTGTTTTGTATGCTTTGACTACTTGATTTTTAATGCTTACGGAGTTCATTTGGTTTATTGTATTTAATCTTGTGTTTGCATAACTTGATGTTTTGATTTGCACAGTTGCACAAGTAATCTAGTTAACTTACCAAAACTTGGTGTATTTGAGAACCATAGATGTAACATTGCTTTTGTGCACAGACTTGAAGCATAGAATGTACCTGGTAAATTTTAGAAATAAGTCAGCATGCTATAACTCATAAGAATCATCTCGGTGCATTGCTCTTTTGTTGTTGAAAACACAATCCTAATCCCCCAGTCAGTACCATCATTCTCTCCTTCATTGCTAGTTTTTAATCCGATCTTATTTCAATCTTTGTTTAACTAAACATAAGAAGATAAATTAATATTTTAAGTCCAGTACTTGTGGTTCGACAACCCTACCCAATCAGGAGGTATCACTTTAGTACTTGTATGCGACCCGTGCACTTGCGGAGACCACATCCAGTTTTTGGCGCTGTTGCCAGGGACTAGCAATTTTTAGAAAAAATTGGACCCGTGGTGATTTAGTTTGTTAATATTGTTTATATTTGTGAATACCTATTTTCTTGTCAGTTTTATTCATTATTTTTGCTTTCTCTTCATTTTCATTATTTTTCTAGCCTTAAGATTATATTGATCTATCTTAGAGGGCATTGCCATGATTGTATGACCCGTGGAAGTACATATTTTCCATTGTCAAATCTTTGATCCTGAAATTGAGAGGAATTTTTGAAGAAGAATAAAATAGATTAACTTGAGCGAAACAGGGTCAGTGGAAATAAGTGTTGAAGTTGGTCAAGAAGAATATATGATCAGGAACGAATAGCATAGTATTTCAGATTTTGCCCAACCAAACATGGAAGGAGTGGGGTCTAGTATTGTTCGCCCTCTAGTTGCTATGAACAATTTTGAGCTAAACCCTAATTTTATTCAGATGGTACAACAAATGTGTCAATTCGAAGGATTTCGATATGAAGACCCATATGAGCATTTGAGGAGTTTCCTTGAGATTTATGATACTTTAATGCAAATAACGTCTCTGAGAAGGATGTTCGTCTTAAACTCTTTCCATTCACAATGCGAAGAAGAGGCCAGACAGTGGCTAAATTCCTTGCTACAACGGTCATTAACAACATGGAAGCAAATCTCAGAAACCTTTATCACAAGATATTTTTGTAAAACAAAGATCACTAAGTTGAGGAATGACATCTCATCCTTTATGTAGCTAGAGTCCGAATCTTTGTTTGATCCTTGGGAAAGATAAAAGGAAATGCTGAAAAAATGCCCACCTCATGGGATTGTCGAATTGATGCAAATCTAGATTTTTTATAATGGGTTAAACATCTTCACCATGCAAATGCTCGATGGAGCCTTAGAGGGATCATTGTGTAACAAGCAACCAAGTGTGGCATACACTTAAATCAAAGAGATGGCAAATAATGGATACTAATGGAGTTCTGATAGGACCAAATCGTCAAGGTAGCCAGAATTTACCATGTGGATGTTGTCAGCACATTGGCCATGCCGGTTAAACTATCAGAAAGTGATTAGATTCAATATAATAGATCACCTCAATCAGTGGGCTTTCTGGAGATAGTTGGGTTCCTTCATGTGAGGCTGGTAGCTCTGCCGATATGGGTATTGGACAATTTGGAGCGGTGAACTTTGTCGCACAGAATCAACGATTCTAGAACAACCTATACAACAACACTTACAATGCTAGGTGGAGAAATCACCTCAACCTCTCTTGGAGCCAACCAGGACAAGGGGAAGGATCGCAACAACAAAATAGAGCCCTTTCACAAAGCACACAGACACCACCCTCATCTTCTTCCTCAAATTCAAATTCAATTGCTGAACTTTCTGGGTTGTTGGGCCAATTTATCAAGAGTACAAATAGTCATCTTTTGACTCTTGAAGAAATAATCAGGAACACAAATGTTACAGTGCAGAATTAAGAGCATCATATGACTCAAATATCAAAATTGATTGAGGTAAGGCTTCCAAGGTCACTCCCTAGCAATATAGAGGTCAACCCAAAAGAATCACTTAACGGTGTTTCATTGAGGAATGGGAAGCAACTCCCAAATTCTGTTGAGAATGGGGCCAAGCGGATGATTGTTGAACCAATTGGCACTATTAACCTTGAAGCCCCAATTGATGTAGAGGAAAAGATAATGGAACGGGGCAAGGGGAAGAGTATTCTACCCATGTATCAACAAAAGCTCTGCTACCCTGTGAAGGTGAAAAAAGATCAACAAGATGAGTAATATAAGAAATTCCTTGACATGTTCAAGACTTTACACATTAATGTTCCATTCGTTGAAGCTCTTGCTCACATGCCGATATGCGCTATATTTTTAAAGAAACTACTCACTAACAAGAGGAAATTGGAAAATATATCCCCTATAACACTTAGTGAGGACTATTTGGCATTGATCACCAACTCACTTCCTAAGAAGGAAAAAGATCCCGACGCATTCATCATCCCTTGCACAACTGGTGGGCTAATAGATTGAAAGGCTCTTGCTGATTTGGGAGCAAGTATAAATCTCATGCCCTTCAAATTTTTCAAAATATTGGGCTTGGAAAGCCAAAGGCCATTCCTATGACTCTACAGCTGGTTGACAGATCCATCATGCAACCACATAGGATTATCGAAGATGTGTTAGGGAAGGTGGGCAAGTTTATTGTTTTGGTGGATTTTGTCATTTTGGATGTTGATGACAAGGTGGAGGTGCCGCTAATTTTGGGCAGACCGTTCATGGTCACGTCCAAGGCTATCATTAATGTCAAGGATGATCGAATGACACTCTGAGTGGGGGATGCTGAAATTATATTTAAAATTCATGACTCTATGCGACACACAAAGGATTTTGATGATACTTGTTATTATGTGGATATGCTATTGATGATTTAGTTTCTAATTACATGCAGGATATGTTTTTAAAGGATGAGGTCATAGAAGAGGGAGTAGAGGAATCACAATGTTTAGAAGTGGCAAGGGTGGAAGCAACCATACCCCCCGAGCCACCAATAAAGAAAGTCTCCCGAGCAACTCGATGGTGGAAGAATGTGACCGCCAAAAGAAAGAAGCCACCAGGCTCACCACCTGTTCCTAATCAACCCAATTTGTGGACCTTTGGCAAGATAAATTTAATTAATTTATTATTGCCATATTCATGCATGTGTATTTCGGGTGATGATGAGAGATCTCAATGTCACATGCCTCCTTGAGCGCACAACATGTATGCCAAGCTAGTGATGTTAAACAAGCGCTTCATGGGAGGCAACCCAAGTTGTTGTGTTGGATCTTTGTTGTTCGTGTCTTTCTTTGTTGTTGTTTTTCTTTTGTTTGATTTTTTTGCGACCAACTTTGTTGTTGTTTGTCTTATTGTAGGGACTCTCTATGTGTGTTTTTGTGGTTTTATTGGAATTGGGTTTTTGCTAATTGATCTCGTGTATTATATTTGCTTGATATGAGAAAGAGAACTCTTGCCCTGCGATTGTTCTGGATAAGCACGGTTAGAGCGTACCCCTACTTGTCCTACTGATTTTCACTGGTTTTGGTTTTTGAAGCTTTTCCAAGGCATGCACATTTTAAACATGAGCGTGCCCATAAGGCAAGCACGGACACCATGCATTTAGCACGATCGCGTCTTTCTCCTTTGAGGTTTTCGGACCTTTACCTGAGATAATCAGGGAGAGGGATACGCCTTTAGCATGATCATGCTCGTTCAGAATTCGAACCCTAACCCTAGTGTCCCTGAGCACACACATGTTTTGTCCGTGCTCAGTTGTGACCATTCAACTTCCACCGCCACATGACACCACTTTATGCCTTAGATCTCGATCACTACCTCGGGCCTCAAACCATATTACTTCTACATTAGCATTCCGGTGGCTATAGAGGAGTGTCACTCAAATCGTTGAGAATTTAAGTGTGAGACTATCCCCTGAGCGCCCCATTCATCATATTGAGGTCAATACTTCTTATCCGAGGGAGTCTCAGGATGAGTTTACTTCATTAGGTAGTGATTATGAGACCGAGAGTGCATTATTCTGATCACTTCAGTGCCGCTGCAGCATTTTACTTGTATTTCTTTTCTTTTCTCATGTTTTATTTTTATCTTTTTGTTGTTAGTCTTGTACTCAGTTAGCAAGGGTTGTCCCCTGATATAGTTTTTCTTATTTATCTTTGTGTTGCCATAGTTGTTGCCTTTTTTAGTTTTTATTACTCTATATTATTGTGTTTTTGGAGCTTTACTTTTGTCTTCCATTGCTTTTAGGGATTTTGTGGATGCTTGGAGTTGAATAGCACACATATTGAGAGCGGCAACATCACTCTCCATGTACTATAAAGTCCTTTCACCACCTCTATCTTTTATTGTCTTAATTTTGTTTTTGATGCCAATCATATTTACATTAAGAACAATGTAGCAATCAAGTGTTGGGGAGTGTTGCATGCTTGCTTTTCTAGAGATGAGTGTTTAACCAATGATGATCTATGATTGTTTACATTTAGAACTTCTTAAGCTTAGGGGGACACATAGTTGTGAGTGATTTATTAGGACCTATAGTCTAGACTCACTCTTACTTTGAAGATACAAGTTCATCAGTCAACCCTAATTAGGAGCTATAGGTCCCTAGGATGAAATCCATTGTCTCTTTTGGGTAAAAAAAAAAAACACTAGAAAGCCAGATCCCCTATTTGATGCCCTATGAGTTGGGTGTAAATATTTTGTAAAAAGATGGTAGAAAGAGATGTCACCCTAGAAGAGTGAAAGCTACTCTTGAGTAGTCTTATTTTGGGCATTACAAGTGTACATTTTGTGACCTATTTCGAGAGAAAGCTACCTCTAGGGTGAATGAAGCTACTAGCTACTGTGAATAGTCATTTAGAGGTTCAATGTTACTAGGTTGACTCCTTAATACTTTGGGCCACACAATTTAGGGTTTGCACACCCACAAGTTCTTTAGAGTAAAAGTGTAGTTGTTTAACTAAGCATTCTCACTGTTTTCTAACCGTTATCATCTACCCCTTTTATTTAAGAAGTTTTAATCCTCATGAGATTAGAGGTGATGCACTCATCTTTTTGCCATTGAGCTATGTGAGATTGCTTGATGACAAACAATGATTCAAGCGTGAGGGTATTTGATGAGTGCAATTCATATCATTTTTTCCTACCCTCAATTCATGATTTTGCTATCCTTTTAGCACATTTTTATATACATTGGGTGCTATTCTAGGTATGTGTGTTAATGATGTAGGAATTGAGAAGTTCAAAGCAATTAGGAGTGAATCTGGTTACCAATCGAGTGAAAATTGAAGAAATTTCGAAGTGTTCAAGCTCAACACGTGCGGAGCACAATCGTGATCTGTCTCCTTGAATAACCCAGCCTCTTGCGGATCAAAGTGAAAAAGCTTGCAGGGGAGTGTCAACTGGGCGAACATGGTTAGAGCATGATCGTGTCACTCCCCCAGGAAATTTCATGCTGGAGTTATTTTCTATGCTATAGGGGAAGCACGCACAAGATGCTCCTAGCATGATCATGCTCAAGTGTAGCACGGTTCAACTAATAAGTGTTTGTGTATTAGTAATACGAAGTATTCTTTTCTTATGATGAGTATTACTTTTCTCAGATTTTATCACTAACACATGTGTATTTGTGTACTTTTGTGCATATAGGGTTGTGGAGACAAGTATAGAAGAAAGAAGATAAAGTAGATTGCGTTTGCACTTTGTTGATGAAATCTTGGATTGAACAAACGTGAAGACACAAGTTCTGCTCAAAGATATGTGAGTGTGTGCCAACCTCCATATGCTCAAGTGGATATGCAAATTGGATGGGCACAAAGGCAGTCATACTCATGTGTTCCGACTTGTGCAATTCTAGCAAGATTGTCGTCAAATGTGTTTTTATTTAAAGATGCAACGCAATCTACAGCATGGACGAGTGCCCGTTTATGTAGCCTCGATGAAAAGTATGGATTCAGGAGTATTTTGGCGGAGTACTATAGTAGGTACTATAGCAATTTACTATATCAGTTACTGTTCACAGGCAGCTGAAAAATGAATTTTTGCAAATTCACACGGGCGTGTGGAAATTCCACACGCTCGTGTGGATGCCCGATTCCAGCCCTATTTAAGTCACGATTTCAGCCCGATTTGGGGGTCCTTCTCTACATTATTTGGCCTATCTTTTCTCACCTTTGGAGGCACCCACAGCTAGGGTTTAAAGAGGTTTACAGCCTTCGACGCCGCGTTTCCTTTTGAAGAGAGTTATTGGGGGAGCTTCCGTCAACACCGATCTAGCAAGGTGTGCCCTAGGCTTGACTAGGGGACCTTTGGAGACAACCACCAAGAGGGTTTTATTCATGGATTGCATGTTTTTACTTTTGATTTCCTTATTAATTATATTTTGCTCCATGGAGAGCTAAACCCCTAGTGGGTACTTGGGCTTGTAAACCTAGGATGATATTGTTTCTTTGACCTTTTATTATGCTTTCTTTAATTGATGTTTTAATTGAGTTTTAATCTTGAATGCTTGTTGAGTTGATTTTCCCTTAGAGTGACACTAGGGTTGAGAATCCATTTTGGTAATCCTTGTGGATGAGTGACACACCATGAGGGTTAGACAATGCTAGATTGAATAGGGTTGAGAGGGTGAGTCGAGAGGTTGAGGAGCATCCCCTTTCTCCTCCGTCATGATTTATCCTATCTCCACGTTCCAATAGTTCTTTGTGGTCATAATAGAGTGAAGTGCTAAGAGACAAACTCCGTTGGGGCTTAGTTCCGTAAGCAACAGAGTGAAGCATTGAAGTAATCCTTAGTATATGGGGCTTAATTATGACTAGGGGTCTTTCGCCCGGACCAAAGGGTTAGATCTATTTTAGGGAATAGGGTTTTTCACTTGGAATCCCTAGAGCCTAAAGTAACCTAGCATAGTGTGAGGTGTCGAGACTGAGAGATTTCTCAACCAGCTCATAGTATTGGGTTAGTCACGGTTAACCATAAGTTTTGGGACCGTGTGTTTAAGGATCTCCATGAGTCATTAGACATTAGTTAGGAAACATGATGATTGGTCTTGCTCTTGAAACAATAGTCCTGGGGTGTACAATGTCCGAGTCCCTATTTATCATCGTTTGCCTCTCTTATCTTTTATTTGCGCCTCTTTCTTCTTTTTTTATTTCGATTTGCATTGATTCTTATTCACATCACTATTGATTCATCTTTGTTCAAGTTAAGTAGCGATCATTATGTTTCTGATCACTATTCCCTGTCGATTCGACTACCCACTCATTGTGGTATTATTAATTTTACAAACCCGTTGCCAGGAATAGGCATTTTAGAAACACTTTACAGTTTGCTATTTTAGCTATTCACCATTTATTCTATTTCACACTTTCTTATTCTTCCATCATTCTGATTTGTTCTTCTTTCTTTGGTTGCAGCTCCAGGTTATGACCCGAGGAACCCCTCGACATTGGTTGAAGGTAATCTTGAACTTGAATGAACAATTCGTAGAAGGGGTAAAGAACCTATGCAAGAACAGAGAAATCAAGCGGAGGTAGAAGGTGAAGGGTCAAATAATATGGCAGAACAAAATAAACAGCAGAGGACACTATCAGATTATGCTAGACCCGTAGTTCTAGGTACACAATCTGGTATTGTGCAGTCATCGATTATAGCTCAGAATTTTTAGGTAAAGCTAGCATTCATCTAAATGTTACAGCATTCAACACAATTTAATGGTTTGGCCGATGAGGATCCGAACAATCACATAGAGAACTTCTTGGAGGTGTGCAACATGATCAAGATTATTGGTGTTACAGATGATGATATCAAGTTGAGGGCCTTCGCATTTTACTTTAAAGGGAGAGCTAAGCAATGGCTACATTCATTACCTAGAGCATCGATCACTACATGGGAGGAGATTGTATAAGCTTTGCTTGTTCGATATTTCCCTCCCGAAAAATCTGTGAAGCTTAGGAATGAAATATCCTGTATTGTGCAAATGAAATTGAAGCCTTTATTTGAGACATGGGATAGGTTCAAGGAGCTCCAGTGGAAATCTCCTAAACATGGGTTCCCCGAGTGGATGATCATTCAGACTTTTTATAATCGTTTAAACACAAGCACGAAGCAGTTACTTGATGCTGCAGTAGGAGGTACCTTAGGGAGAAAGACCTAGTAAGAAGCTCAATATCTCATTTAGGAAATAGCTATGAAGAGTTATCAGTGGAACACAAGGGATAGAAAGAAGGTAGCCGGACTTCATGATATTGACATAGTTACTTCATTGGCGCCCCAAGTAGAGTCATTGAGCAAGAAGTTAGACATTCTAACTTCTTATAGAATGGCAACCGTGAATAGTTACGCAGGGTGTGGGGGAGCACATGCTCCATCTGATTGCCCGATTTTTATTGGTGTTATATCTTTGGTAGAATAAGTGGAATTTGTGGGTAATGTAATGAGAAACCAAGGCAATCCATATAGCAACACCTACAATGCGGGTTGGAGGAGCCATCAGAATGTTTCATTGAGTAATCAAAGGTAACAGAAAACAATGGCACCAACCAGTTTCCAATAACAACAACAAGCCCCAAATATGGAGAACTGAGTTTCAGGGTAGGAAAACTGGATGACTGATTTAGAGAAGGCTTTAACCAAGTTCATTGAATCGTCCAACACAAGATTTCAGTAGGTTGAAGCCACACTTCGCAACCACACACATCATTGCATAATTTAGAGAATCAGGTACGGCCAATTGTGAAGTCGTTATTGAAGAGACCTCATGGAAAGCTTTGCCTAGTAACAATGAAACCAATCCGAGGGAACATGTGAAGGTGATCACTTTGAGAAGTGGTCGTGAGGTTGAGGGTAGGCTTCCGGGTGAGAAGACCATTGTTGATGCATTAGATGTCGTGAAGGTTTATGAGAGAACTAAAGGAAAGGAGGTGGTACCCCCATCTTACAAGCCAAGAATCCCTTATCCTTGAAGATTGAAGATCAACCAAAATGATGAGAAATATAAGAAGTTCTTGGGGTTATTGAAGCAGTTGCACATGAACATCCCATTTGTGGAGGCGTTGTCTCAAATGCCTCATTATGGAAAGTTTCTGATGGACCTCTTCACCAATAAAAGGAAGTTATAGGAAAGTGCATCTATGATATTAGATGTCTGCATGTTCGGTCGGTGTTGCAAAAGAATATGCCGAACAAGAAGAAGAACCCCAGAAGCTTCATCATCCCGTGCAACATCGGAAATTTGGGTGAAGAAAAGGCATTGGCAAACTCAGGGGCTAGCATTAACGCCATGCCTTATACATTCTTCCAAAAGCTAGGCTTAAAAGAGCCTAGGCCCACTCGGATGACATTAGAATTGGCGGATGGTTAGACATCTGAGGGGCATCATTGAAGACATACTTGTGAAGGTCGACAAGTACATATTTCCTGTAAACTTCATGGTGTCGGATATTGATGAGGATGTCGATTCCGCTGATACTCGGGAGGCCGTTTTTGCGCACAACCAAGGCCCTTATTGACATGGACGGCGGGTAGTTGACTTTACAAGTTGGGGATGACAAGCTTACATATCACCTCACCGAAGCCATGAGACATTCTCTTGACTTTGATGATACTCTTTACTTTCTTGACAGTACCGATGAACTTATAGATGAATATGTCCAAGAAATGATGAATTCGAACCCGTACAAGGGGTTGGTAGACCAAGAAGTGGAGAATGAAAATGTGATGATGCTTGGTCTAGAGGAAAAGATACAACCTACCGTGGGGATCATGAAAAAGATGCTCCAAAAGATGAAGTGTGCAAGGAGACGTCATAAGAAACGGCCTAAGAATAATGGCGATGAGGAAGAACGGAGTAAGGGTGATGAACCCATGTGCGGTAACATACTTGATAACTTCCCCTCTACCTTCAAAAGACTATGTTCGTCACCCTTTCAGGTTATGGGTAAGAGGGAACCATTCATCTGTGAGCCCCCGTGAGGTAAAGTTAGGTACATCAGGCTAATTGACGTTAAACAAGCGCTTCTTAGGATGCAACCCAAGTCTTTACTATTTTTCTGGGTTTTAGTTAGTGTTTAAATGAATAAAAGCTTGAGTGTTGGTGTCTTGAACTTTTAAATGCTACTATTGTGATTTTCTAGTGGATCATTGATGTTTCCATGTGCATAATTGTGGTTGGCAAGTTTTATTGGTAGTTTGAGTGTGTTTTTCATGAGTCTCTGGTCAATTTTGCATAATATAGGTAGCCTATAAATAGATGTAAATGTTCAAAAATTTTCTACAGAGTCTGTGATTATTTCAAAGTCATCCAAAGAAGACACACGGCCGTGTCGAATTTCCACACGGGCGTGTGTTTACGTTCAAAGCTCAACATCTCTTTCCCGAGAAGACACAGGAGCGTGTGAATGCCAATATGAACGACCTTGTGATGGTCACATGCCCGTGGGGAATTTTCACATGGCCGTGTGTTTCTCTGCAAAGTTCAAAGCTTTATCCCGAGAAGAGACAGGGGCGTGTGTCTGCCCCTGTGGATGACCTTATGAATTACACACGGTTGTGGGTAATTTCCACACGCCCATGTGAAACTCTGCAGAGAGTTCTCATCCATCCCGAGAAGACACAGTGGTGTGTGAGTACACCTGTGAGTGGCCCTTGTGAATATCCACGGCCGTGTGGCATTTCCACATGGGCGTGTGAAACACTTAGAGAAATTCTCATTTTGACGGGAAGCCTCAAGGGAGTGTGAGTGCCCCTACGGGTCGCGCACACGGGCATGGAGAATTTCCACACGCCCGTGTGGGTGCGTTCAAAGCCAAAGAATGCCATCCTGATAGCACATAGGGGGGTGTTTCTACCCTTGTGAGGCTCTCCTGTGGAGTCACACGGGCGTGGGTAATTTCCACATGCCCGTGTTGATGTACAGACTTTTAAAATCCATGATTTCTCTTTATAAATCTTGTTCGCCTTTTCAGTTTCACACTCCAAAACACTTTGAGAACAAATTCTTGCACTTTGCCGACCTCCTACCATCGCTTTAGTGGGATTTTACTCGAGTTTTCGGTCGATTTCAAGGTTTTCATCTTCATCTTGTCGGTACACCCTCATTCTCTCTTTTCTTCACCATATTACATTTTATTCGGTTTAAACTGGTGAATGTGCTTCGTTTTGATGTATAAATGATAGATGCTTTCTTTAGGATAACTTTAGAATGAATTTATGATGTATTTTTGAGAGTTTAGCACAAGTGTCGTGCGGTCTTGAGCCCCATGAATCCACATGGGTGTGTGGATTTCTGTAGTATTGCCATTTTAAATGAATTTGCGAGCCCTCACCTGAGTCGGAACAGATGGAGTTTGCGATAGCCATGCACAGATGATATGGTTGATGAGGTCAATGAGCTGTTGTCAGTGGCTAGCTGGAGGAGATTACTGTCTATTCGTGAGCCAGCGATCTGTATGTTGACTCTTGAGGTTCTTGCTTCTTTCGAGTTCGATCATTCCTACAACAGCTTTAATAGTATAGATGTCATTCAGTTTAGAGCGTTCGGACAGCACAATAGCATGAGTGTCACGTAGTTTTCTATCCGACTTGGGCTCTATGATGAGCCATCTACTGATACTAAGGAATACGATCGTTTGCCTACAGACTACCCTGGCAGCTTGACACCTCAGTGTGCGTACAGAGCGCTGTGGCGACAGGGATAGTATGAGACTGGGGTGTCGAAGGCTACATGCCTCTCCCGACCGAGCTACAAATATATTCACACCATCTTGAGCAGATAAGTGAATGGCTGAGGTGACAGCACTGGAGTTTTGAGTAGACAAGAGTTATTATATTTGTACTCCATGGTGTAGAGTAAGCCAATTCACTTGGGACATATCTTGGCCGAATATTTGAGGCATTAACGATAGTATGCAAGAGTGGGGGTGATATTCTCAGGCCCATACATCACTACACTCATCATCGAGATGGGTCTTCTAGATGCTCTCAGAGGGGTGGAGAAGACGATCGTACCTGCTCCCCTGGGTATAGAGATGATGAGACAGATGGGGATAGTACATATATAATGGCCGGGAGTTCATGTACTGATTACACATGCACCAGAGCCAGTAGAGGCTCCCAGCCATTGCTAGGGCCTCAACCCGAGCAGACGGAGATAGAGGTACCTCCCACTGCACAGTAGCCACCCCTAGTGCTTGTATTTTCTCCCACTCGAGTCCATGATTGATTTGAGAGGCTCAAGAGTTATGTGGGAGTGCTACAGAAAGATTTGGCAGAGGTTCGGGCTACACAGGTCACCCTAATGCTTTGTTATTTGTTTTTTAAATGTCTTACTTTTTTGAATCAAAACTCTAATTCTATCTTTTGTTTTGGGAATGTCTGTTAATTTTTAATCAAAACCCTAATAAAATATTTTCTTTTCAGAATGTCTCATATTTTTCAATCAAAACCCTAATCGTATGTTTTCTTTTTGGAATGCCTATTATTTTTTAATCCATACCCTAATAATATGTTTTGTTTTTTTGGAATATCTCATTTGATTAATATGAAATTAACTTTTTGTTGTACTAGACTATCAATAATGATGGGGTAGAACCATCATGACTAGACATGTTTTACAAGTTAGATGAAGAAAGAGATCGGACATTTGTTGATGCTGTTGTAGAAGAAAGAGTTGTACATACTTCAAATTTTTTCTTATTCTGTACATAATATCCATTAAATTTAATATGTTCTACCTATTTTATAGAGTATAAAATTTTTTATAGGCCAAAATGAATACTTTGTCATCCCCACTACTAGAGGATTCCCAAAGTTCTAGTACGGTAAGGGATAAAATATTCTCCCTGGTCATGGGAGAAGATAACCATGGGCGTTGCAGAATGTATGGTCTAGGAGTTTCACTTAAAGACCTTCATGGACCTCATCCTACTCGCTGTGAACTAATGGAAAGGTGTGAATGCCTAGAAAGCTAAAATAGGCGCTTGGAAAGTCAAAATAGATACTTAGAAAGTCAAAATAGCTTGATGGAAAATGATATTACTGATTTGAAGAACAAAGTAGATATATTGATTCATACAACTGGTCGCTAAATTGGTGTGGAAAGTGGTGTTGCTGCTTTATTGTTTGCAAAATCTAATAAGGTATATTTTTTAATATAAAATCTAAATTATATGAGGATGTTTCATGTCTAGATAACTACAAGTATATCTTATAGGGTCCGGGGACATCTCACTCACAAAAAAATGGCATCAGATCTTCTAATCCCAATGAAGATGGAGATCAATATCATATAGCTTCTACTTGGTGATCAATTTCATATGGAGAAGAGTTTTTATTTATTTTATAAGACATAAACTAAATTATTCATTTTTATTTTGCAGATGCAATTTCTAAAAATTAAGATAAATGTTTCATCTTCCTAACATTAGTATTTCTATTTTGTTGGTGAGATTTCTATTAGTATTTTCCTATTGTAATAAAAGCAAAGTTTGTTTTATACTTTGCTAATTTGTTTTTTATTTTAATTTTCAAGTTTACAATGAAGCTCGAAATGCCTTTTTTCTTTAAAATTAGATGTTTTCATTGATGAAAAATTTCAACAATTTGTGTTTTTCAATCCTCGTTGTTTTGATTAATGTTTCATGATGCATCTCTTTCAATCTACTCTATATTAAATGAATGTTTCAAGTTTTTTGGTTCTTAGCTACCCTTCATTAAAAGAATGTTTTAAAGACAAGTTAAAGAACTTGTCGGCTTTTCTACTTGTTTCTTAGCCATGTTATCATCATCTTTTTGACTTTGGAATCTGATTCTATTCTTTTGGACATCAATTTGTTTTAGAGACGCAACTCTTGATCTTGGATATCAACTGGTATAATACTTGCAACAAGTTTTCATTTTTGTCTAATTTTATTGAGTTTCCACAGGATAAAAAAATTGAATTTTTCTCCACCTCTTTGGCAAGTGGATGTTGATAAAAGTGAAAAGATCTTCTCTTTATTTGATTATAGTGTATGGTTGTTCTGTGGGTTTCAAATAATCTCACAGAGGCTCTCTTGTTCGTATCTCATTCATGGGAGACATCCATCAGGTCTGTTTTTTAGTTTAACTCCATTGAGTAAGTTTATGACGGAAAATTCCATATTGTCAATTAACGCAGTTTGCAAGACCTACTATTTACTTCTTTGTTTTGTGTTCTTTTTTTTACTGTTGATATTGGTCAAGCATTATAGATGTCAGCAGCTTTACATGAATAAGCTTCATTTTAAATTGCTCAGCAACCCAAAAATCAACTCTCATTCAGTCTTAGCAGTTCATTTATTTTCGGATTGCTTTTGTGTGCCAAATGTCAATCTACATGGCATCATGGGCATCTGCGATGCCACTCAAAATGCAAAGCATAAACAATTATGAACAAATATAGTTCCTTTTCTTGGTTATAGTAAACAATAGCTGAGTACTAAATGATCATCACAAATGTTACGCTCTGCTGCTATCATCTCGTAAGTGGCTATTTTGTTGTTTAGGTATGGATACCTTCATCATAGACACAACCCTGAAAAAGTACAACATATCTGTCAATGATGATAGAACATATGAAGACAAGTATATTGGTAAGTCTCTCTTAGTTGTGGGGAACAGTCTGAACAATATTCCTTTAACAGATATGGGTACGCTGAGACTTTTAAGTGTGGGTTTGTGCGCGGGAAAGCTAGTTTTCTTTAAAATATAAATTTAATCTACAAATACTAAAGCTACACCAAAGCTAGAACAAATAACTTTATATGTGTTGTTAATATATCTTGCAAAACTTGTGTGTTTACTGAAAAATTAGGTTTTGTCATTGATTAAAGGATTTTCTAATTTAAAATGTAAGATGTCATGGTTATAGGTAAACTAAAGTATGTTCTCAATGATATGAGTATATACCAATATGGTTTATGAGAAACAAATTGACTTGGTTTCTATGAAGAGTGGGTGGGGTGAGTATGTCATTGCTTATGGCGTCCTAGCTCCAGCATTACCATCTGAAGGGTCACAGGCATATTTTTATATTAAATTGCAATTGCATGCACATCCTGTGACTTTGTATTCATTGCGTACATTGCATGCACATCCTATCATATGCAATGAACTTATGAGTGATAAATGGTTTACTAAACAAGTATGCTGCAGAGAGCATCAGCTTAGCATGCAAATTTGCATACAAGAATGCCTTACCCGGGAGCAGTCTTTTGGAGGTGGTCTCACTCTTCTATTTTTCTAGTTCAAAGAGAAAAGATCAGCATTCCAATTTGTATAAATTTATGAGATGTAATAAATCACACATCATCTTTTCTATAACTAAATTGTGGTGCAAGTTATATATAGCCAAATTTGACCAGGGGAAAACATGTTGTTAATCCAAATCATCTTTCTCTGTACTACTCTTCATTTTGTATTCATGCATCGATCACCGATTGTCCATGAGACAGTTATTTTAATACCTTTCCTTTTGTGATATAAATGATTACCTCTTCACTCGCATGAATCAAATACGGAAAAGGCTTGCCCAAGGTGTTGTCCGTCTTGCCACCACCCTAAATTACATCTTCCTCAGTGGGTACTATCTCCTCTACCACCTATGTGGTGACATATTGTAGATATAAAAGGTTTATTTGACAGATGTTTAGGAATGAACAAGTGATGCCAAGCCATGAACAGGGAGTGGTTGCTGGAGACCATGAGCTCAAGACTGAATCTTTGTTCTTGAGTTTGGACTTCAATTGGTGAAGAGCTTTAGCTTGAAACTCTAATGGTGTTCTTGTTGTTGCTGAAAATGGTGTTGTTGTTATAGTGAAGATTAAAAGCAGAGAGAGAGAGAGAGAGAGAGAGAGAGAGAGAGAGAGAGTTTTGAGAACATCTTAAGGACTTGTGTGGATGTGCGGCATTATGGTTTGTTTCCAAGTTATAATTATATTGATGCTTTGAGTGAGTCTTCTTCTTTATGACTTAATAAAATATGGGAGATGTCTCCTATCTCTTAATTGAAAAAATATATTATTAGGGTTTCAATTGAAAAAATATGGGACATTCCTAGAAGAAAACATCGGATTAGGATTTTGATTAAAAATTAGCAAATTTGCGTTCTTATTCAAAAATAGGAATGGCTCCTATTAGGATTAGTGGTTCGATTTAAAAATAGTAGATATTATGAAAAGAAAATAAAACATTCCAACTAAAAGCCTAAAAAAAAAAATGGGAGATGTCCCCTATTTTTCAGTTTTTAATCAAAACCATAATTCTATGTTTTTTATTTGGAATGCTTACTATATTTGAATCAAAATCCTAATTCTATTTTTACTTATAGTAATGTCTCCTATTTTTCAATAAATACCCAAATCCTATGTTTTCCGAAAAGGCAACATTGGTTTAGGGTATTAATTCAAAACCAAATCCATTGTTTTTCTTTTCAGAATGTCTCCAATTTTTCAATCAAAACTCTAATCCTATTTTTCTTTTTGTAATGAAACCTATTAAAATATAGGAGTCATTCCACACACATAAGTTTAGGATTAGGGTTTTGATTGGAAATGTCCACTAGTTTTTTGGTTTTAATCAAAACCATAATCTTATGTTTTATGATAGTAATGTCTCATATTTTTCAATTAAAGACCTAATTCTATGTTTTCTTTTCCGAATGTCTCATATTTTTCAATCAAAACTAAAACCATATTACTTTTTTTATTGAAAAATGAGAGACAATTTGAAAAGAAAACATAGTTTAGGATTTTCACCTTAAACTAATTAATAGAAGATATTAAGAAAAGAAAACATAGGATTCAGGCTTTGTTTGCAAAATAGGAAATATTTGAAAAAAATATAGGATTAGTGTTTTGATTGAAATATTGTCGGCATTCCGAAAAAAAAACATAGGATTTGGGGTTTATTTGAAAAATAGGAGACATTACTATAAAAAAATATAGGATTTAGGGTTTTGATTAGAAAATACTAGACAGTCCAAAAACAAAATATTGGATTAGGGTTTTGATTGAAATATAGTGCATTCCAAAAATAAAACATAAGATTAGGCTTTCGATTGAAAAATAGGAGATATTCTAAAAATAAAACATAGGATTATCGATTTGAATAAAAAATTGTAGACATTCCCAAATGAAAAAATAAGATTACGATTTTGATTAAAAAATAAGAGGCATTCATAAAAAAGAACTTTGGATTACGGTTTTGATTAAAAAATATGAGACTTTAGGGAAAGAAACCATATGATTCAGCTTTTGTTAGCAAAAGCAGAGACCTTACGAAAAAAAAAACGTAGGATTAGGCTTTTGATTCAAATATATTTGGCATTCAGTAAGAAAAACATAGTATTAGGGTTTTCATTAAAAATAGGAGACATTACTATAATAAAAAATTGGATTAGGGTTTTGATTGAAAAGTAAGAGACATTACTATAAGAAAACATAGGATTAGAGTTTTGAATAAAAAATAGTAGTCATTCCGAAAAGCAAAAATAGGATTACGGTTTTGATTAAAAAGTAAAAGATATTACCATAACAAAACATTGGAACAGAGTATTGATTGAAAAACAAAAAATAGGTGGCATTTCGAAAAGCAAACATAGGATTAGGGTTTTATTTAAAAAAATAGGATACATTGCGAAAAGAAAATAAAGAATTAGTGGTTTGACTGAAAAATAGGTGGCATTCCGGTGCAAAAATATAGTATATTGTTTTGATTCAAATATAGTTCGCATTCTGAAAAGAAAAAATAGGATTCTGATTTTGATTGAAAATAGGAGATATTACTATAAGAAAACATAGGATTATGTTTTTGAATGAAAAATGGGAAACATTATCATAAGAAAACAAAGGATTACTGTTTTGATTCCGAAATAGTTGACATTCTAAAAAACATAGGATTAGGGTTTTGATTAAAAAATATAAGACACTTGAAAAAGGAAAACATAGGATTAGGATTTTGATTGAAAAATAGTAGATATTATTATAAAAAACATAGGATTAGGAATTTGATTAAAACCAAAAAACTAGATAACATTTCCAAAAGAAAACATAGGATAGTGTTTTGATTTTGACATAGTAAACAATCCAAAAGGAAAGCATAGGACAAGATTTTTTATTCAAATATAGTAGGCATTCCGAAAAGAAAATATAGCATTAGGGTTTTCATTAAAAAAATAGGAGACATTACCATTAGAAAACATAGCATAACGGTTTTGATTGAAATAGTAGACATTACAAAAGGAACACATAGGATTATGGTTTTGATTGAAAAATATAATGTATTCCAAAACGTAAACAAAGAATTAGGGTTTTGATTTAAGAATATGACATATTCCGAAAAGAAAATGATCGGATTAAGGTTTTGATGAAAAATTAGCAGACTTTCCCAAACTAAAGATAGGATTAGGGTTTTGATTCAAAAGAATGAGGTAATCCAAAAAGAAAACAAAGGATTAATCTTTTGATTCAAACCTTAAAAATTGGACACATTCTGAAAATAAAACAAAGGATTAGGGTTTTGATTCAAAAATAGCAGACATTACGTAAAGAAAAAAAGAAAGAATTATGTTTTTGATTGAAAAATAGGAGGCATTTTGAAAAGAAACGTCGGATCATGGTTTTGATTAAAAATTAGCAGACATCCCCAAAACAAAATAAAGGATTGGGTTTTTAATTAAAAAATATGAGATATTCCGAAAAGAAAATATAAGGATTATGGTTTTGATTCAAACCTTAAATATAGGACACATTCCAAAAAGAAAACATAGGATTATGGTTTTGATTCAAATATAGTAGGCATTCCGAAAAGAAAACATACGTTTAGGATTTTGATTGAAACTATGAGATATTATTATAAGAAAACATAGAATTCGGATTTTGATTTAAAATAGTAGATATTCTGAAAAGAAAATATAGGATTAGGGTTTGGATTGAAATTTAGTTGTCATTCTGAAAAGAAGATTTAGGACTAGGTTTTGATTAAAAAGTTTAAGACATTTTAAAAATAAAACATAGGATTAAGGTTTTGAATAAAAGATGGCAGACATTTCCGACAGGAAACATAAGATTAGGTTTTTGATTTAAAAATAAGAGGCATTCCAAGAAAAACATAGGATTAAAGGTAGGATAAGAAAAAGTATGAGATATTGAGAAAACAAAACATTGGATTTGTGTTTTCTTTGCAAAATAAGAGACATTCTAAAAAGAAAACATAGGATTAGGGTCTTGATTTTGAAATAGGAGACATTACTATAAGAAAACATAGGTCTGGGGATCATATTGAAAAGTAAGAGACATTAATATAAGAAAAGATAGTATTATGGGTTTGTAATAAAAAATTAGAGACATTACTATAAGAAAATATAGAATTAGGATTTTAATTCAAAAATAGTAGACACTGTGAAAAGAAAATATAGGATTATAGTTTTGATTGAAAAATATTAGACATTTCCAAAGAAAACATAAGATTATGGTTTTGATTGAAAAATAGGAGACATTACTTTAATAAAACATTGAATGAGGGTTTTGAATAAAACCCCAAAAATAGAGGACATTTCCAGAATAAAACATAGGATTAGGGTTTTTATTAAAAAATAGGAGACATTCCGAAAAGAAAAACATAAGATTAGTGTTTTGATTTGAATATGGTAGGCATTCCAGAAAGAAAACAATAGCATTTGGGTTTTGATTGAAAGATATGAGACATTACTATAAAAAACATAGGATTAGGGTTTCAATTCAAAAAAAGAAAACATAAGATTATGGTTTTGATTGAAAAATAGTGGGTAATATGAAAAGAAAACATAGGATTAATGTTTTGATTCAAAACTGATATATAGGAGACATTAAGAGAAGAAAATATATAATTCTACTTTTGAATGAAAGATAGTAGACATTCTGAAAATAAAACATAGGATTATGGTTTGGATTCAAATATAGTAGCCATTGCTGAAAAAAACATAGGATAAGGGTTTTGATTGAAAAATATGAGACATTATTATAAGAAAACATAGTATTAGGGTTTAGATTCAAAAATAGTAGATATTCCGAAAAGAAAATATAGGACTACAGTTTTGATTGAAAAATAGGAGACATTACTATAATGAAATATAGGATTAGGGTTTTGATTCAAAAAAAGTTAACACTCGGAAAGGAAAACATAGGATTAATGTTTTGATTGAAAAATATGAGACATTTGAAAAAAAAAACATAGGATTATTGTTTTGATTGAAATATAGGCGACATTTAGAAAAGAAAACATCAAATAAGGGTTTTCACTCAAAAATAGAAGGCATTCCAAAAAGAAAGCATATGATTGTGATTTTTATTCAAAAAATAAGAAGCATTACGAAAGGAGAACATAGGATTAGGTTTTTGATTAAAAATTAGTAGAGATTCGCAAAACAAAAGATTGGATTTGGGTTTTGAATAAAAAGGTGAGTATTCTAAAAAGAAAACAAAGGATCAGGATTTTGATTCAAAATAGAAAAATAGAACACTTTCCAAAAAAAACATACGATTAGGATTTTGATTTAAAAATAGCAGACATTATTGATAGAAATGAAAGGATTAGGTTTTTGATTGAAAATTTGGAGACATTTTGAAAAGAAAAACCGAGGTTAGGTTTTTCATTGAAAACACACAAATAGGAGACATAGAAAAATGAAAACATAAGAATCAGATTTCGATTGAAAGATAGGAGACATTCCGTAAAGAAAACATAGTATTGGTGTATTGAATTAAGTATAGTGGGCATTCCAAAAAGAAAAACATAGGGTTAAGGTTTTGATTCTAAAATATGAGATATTACTATAAGAAAATATAGGATTAGGGTTTTGATTCAAAAATAGTAGACATTTCGACAAGAAAACATGGGAATACTGTTTTCATTGAAAAATAGTAGAAATTGCTATAAGAAAATGTAGTATAAGTGTTTTGATTCAAAAATAGTAGACACTCCCAAAAGAAAACATAGGATTAGGGTTTTAATTGAAACATAAGAGCCATTCCGAATAGAAAAGATAGTATTAGGGTTTTATCTAGAAAAGTACATATTTCTTGTAGACTTCATAGTGTTTGATACTTGGGAGGCCATTCTTACGCACTTTCAAGCTACTTATCGACATGGACGGTGGGTAGTTGACACTCAGGATTGGCAACAACAAGTTGACCTACCGCCTCGCAAAAGCCATGCGACATTCTCTTGACTTTGATGATACTCTTTATTTTGTTGACACTTCCAATGAACTAATTGATGAATATGTGCAAAAAATATTGAATCTGGACCCATACGAGGGGTTACTAGACCCAGAGATGGATAATGAAGATGTGATGATGCTTGGTCTAGAGGAGAAGATACGACCTACCCTGGGGATCATTAAGAAGCTGCTTTGGAAGATGAAATGAGCAAGGAGATGCCACAAGAATGCCCCAACGCTGTTGGGGATGTGCAAGAACGGAATAAGGGTGACGAACCATTGGGTGGTAACAAGCTCAACAACTCTCCCTCTACCTTCAAAATACTATGTTCATCATGCTTCCAAGTCATAAGTAAGAGGAAAAACTTCATCTATGAGCCCCCGTGTGGAATTTTCACACAGGGGCATGTGTTTCTCTGCAAATGTTCAGAGCTCTATCTCAATAAGACACAGGGGCATGTGTCTGCCCCTGTGTCTGACCCTGTGACAAACACACGGGTGTGGGTAATTTCCACACACCTGTGTGGATCTCTGCAGAGAAGTTCTCCTGCATCTCGAGAAAACGCAGGGGCGTGTGAGCGTCCTTTTGAGTACCCCTGTGAAGATCCACACACCTGTGTGGAATTTCCAAAGGGGCCGCGTGGAACACTTAGCCAAATTTGTCGGATAGACAGAGAAGCCACAGGGCGTGTAGATGCCGCTATGGATCGGGCACACGGGCATGGGTAATTTCCGCATGCCCTTGTGGTTGTGTTTTGAGGTTCAGAGTGTTATTCAGATAGCACATAGTGGTGTGTGTCTGCCCCTATGAAGCTCTCCTGTAGAGTCACACGACGTAGGTAATTTCCACACGCCCATGTGGATGTACAGAATGCAACAGGCCGTGATTTTTCTTTATAAATATATCTTGCCTTTCTCATTTTCACACATCCAAACACTCAGAGAACACACTCACTAACTCTTCCTGACCTTGTACCGCAATTTAGAGAGGGTTTACTCAAGTTTTGTGGCCGATTTCCAGTTTTTCTTCTTCATCTCGTTGGTAAACCATTATTCTCTCTTTTCGTTTGTCATTACGCGATTTTATTTGATTAAATTGGAAAATGTGCTTCATTTCAATGCTAAGGTGGTTAATGCATGTTTATAATTTGTTTAGGAACAAATTTTTGGTGTATTTGTGGATTTTTAGTATAGTGGCCTTGCAGCTTTCACACCTAGTGGATCCATAAAGGAGTGTGGAATTTCCACACGGCCGTGCTGATTCCTGCAGTATTGTTTTGTGAATTTAATTGATTGATTTTCTTTTCAATACTTGTAGATATGCCTTCCCAGACTAAGAAAATGGCCGCAAGCATCCTTGAGAGGCATCATCCGAGCCAGAGCAGTTAGAATTTTCTATTCCAGAGCACCAGGCTCAATTTGCTAGATTATCCAAACTCAAGTTCGGTCAGACTCGATTTCCGGATGTGAGTGCAATTAGGGAGGTACAGTTGGTTGATTGCATGGCTGATGAGGTTGATGACCTCCTCTTAGTGTGTAGTTGGCGGCATTTACTATTGATTAAAGAGCCAGCTATCCGTATGCTTACATTAGATGTTCTCGCTTCATTTGAGTTTGACTGCTCCTACTCCAGCTTTGATAGCGTCGACACCATACAATTCCGCACACTTAGACATCATCATAGTATGAGCGTTATGCAGTTTTCAGTTAGACTTGGGTTGTATGATGAGGCATTCACAGACACTGAGAAGTACGATCGTTTACCCACAGACTACCCACATAGCTTTACACAGCAGCGCACTTACAGAGTGCTATGTGGACATGGGTAGTATGAGCCCGGGGTGTTGAAGGCTACTTGTTTATCTCGGCCGAGCTACAGATACATTCATGCCGTCTTGAGCAGATCTGTGAATGGCCATGGCGATAATACCATAGTTCTAAGCGGACAGGAGCTTCTATATTTATACTCCGTGGTATAGAGCGAACCGTTACATCTGGGACATATTATAGCCAAGTACCTGAGACACCAGGGACAGTATGCTAGGATCAGCGTCCTCTTCTCCGGTCCATACATTACGAGACTTATCATGGGTATGGGTCTCCTAGATGCGATCAGAGGGGCTGAGAAGGTGATCATACCTGCTCCCATAGGCATAGAGACGATTAGACAGATGGGGATGCTACGCAGGTATAGGCCAGGAGTGAATGTACTGATTACTCCTAATCCAGAGATAGCTTTGGGGCCAGAGGTGATGCAGCTAATGGGTCACAGCAGGCTCCCGAGCCTTAGCCCGAGCATACGGAGCCCAAGGCACCCCCTACATCACAGGAGCCGCCTCCACTATGCATGTTCTCCACATCATGAACCTATGATCATTTTGAGAGGCTTGATGGCGCTGTGTGGGTGCTTCGGACCAAGATTACCGAGGTTTGCGCGATACAGGCTGCGCAGCATGTAGAGGTGATTGCATGTCTCGACATCCTACAACAGCTATCAGAGCGAGCCGTCGCCTCACCATTTATCATTAGACCAAGGACACCTCAGGAACCTCCAGCACCATCATCAACCGTTCCAGCACCAGTCGATCTACCTATTGTAGTATCTTCACCAGTAGTAGTAGAGCAGCCAATACACAACACCGACGCTTGATGCGTTTTTCATTTTTTTTATGTTTTCATATTTAATTTTTACATCATCTTTTGGACTTATACACTCAGAAAGGATCTATCTTCCGAGTCTATCTTTTATTTTTGTCTCAAGTTATATTTTATTGATTTACTTTTATATACTCGAGTTGTTTTTGTTTATTGAGCTTTATTGAACCCCCTTGTGTATGCGTGCAGATGGTCTTGTCAGTATGGGAATTAAGAACTAGTCAACGACATGGCCAAGGTGTTTTACACTTGACCGTGTGTGCTTCACAACCCGTTGGAACTCCACTCCCAAGGATTTAGCTCCATCAAACGCACCACTAGGAGTCAGGGGAGTATTGTTTTAATTGCCCATTCCCATATGTGTTTTGATTTTCTATATTATTGTGCTTGCATGTGTACATTGAGGGCAATGTACATCTTAAGTGTGGGGGGAGTTCACTTTGCACATGTCTTTTACATAAGTTTTGATTGACATACATGCTCATGTAGCCAATGGCCATTCACGTTAGTTGCAATGATTGTATTCTTGAGTTTAGGAGAATTTTTAACATTGAATGTTTTCATGCTCTATTTTTTACTTGAATTTTTAGGAATTTTTATCCGATTGACACTTGTTGCACTACTCGCTCATTAAACTCTTTTGGAAAATCAAGTTTGATGTTTCAGGGACTAATTAGTTTTGTTTTTTATGCTATTTTGCAAAAAGAAAAACTTGTTTTAGTTGTGCATTTGGAGTGGAAAGAGCTACCACATATGAAGTATGAAGCTACTCTCATAAGTCTGATACTAATTATGCACTAATGAGCAAAAAAGCTATCTCATGGGATGAGTGAAAGTTACTACCCTTGTAAAAAGAGCTACCACCTCGAAAGTATGAAATCCACCTTAGCGGCCTATTTTGAAAGGGCTACCTTAGAGGATGTGTGAAGCTACTACCACCTCTTTCCTTTGTTTTGTATATAAATAAGTCCCTTATGCTTAGAACTTTGAGTATACTTTGGGTTGATTTTAGTGAGTTCACACCCTTACATGATTTCAGATTTTTTATATTTAGTGTTGAAATTTCTCTTACTTGTAGAATGCTTCCCTTGAATGGTTTGGTGAACCTAAGGCCAATCACTCTCAATAATTCCTTATTCTATGATGCAATGTTGTATTTTTTTCTTGAAGACAAGCAAAAGGTTAAGTGTGGCGGAGTTTGAGAAATACTTGTGTATTAGTAATACGAAGTATTCTTTCCTACTATGAGCATTATTTTTATCATGTTATAGCGCTAATGCATGTGTATTTTTGAACTTTCATGCACGAAGGGTTGTGAAGAAAAATATGAAAGAAAGAAGCCAAAGTAAATTGCGATTATACTTTGTTGATGAAGTCTTGGAGTGAAAAATGTGAAGACACAAGTTGTGATTGAAGATACGTGAATGTGTGCCAACCTCCATGCGCTCAAGCAATTATAATTTCTTAGAGGGGCACAAAGGCAGTCACATTCGCCTATCCCAACTTGTGCAATGATAGCAAGATTTTCATCAATGAGACCTTTTATTGAAGAAGCGACACGATCTACGGCATAGACGTGTGCCCGTTTATGTTGCCTCGATGAAAATTGTGGATTTGGGAGTATTTTGGCGGAATACTGTAGCAGTTACTGTTTACAACCCACAGAAAATCAGATTTTCAAAAATCCACACAGGCATGTGAAAATTCCACATACCCGTGTGGATGCCCGATTCTAGCATTTTATAAAGCAGCAACTTGTACCAATTTGGGGATCCATCTTTCAACCTTTTTCCATCTTTTCTCCAAGTTATGAGACGCTCGTGGCTAGGGTATAGAGAGGCTTTGGCAAGGCATTTGGAGTGGTTCTACGGCTTCGACACCGTGTTTCTCTTCGAAGATAGTTATTGGGGGAGCTTTCATCAGCACCGGTCCAGCGAGGGATGCCCTAGGCTTGACAAGGGGATATTTGGAGTGGAAGAAGCTACTCCATAATACCATTGACACGAATACCGAGGGGGTTTTACTGTGGATTACATGTTTTTAATTTCTAGTGGGTACTTGGTTTTGTGAAATGTGGGATATGTTTGATTCATTAATCTTTTATTATTCTTTACTTAATTGATATCTTTAATTGAGTTCCAATCTTGAATGCTTGTTGAATGATTTCTCCCTTAGAGTTACACTAGGATTGAGAATCTACATTGGTAATCCTTGTGAGTGAGTGACACGCCATGAGGGTTAGACAAAGTAAGATTGGAGAGGGTCGAGAGGGCGAGTCAAGAGGTAGCAAAGCATCACCTTTGCCTTACGGTGTGATTAACCCTATCTCCACGTTCCAAGAATTCTTTGCGGTCACAATAGAGTGAAGGGTTAAGGGATGAACTCCGCTGGGGCTTAGTTGCGTGAGCAACAGAGTGAAGCGTTGATGTGAATTTAACACCTGGGGCTTAATTGTGGGTAGGGATCTTTCGCCTAGACCAAAGGGTTAGATTTATATATAGGAATAGAGCTTTGATTCACAAATAAGAGACATTATGAATATAAAACATTGGATTATGGTTTTCTATTAAAAAATAGGAGACATTCCGAAAAGAAAACATAGAATTAGTTTTTTGATTAAAAAATTGGAAATTAAGAGACATTCCTAAAGTAAGACATCGGATTGTGGTTTCTATTCAAAACTGAAAAATGGGAGATATTACGAAAAGAAAATATAAATTTACGGTTTTTGATGAGTGTACTTTGCTTACATATTTTCATGCCCTAAATCTATCATTTTACTTGTTCTCAAGTTTACTTTTATACACGAGCAGTGCTATTATCGGTATTTTTGCTATATGGGCAAGAATAGGGGGCTCAATGCAATTTGGAGTGAAATTGGGAAGAAAACAAGAAAATATTTAAGAAGAGTTCAAGTACTCAAGCTAGAAACAAGCTCGACATGCTCGTGTCGAACCTACTGAAGATCTCGGCCTTTAATTGATCCAGCAAGAACTATTTGTAGAAGGGTGCTTCCAAGGCTGAGACGGTCTGGACACGATCATGTCCTTACTTGTGAAAACCAAAGAACAAAGACGATTTTATTGAAGAATAGGCGACACCCGCTGGGTGCCCCTGATACGATCGTGCCACATCATTGCAAGGTCAAGGCAATACCATGTCCCTTTCACTGAATCTTCCAGACAGAGACACTCAATTTCACTCGGCTTTCCCTCGACATGACACGGTCTGGACACGCTCGTGCGCAGATCGTATCAAGCCCAAATCTTCTCTTTTTAACTCTAGTTTTTAGGGTTCCGTCTCTATCTTTTGTTCAGGGATCTACTTCTCCACCCGGAGGACATTGATGAGAGCCAAGATCAAGCTTTTCCACACTTCCTAAGGAATTAAGGAGCGAGTTGGAGGCACAAGGGAAGTGGTGCTAGCACACAGAGCTCGACATTGGAGGCAAATCTCAAAAAGATGGGAGTCATGTCTTCTTTCTTTAGATCTCGTGTTATCTCCTCCATGTTGTACCCACCCATGAGGGACTGGCCGGCCACGGTGCCCTGAGGTGGGAACTTTGTCACTTTGTATGCTTTAAACACATGTACTCTTCATGATTTATGGAGTTCTTTTGGTTGTTTTGTTAAATCTTGTATTGCAAAACTTGAAGTGCTTGAATTTCATAGCTGCTTAGATAAAACATGATGGTGGATTATCATAGCTGTCATTCTTGTAGGGAATCGCATAACTTGGTGAGCTTGACATCATAGTTATCTTTGCAAAACTTGACACATTTGAGAGTGTTAGTTGCAATATTGCTTTTAAGCACACACTAGAGCCTGAGAATGTACATGGTAAAACTTGAGAGCGAGTGAGCATCACTAAGTGCTTAAGTAACATCCCGGGGCATTGTTTTCTTACTATTGACACTCAATCCAATTGCCTTTATCTTCACATCCTTCTTTCCTTTTCTTTTATCTCTTTATTCACCCTTATAGTTTAAAGTAATCTAATCATCATTCTATTCTTCACTAGAGATCAAAGTTGAGTGAGTATTTTTAGTCCAGTCTTGTGGTTCGACAACCCTACCACTGATGGGGTACCACTATATTACTTGTGTGCGACCCATTCAGTTGCAGAGAATGCATCAGTTTTTATTCAAAAAAGCAGATATTCTGAAAGAAAACATAGGATTAGAGTTTTGATTAAAGATTGAAAAAAGTAAACATTCCAATAAAAAAAGACAGGATTCATGTTTTTATTCAAAACATAAGAATAGGAGGCATTAAAAAAAAAAAGGAATTAGAGGTTTCATTCAAAACTAGAAGACATTCTGAGAAGAAATAATAGGATTATAAGGGTTTTGATTCAAATATTGTAGGCATTCCAAAACAAAACATAGGATTAGTGTTTTGATTGAAAAATTAGAGACATTATTATAAGAAAACATAGAATTAAAGTTTTGAATGAAAAATAGGAGACATTAATTTAAGATAACATAGGATTAGAGTTTTAGTTAAGAAATACAGGATATTCCAAAAAGAAAAAATTGGATTAGAGTTTTGACTAAAAAATATGAGACATTTTCAAAAGAAATCATGCGATTAATGGACATTTACAAAAAAACAACGGATAAGGGTTTTAATTAGAAGCCTAAAAATTATGGGCATTTCCAATAAAACATAATATTAAGATTTTCATTTAGGGATAGTAGACATTTTAAAAAGAAAACATGGGATTATGATTTTGATTTAAAAATAGGAGCCACTCCAAAAACAAAACATAGGATTTTGGTTTTGCTTCAAAATTGAAAAATATGAGACATTAAGAAAGGAAAACATATGATATTGTTTTGGTTAAAAAATATGATATATTCCGAAAATAAAACATAGGATTAGGGTTTTGCCACAAATATAGTAGGCATTGCCAAAGAAAAATTAATATTAGGGTTTCGATTAAAAAATAGCGAACATTACTCATAGGATAATGGTTTTGATCCAAAACCAATATATATTCTGAAAAGAACACATAGGATTAGGGATTTGATTGGAATATTGTACGCATTCCGACATGAAAAGATAGGATTATGGTTTTGATTGAAAAATATGAGAAATTCTGAAAATAAAACATAGGATTGGGGTTTTGAATAAAAAATTGTTTGGATTACGAAAATAAAACATAAGATTAATGTTTTGCTTGAAAAATTGGAGACATTACTATAAGAAAACATATTATTAAGGTTTTCAATAAAAAAGAGCAGGCGTACCAAAAAAACACATAAGATTAAGGTTTTGATTGAAAAATAGGAGGCATTCCAAAATGAAAATATAGGATTATTATTTTGATTGATAAATATGAGACATATCGAAAAAATACATTGGATTTGGGTTTGATAAAAAATTAGCATACATTGCCAAAACAAAAGATAGGATTATGGTTTTCTTTAAAAAAATGAGATATTCCAAAAATAATGGACAGGATTAGGATTTTGATTGAAAAATAGGAGACATTCTGAAAAAAAAACATAGGCTAGTGTTACGATTCAAATATAGTAAACATTCCAAAAGGAAAACATAAAATTATGGCTTTGATTCAAAAATAGGAGAAATTACTACAAGAAACCCTAGGATTAGTGTTTTGTATGAAAAATAGGGGACATTACTATAAGAAAACATAAGATTAGTGTTTTTTTATTAAAAAAAGGAGACATTCCAAAAATGAAACAAAGAATTAGTGTTTTGATTAAAAAATATGAGGCATTTCAAAAAGAAAATATCGGATTAGGGTTTTGTTTCAAATATAGTAGTTATTCTTAAAAGAAAACATAAGATTAGTGTTGTGAATGTAAAATAGGGGACAATATTATAAAAAAAAAATAGGATTAGGATTTTGATTTAAAAATAGTAGGCATTTGTAAAAGAACGCATAGGATTAGGGGATTGATTGAAAAATTAGAGCCATTCCAAAAATACATTGGATTAGGGTTTTGATTGAAAAATATGACACATTCTGGAAAGAATACATCAGATTAAGGTTTTGATTAAAAATTAACAGATATTCCATAAACTAAAATAAGATTAGGGATTAGATTAAAAAATGATTATGGTTTTGTGACAAGTACCCCTTGCTTATATCCCGCAAGTGATCGGGTTTGTCGAAGTAATAATCCCGGGTGAGCGGGGTCGAATCCACATGGAGTAGGGAATGAAAATACTTAATTTGGTTCTTAGCTATGTGAAAGATCAATAGTGATTGGTGTGAAATTGATTCAATTCTCAATAATAAAAGAAACAAGTGAGAGAGCAAGAATAAGAAGAGGGTAAGGCAATCGATAAAGATGGGGTACTCGGATGATGCTTCACCTAGGAAAATCATTTCAAGTGCAAGAACTCTCTCTATTATGCTTCCTAATCAATGCAATGGTGAGTCATGGAAATCCTTACATACATAGTCCCAAATCTAAGGTCAACTATGCCTAACTCTACTCATGTCCCGGAGGAGAGATTAAATAACCTCTCAACCTCGCAATCGAATAAAGTTGCAATGGGCTCTAGGGATTCCAATTGATAAATCGCTTCCTAATTATAGACCTAAGCCTTTGGTCTAGGCGGAAGTCCCCTAGCCACAATTAAGCCCTAGATACTAAGATCTCCTCAACGCTTCACTACATTGCACGCGCAACTAGGCCCCAGCGGAGGTTCATCCCTTAGACCATTCACCCTATTATGGCCACAAAGAACTCAAGGAATGGAGGTAGAATCTATCACATTGGAGAGGAAAGGGGACGCTCTTGTACCTCTCGACTCACCCTCTCAACCCTCTCCAAACTAGCTTTGTCTAACGCTCGTGGTGTGTCACTCACTCACAAGTTTACCAACAAGAACTCTCAACCCTAGTGTCACTCTAGGGGAAATGTTCATACAATCAAGCATTCAAGGTTGGAACTCACAATAAACATCAATTTATTGAAAGCATAATAAAGAAGTTCAATGAAACGAGTACATCCTAGGGTTCACAATCACCCAAGTACCCACTAGGGGTTTAGCTCTCCATGGAACTAAGTATAATCAAAGAAATTGAATGTAAAAGCAATGAATCCATAAAGAAACCCCCTCGATGGTCGTGTCGATGGTCTTGTGGAGAGTCCTCTACTCGTCGTCCAAGGATTCCTTCATCCAGTATAGGATACGCCTCGATCGAAGCTCCCCTACCAACCTTCTTCCTAATGGAATCACAATATCGGGGCCGTATAACTTCTCCAAAACCTTGGCCAATACCCCTCGAAACCCTAGCCGAAACCCTCTCACAAGTTGGGGAAAAGATGGAGAAAAGAATACTGAAATCGTGGCTGAAATCGGCTTTAAATATGGTTGTAATCGGGCGACTACACGGGCATGTATGATGTCACACGCCCCTGTGGAATTTCCACACGGGCGTGGATAATTTCCACACGCCCGTGTGGATTCTCTGTTTCTCTGATTTCTCGGCCACTGTGAACAGTGCTGCTACAGTGCCCGCTGCATTGCTCGCTACAGTGTTCTTCTACATTAACCTTCTACACTACTCTGCCAGAAATACTTCTGAATTCCATGCTTTCATTGGGGCAACACAAACGGGCACACGTTTACGTCGTGAATCACTTGCTTCTTCAATGATGTACATGTTGGTGGATCTCTTGTTCTTATATGCATAAGTCAGAATGCTCGAGTGTGACTGCCTTTGTGCCACTCCAAATGAATGTGCTCACTCCAATACGAGGAGGTTGGCACACACTCTAGCATCTCACACCTGACCTATGTCTTCACATTTGAACCTTAGCAAGATCTCCTCCAAAATAGGTGCATTATGATCCACATTGACCTATTTCCTTCATACTCGGCCTCACAACCCTACCTGCATAAAAGTAACATAAAAACACACATATTAATGTAAAAACCTGAGAAAAGTAATGCTCAACATAAGAAATGAACGGTTTGCATTCATATCGCACAAGCACTTATCATTTTGATTCAAACCAGCAAAATAGGAAACATTAAAAAAACATAGAATTAGGGTTTTGATTAAAAAATACTAGATATTCCAAAAAGTAAAGAAAGGATTAGATTTTTGATTGAAAAATAGGAGAGATTCAGAAAAAGAAACCATATGTTAGGGTTTTGATTCAAATATAGTAGGATTTGTAAAAAGAGAACATAGGATTAGGGTTTTGATAGATAAATAGAAGACATTACCATAAAAAACATAGGATTATTATTTTGGATGAAAGTTAGGAGACATTACAATAAAAAAACATAGGATGAGGTTTTTGGTTAAAAATATTAGTCATTCTGAATAGAAAACATAGGATTAGTG
>NC_052490.1:2226175-2275044 GCF_009730915.1 Dioscorea cayenensis subsp. rotundata
GGAGGAAAACATCGCCCGAAATTTATAGGCTACGCACATGCGAAATGTCTCATATTTTTCAATCAAAACCATAATCATATGTTTTTGATTGAAAAAAATAGCGACATTCGACATAGTATTAGCATTTTTGATTGAAAAATATGAGACAAAATGTCACATTATAGACAAAAATTCAAAACTGATAATTAGGAGACATTACGAGAAAAACATAGGTTAGAATTTTTGATTCAAAAGCGATACATAGGAGACATTAAAAGAAAGCATAGGATTAGGGTTTCATTTGCAAAATAGGAGACATTCCAGAAAGAAAACATAGGATTAGGGTTTGGATTCAAATATAATAGGCATTACGCAAGGAAAACATTGGATTCGGGGTTTGATTAAAAAAATAGGAGACATTATTTTAAGAAAACATAGAATTAGGCTTTTGATTAAAAAATAGTAGACATATATTAAAGAAAATGTAAGATTAAGGTTTTGATTGGAATATAATAGATATTTCAAAAAAATAACATAGGATTGGGGTTATGATTGAAATATAATAGGCATTTTGAAAAGGAAACCCTACTAATAGCAGACAATCTCATGAGTGCATTTCATATTATATTTATTTACCTTAAATTCATTCATTTTCTTGTCTTTTAGCACTATTTTACATATATAAGATGCTGGTCTAGGTATATTTGTTCCTTGTGCCGGAATGTGTAGCTTGAACCAAGTTGGAAGTGAAATCGAGGATGTAACGAGAAAAGAATGAAGATTTTTACTAAGTGTTCAAACTAAACATGGGCAGAGCACAATCGTGCTTTGTCCCACTTATTATCTCAGCCTGAAGTATTTCCCAGTGATAATTCAAGAAGTGGGGTGCTCTTAGGCCTAGCACGGTCTTATGCGACCACGTGCTCTTTCCCCTAATTATTCCGGTTTGAAGATAGTTTTTTTGTCGATGGGGAAGCACGATCAGGATGCTCCTAACGCAGATCGTTACATCTGGCAAAAGCATGATCAAGGCACTATCTTCCAGGCAAGCAATTAGCTGATTCCCTAAGAAATCTCAATGAGATAACACGATCGAAGCACGACCGATCTTAGACCATGTTGAGCCCACAATCAGCCATATTACTCTAGTTTCTAGGGTTGCACTCTCAACTTTGTTCGCGGATTTTTCTTCTCGACCGGGAGCACTTTGACGAGTATGAAGATCAAGTTTCACCACATCATCTAACTGGATCAAGGACGAGTCGGAGGCTCAAGGAAAGTTGGGCTAGCATACGGAGCTCAACTTGCAAGAGTTTCTTGAGAAGAAGGAAGTCATGTCTTCTTTCTTTAGATCTTTAAGTGCTTCTTCCATGTTGTAACCATCCACAGTGTCTCAGGATGTTGAACTATGATGCTTTGTATGCTTTGAATACTCTCTTCTAATGTTATACAGAGTTCTTTTGGTTTCCTGTGTTTGATCTTATGTTTGCATAAATTGATGTGTTTTGCATAGTTGCTTGTGTAAAACTCAGTGTGTGGATTGCCATCGAGGTAGTTGTTGTGTGTGATTGCAAAACTCATTATGTATAAAACCATAGTTACCCAAGCAAAACATTGTGTATTTCAGAACCATAGATGCATCATTGCTTCTGAGCACACATATCAACCATAGAATGTACCTGGTAGGCATTAAAAGTTAGTCAACATGCTATAGCTCGTAGGAATTGTCCCAGGGCATTGCTCCATTGTTGTTGAAACTCTCGATCCTAATCTACTTGTTATCTCCACCTATTTTTTCTTACTTATTTTTACTTTACAATTTTAAATCAATCCATGTTCTTGCTTGACTAGAGATCATAAGAAGAATTAGTACTTTTAGTCCGACATCGAGGGTTTGACCACCATACCCCTCACGGGGTACTCTTTGTATGACTTGTGTGCATCAAGTTTTTTGGTCCCATTCTTTGAGGGTGGCAACTTTTTTGGAAAAATTTGGACTCTAGTGATCTAGTTTGTTTATATTGTTGATATTTGTGAAAATCCACTTTCTCTTTTTCTTTTTTAAATCGAGTCTTCTTAGGCTTATTTTTTGTTTCCACTCTTTTAATACTTTTGATCTTACACTGTCCTATCTTATGTGTGCAGGAACCTTTGTATGACCCGCAGAAGTACTTCTTTCCTATTGGCAAACCCGGATCCAGAAGTTGAGAGGAATTTTTGAAGAAGAATTAGATAAATCAATTTAAGTGACATAGGGTCAGTAGAAATCAGTGTGGAAGTTGTTCATGAAGAAGAATTGGCAAGAAATCAACAACAAAAGCATTTTTGACTTTGCTCGGTGATAAGTATTTGTGTAATAGTAATATGAAGTATTATTTTCTTACAATGAGCATTACTTTTCTGAGATTTTATCGTTCATACATGTGCATTTGTGTTACTTTTGTGCATGTAAGGTTATGGAGACAATTATGGAAGAAAGAAACCAAAGTAGATCGTGGATGCACTTTGTTGATGAAATCATGGAGTGAACAAATGTGAAGACACAAGTTGTGCCTAAAGACACGTGATTATGTGCCAACCTCTATGGTGTTCAAGCAAATACATGGTTTAGAGGGCCACAAAGGCAGTCACATTTACGTGTTCTGACTTGTGCAATGTTAGCAAGATCTTTATCAATGTAAATTTTATGGAAGACACAACGTGATCTATTGCATGGATGTGTGCCCATTCATGTGGCCTCGATGAAAGTGTGGATTCGGGAGTATTTTGGTGGAGTACTGTAGCAGGTACATTAGTAGATCATTGTAGTAAATTACTATAGTAGTTACTATTTATAAGCCGCTGAAAAATCGATTCCTGCAGATTCACACGGGCATGTGGAAATTCCACATGCCCGTGTGGATGCCCAATTCCAGCCTAATTAAGTCGCGACTTCAGCCCGTTTTACGGATCCTTTTCCCTATCTTTTTCTCATCTTTTCTTCATCTTTGGAAGCGCTCGTGGCTAGGATTTGGAGAGGCTTTAGCATGGTTTTTTGAGTGGTTCTACTGCCTTCAACACCGTGTTCCTTCAGAAGACAGTTATTGGGGGAGCTTTCGTCGGCATTGATTCGGTGGGGTGTATCCTAGGCTTAACGAGGGAACCCTTGGAAAAGACAAGGCTGCTCAATAAGGCCATCGATATGAACTACAAGGGGGTTTTACTTATGGATTGCATACTTTTACTTTTGATTTTATTATTGATTGTATCTTGCTCCATGAAGAGCTGAACCACTAGTGGGTACTTGGACGTGTAAACCCTAGGATGATATTGGTTCTTTGATCTTTCTATTATGTTTATTTAATTGATGTCTTTAATTGAGTTCTAATATTGAATGCTTGTTGAATGGGTTTTCCCTTAGAGTGACACTATGGTTGAGAGCCTATATCGGTATTCCTTGTGAGTGAGTGACACACAATGAGGGTTAGAGAAAGCAAGATTTGAGAGTGTCGAAAGTGTGAGTCGAGAAGTAGCAGAATGTCACCTTTCCCCTCCGGTATGATTTATCTTACCTCTACGTTCCAAGAGTTCTTTACGGTCACAATAGAGTGAAGTGCTAAGAGGCGAACTCCGCTGGTGCTTAGTTACGCAAGTAACAGAGTAATATGTTGAAGTAATCCTTAGTATCTGGGGCTTAATTGCGATTAGGGGTCTTTCCTTTGGTCTAAAGGGTTAGATTTATGTTAGGGAATAGGGTTTTATCACTTGAAGTCTCAAAGCTTTGAGCAACTTTGCACAATGTGAGGTGTTGAGGCTGGGCGAGTTTTCTCTGCAGGGTATAGTGTAGTGTTAGTCATGGTTGACCTTATGTTTTGGGACCGTGTGTTTTTAGGATTTTTCACGACTCATTAAGCATCAACTAGGAGACATAATAGTTGGTTTTGGACTTGAAGCAATAGTCCTAGCGGGAGCAATATCCTAGTGCCCCAATTTCTATCGATTGCATTTCCCCTTATTTTTTATAGTATCTCCGTTTCTTGTTCTTTTTATTTCCTTTCATATTGATATTGTCCACACCACTATCGATCCATCTTTACTTCAGTTAAATAACAATCCTTGTGTTTCTGATCACTATTCCCTGTGGATATAACTACCCACTTACTAGGGTATTATTACTTCAACAAACCCGTGCACTTGCGGCACACACGCAAAAGGGCGTTATCACTCGGCCAAATCTAGAAGGACTAGGGTCAAGCATTGTTCAACCTCCTCTTGCGGGGAACAACTTCGAATTAAAGCCTAATTTTATTCAAATGGTGATACAGATGTGCCAGTTTGACGAGTTTCAGGATGAAGACCATTATGAGCATTTGAGGAGTTTCTTGGAAATTTTTGACACTTTTAAAGTTAACAATATGTATGAGGATGCTATCCGCCTGAGACTTTTCCCATTCTCGTTGTGAGTGAGGGCTAAACATTGGCTAAGTTCCTTGCCACGAGGGTCACTTATAACATGGAGCGAGGTTTTCGGAGACTTTTCTTACAAGATACTTCACTCCAGCCTAGATCACTAATTTGAGGAGTGATATCTCCTCCTTCCTGTAGTTGGAATCGAAATTCTTGTATGAAACTTGGGAGAGATACAAGGAGATGTTTAGAAAAATGCATACAACATTAAATCGTGGAGTGGATGCGGATACAAATCTTTAAAATGGATTGAACAACCTCACAAAAGCATATGCTTGATCTTTGCTTTGAGAGACTCTCTATGTAAGAAGCAACCTAGTGAGGTCATACGAGTTTGATTGAGAAATGGCAAACAATGGCTAACAACGGAGTATTCAGAAGAACAAATTGGTTGAAGTAGCTAGTGCTATTAGGTGGATGCCATTACCACTCTTGCAGCACAGGTTGAAGCGATTACTAAATAATTAGACACCTTGCAGTCCATTTCTCATGTTCCAGGACATTCTTGTGATCATTGGGGCCCTCTAAATGAGTCAGGTTATCCTCCTATTGATACGGGTACATGCAAATTGAGCAAGTGGATTTTGTTGGGTAAAATCGCCGTTACAGAACATCTCATACTGTAACATATACAATGTTGGGTGGAGGAATAACCCTAAATTTCACATGGAGTTAACCAAGGCGAGTCAGACAACATGAACAACAATAGTATAAATCTCTCTCTTAGGGTGCACAACAACCGTCATCTTCTTTATCTTCTTAGCTATCCAATGAACTCACTGCCTTGTTGGCCAGATTCATCAAGAGCACTGAAACTCATCTTTTGGATCTTGAGGGACATGATTAGAAACACTAATGCGACGGTGATGAATTTAGAGCATCAGTATAGCCTAGATGTCTAAATTAATTGAGGAAAAAGCTCCCGGGGTCCCTCACTAGCAACATAGAGATAAACCCCATAGGAATCCCTTGAAGGGTGTCACTTTGAGGAGTGGAGTGCAACTTCAAACCCCATTGAGAGGAAGCCCTGAAATGGAGAAGGTTGAGCCCGCAGTTGGCGGTAATCTTGAGACTTCAATTGACTTGGAGAAGGATGTCAAAGAATAGAGCAAGGAAAAAGATGCATTACCGAGCATACCAACCTAATCTTCCTTACCCGTTGAAAGTGAAGAAGGATCAACAAGAGGAGTAATATAAGAGATTCCTCGATGTGTTCAAGACTTTGCATATCAATGTCCCATTTGTTGAAGCTCTTTGCTCGAGATGACAACATATGCTAAATTCTTGAAAAGAACTACTAACAAATAAGAAAAGCTGCAAGAAGTGTCTACTAACACTTAGTGAGGAATGTTCGGCTTTTGATCACTGTCAAACTGCCCAAGAAAAGAAAGATCGAGGGTTTTATTGTTCCTTGCGATCGGTGGTTTAGTTGATGAAAGCCTTAGCTGATCAAGTGGGCAAGCATGAACCTCATGGCCTACAAAATTTTCAAAAGGCTTGGGCTTGGAGGCGAAGCCCCACCATTATGACTATGCTATTAGTGAGCAGGTCATTAGGTAACCATGAGGCATAATTGAAAGATTTTTTGTTAAAGGTGGACAAGTTCATTTTTACGGTGGATTTTGTTATTCTCGATGTTGATAACGAGGTGGAGTACCATTGATTATAGGAAGGTTGTTCCTAGAAACTTCAAAGAGCTCTTATTGTTGTCAAAGGATGGCGAATGACACTTAGAGTGGGTGAAGAAGAGATTATTTTTCAAGCTCCGAGTATTCCATGAGGGCATACCATAGATTTTGATGACACATGCTATTGTGTGGATGTTATTGATGAAGTTGTTTCTGAATTTATGTAGGATACATTCATGAAAGATGAGCTTGCTTAATTATTGGAAGATGATCCCCGAGAAGATGGAGCACCAAAGGAGGCGACGGAAGAATCGTACTGTTTGGACTTGGTGGCAATCGAGGTCGTTGTACCACTGGATCCACCAAAGAAAAAGACCCCTAGTGCAATAAAGTGGTGGACAAAGGTGATCACCGAGAAGAAAAAGCCACCCATCTCACCACCTGATCCCAATGTTCCTAACCGTTCAAACCTTTGGGCTTTTGGTGAGATCAATTTAATTGATTCGTTGTTACCATATGCTTGCAGTTGTAGTCCAGGTGGCTATGAGTGGCCTTGATCCCATGAACTTCTTTGAGGAAAAAGGGTATGCCGAGCTAGTGATGTTAAATAAGCTCTACTTGGGAGGTAACAAAAGTTGTTTTGTTTTCTTTGTAATCGTGTTGGGTTTCCTTATCAGCTTTGTTTAGTTTTCATTTGTTTCATTAATTGCTGTGTTGTTGTGATTTCGGTCTCTCAGGGTAACATTGATTTTTATTCGGTGTGTTGGCAATACTTTTAATTACCTCTAGCATTTTTATCATTGTTAAGAAGGAGGATAGGCTTTACTCTAGAACTTTTAAGGCTGAGCACGGCCTGAGAACACCCCTGCTTGTGCCCCTAATTCTCTTTGTTTCTAGTTTTTTTGAATCATTCCGTGGTGAGCACGAGGCTAAGCACGAGCATGCTAAATCGATGAGGGTGGTCTCCAAGCCATTTTCATGATTGTGTCCTTCTCTCGGATGTTTGGGATTTTTTTCCATAGAAAATCAAGGGGATGAAGACACCTAGGACATGACCATTTTCCTTTTGAAGTCTTTTATAGCCGACCATTCCCATCCATCTCACCTCCTGGCCCTCTTTCTCCTCCTTTTATGCTTTGGTCCCTCGTGTGGGTTTGAGTTCGTGCCAGGGTTGGTTGTGGCCGCTCCTCCTTTTCCTTAATTTATCCCTCAACCCTGGTAAGCCACCGTTCATCCTTATTGGATTTGTTCGGTTAAAATGCTTTTCTCGTCATACTCTTGATTGCATTGTGGATCTTGTGTTGTTTTTATTGTTTCACGCTTAATATTGCTTGTTTTATTTAGAATATTTCTTTGTTCTTGAGCTTTAACGGTGTTGTATCTTTGGGGATGATGGTCGCTCAAATAATGATGGTATCCTCCTTTGGAACACAATCGTGCTCCTAACCTCAGCATGATTGTCTCGACCAAGTGCACGTCCCTTTTTTCAATGTTGAACACAGTCCGAGTGTTCCATGCACGACCGTGCTCTCCCTAATTGTTTATACTAATTTGGTTTATCTTCTCTTACAGATTATGTCAAGAAAACACACTTCTACTTGGCCTTCTAAGAGGCCCTGGATGGGGGAGCCTGCTCCTGATGTGGACTCAGCGCCGGCATTCCATAGTCAAATGCGGCAAGAGCAATTTTCTTGTTTTAGCGAGTCATAAGAGATTGATTAGGATGTGCTCCGTGAAGTCAGATTAGAGGAAAAGGTTAGTTGCACCTTGAGTGTCGGTGCACGGAGGCGGTTGTTCCAGTTATTGATACCACTTACAGTGGCTGGCGCTTGAGGTGTTAGATACATTCGAGCTTTCACGATGTCTTGTTGCATTTCATCGCTCGACTTCATTCAAATTCGAGTGGTCGGTGAGATGCACCGAGATGAGCCTCACCAATTTCTCTATCCCATTTGGGATTTATGATGAGGAGTTTACTATAACTCCTGCATATGATACCCTGTTGATCTCCGAACAAGGTGGGGAGTCCTTGGAGGAAGCTTTGCCCGTTTGAGCACCACACCTACCTATGATCCTCACCGGACTATGGCCACAACTCTTCGTTCTCCAACACTCAGGTATATCCATTTCATAGTTAGTCATACGTTGACAGGACGAGGTAACAGTACAATGGTTATTAGTCACCGAGATTTTGATTTCCATCTGAGTTTGATCGACGGGTTCCATCTGCATTTGGGGTATAAGGTAGCATTGTCTATTTCGCACTAAGGGACAGATCCTCGTATCGGTGCCCTCTTAATAGGCCCTTATATCACTCGTCTGATCAGACATATGGGCATCCTAGAGGGGACCGACAGGATCTGAGTGGTCGGTGATGTGGCCCCCATGACCCTTGAGATGCTTAGGTCCAATGGGAATGATTTAGCGTGTTCTGACTGCTAGGGGGGCTAAGTAACTTGTCCGCCCGACCACTGATTTTTCATCCACTTCTGCTCCTGATCTACCTAGTGTAGAGGACGCTGCCATTGCACCTCCATCGCCTATCACTACATCATAACAGCGGTCACCATTGCCTCTCCACAATCATCCTCGCTGCTCCACACTCTGACCAAGTTACTTGCTCACCTGCAGTGCTCTAGTGGGACCAGAAGAGTGTGGCAAGCATTGCTGAGCATTTGTGTGTACGACTATAACCTAAGGCTATTTCTCCCATGCGCCCCACTCGACACATTGGGTTGTACACTTCTTGTAATATCGGCAACCTTTGGAAACTCATAAGAAATTTTTTTCAGGGTATTATCTCAGTTGCAGTAAGATTTTTCCTACAGAGTAGTTTTGTTGAGAAAACCAAGTGGAAAGAATAAGGTCCTAAGTGTGAAAGTTTATAGAAAAATTTTGGTTCACAAGTAATAAAAATATTTGATCTGTAGTGTTTCCAGAAACCAAGGACTAAAAGGTAAGTTTGCAAGGACTTTTTGGAAATACTATTTCATGATTTAGGGATCATTAGTGACTTTTTAGGTATGTTTTTGTATGAAATTTTATTTTCAGGGACCGACAAGGAATTTTGGCAGAAATTTAAGTTAACAGATACGGCATGGAAATAGTCAGTTTTTATGGGGGCTTTCTTCTTCTTAATCAATGGTTGCATTAGTGTTACGTGAGAAAATAAAAATGAAAATAAGAGGCTTAAAAAAAGAGGATGTGAAGATCGCACTGAGAGAGTTCTGCGGAGTGCTTGCTAAGAGTTATCTTGGTTTTGAATGATGCATGATGTATGGTTAAAGAACTTTGGAAAGCATGCTAGAATTTGAACTTGTTTTTATTAGATTTTGCTTGGTTTTGAGTGGAAAAAGCATGGTTTATTGTTGTAGATGATGAGTGATTCAAGTTGCTTTGGAAAATAAACCATGTATTTGAGATGGATTTTCTTGGAATGGGGGATGAATTTTCAGGTTTGCTATAGATTACTGTAGCAACTGGAATTAGGGTTTGGCTTGGTTAACTAAGTGGATGATGATGATGATTAATTTGATAATGATGATGATTAAGATGGTGATTATAATGGGTGGAGATTAAATGGTTGACTTTAGCCAAATTGGATGATTAGGATTGATCAAATCAAGTGAAGTGGGCTTGATTTAATTGAGTCAAGTCCATTCAATTGGTTTAGAGTTGGGTTTGGCTAGCCAGGTTGAAATAGATTGGATTCATTTGGGTTTAAATGAGAGTAAAGAAATGGTTTGGTTCAACCAATAGAGGATTGACTTGATTTTGACTCAATGTGTAATTTTTTTTGGTTGAATTTAGGTTAAGTTGATTGAGATTGATTTGTCTTGGTTCAGATTTTGGGCTAATGACTTTGGGGTGAACCAATTCAAGGAGAATTGGGTTCAGTTGAACTAAGCTGGTTCAAAAGATTTTGTATAACAATTGGAAGTGGTTCAATGCTGGTTGGTGAAATTGAACTTGTTTCAGCGAAATTGAGGTTGGTTCAGGTTGGTTCATAATGGTTTTGTCGAAATTGAGTTAGTTTAAGTGTAATTTGAGACTAGTTTTATTATGCAAGGATTGTTTGAATCAATTGGAATGAGTGGACCCAATTAGTGAGTCAAATATTTATTTGTTGTATTTTCTTTTGGGTTCAATTTCGTCATTAGGATGTATGTTATTTATTTTATTTCCATTCTTCTATTAGGTGTTGTTCGAGGGCTTGGGAGGGAGTTCAGGTCTAGCGGAAAATCAAAGGGAGACCCAGGGTGAGTTGGTAGTGTCTACTCTTTTGAAATAATCGGTTAATTGCTAATATTTTTGAAAACAAGTACTTAATGGCTACTAGTTTTGAAATAAGCTATTTAATTATGCCATTATATTATGTTTAATAATTTATATTGTTAAAGGATACTTATAATTATTTGCGGTTTGCTAAGCCATAGCAATCGTATTAATATATCTGGTTTCATACAATTATATGTTGTTTCAACTGTGTTATTTTCAGGTATTTATTTTTAATGGTTATGTGTACCTTGACTTTGAGATGATTTATGAAACCATGTGTGCATATTAAAATGTTTTTACTGTCAATGCTTGTAGATTTGGTTTTCATTCCTGGTACAGGAATGGTGTTATGGATATGGACTTTGTAGGTATTATACATGTCTTGTGCTGTGGAATTTTCACAGATTTTGATGGTGACTACGGATTTTAGTCCGATATTGCAATGGGGGTACCATGGTCCAGCCTGATGGGAGGTGGCGTGGTCAACCCTGAGTCTACCCCTTGTCAAGATGTGCGTAGAGCCATTGAGAGGGTTTACTTCTGTAAGAAACACGTGGTCACCACGCGGGGATCTCGATGGCCAATGTTAAGGTTGCGAATACATTAATGACTCTCAACCTAGTTGCAATGGCGGCTAAGTCGGGGAGTGTTTTTACACCAATGATTTGATATTTGTTTTGTAGTTCAGTTGTGCAAAACAAGTTATTTTGGATTATGATGACGGGGCGAAGCCCAGCTGTCGCTCTTAGGAAGGCAGTCTCTCACGAAAATTGTATTTCCTTGGAAAATTGATTTTATGACAATTCATGATGAATTTATTTTTTAAAAGCTCGTTAAAGTTTTATTTTGCAAAATTCTGGTATTTGGGAAAGTTGGGAAATTATTTGAGAAATTTATCTTTATATACTTTATATACTCTATATTTAATTATTTGAAATTATTGAGCCACTATCGACCAACTAGAATTTGTTATAGTTGTATGAGCATTACCGTACTAGATTACCTGCCCGAATATAGAGCCAGTCAGGGTTAAGCTTCTGGTTGAAGTGGGTCCCTTTTCTTTCTATGTGTTGATGTCGTGATCTTGTAGCAGTAGTACCCACTAATTGGAGTAATTATGTTTGTTGTATTCGTATATTTGAACCTATAGTTTGTTTAAAGGTTGTTAATCATGTTCTCTAAGTTTGATTTGGTTTTTCAAGGGTGTCATTTTTCAAGTTAAAATGGATTTTTAACTGATGGGTGCCACATTTACCTCAATAGAATAGGTGGGTGTGACATCTTTTGGTATAAGTGCTGTAGGTTGAGATATTCCTGGCTGGTAGAGATCACAGGTTGTGTTCAAAGCTTAAAGGTTTAATATTGATTAGACCGTAAGTTAAGGGCCTAGTAGAATTATTGAGACTCACCAATCGGGTTAAACCCTAAGTTGCTGACACACCCCTTGTCTGTGAGTACCGTAAGTGCACTGGTCGTCGAAGTAATAAAATACCCCGGTGAGTGGTAGTCAAATCCACAGGGAATAGTTGATTAGAAACACAAGTATTGCTATTTAGCTAGAATGAAAACCAATTTGTGATGTTGAATTAAAGAAATGAATGCAAAGAAGAGTAAAAGATCAAAGAAAGCAAGAGGAGTAAGGATAGGTAATCGATGGTAAAATGGGTTACTAGGACAATGCTCGCCCTAGGACTATTATTTAAATTACAAGACTAATGTTAGTCTCCTAATTGAGGTTTAATGAGTCATGGAAATCTAAAGACACACTGTCCCAAACCTAAGGTCAACGATGACTAGTCCTTTACACTATGCCCGTCAAAAAGAGATACCCTTGACACCTCACACTGTGTAGGACATCTTGGAGCTCTAGGGATTCCAAGTGATAAACCCTATTCCCTAATATAGATCTAACCCTTTGGTCCAAGTGGAAGATCCCTAGTCACGATTAATCCCCAGCAATAAGAATTACTTCAATATTTCACTCTGTTACTCGCGCAACTAAGCCCAAGTGGAATTTGTCTTTTAGCACTTCCTCTATTATGACCGTAAAGAACTCTTGGAATGTGGAGGTAGGATAAATCATGTCGGAGGGAAAGAGAACGTTTCGCTATCTCTCAACTCACCCTCTCAACTATCTTCAATCTCGCTAAGTCTAACACTAATGATGTTGTCACCCCTTCATAGGATTACCTAAATAGATTCTTAACCCTAGTGTCACTCTAAAGGAAAAGCAAATCAACAAGGACACAAGATTGAAACTCAATGAAAACATCAATTAAAGAAAACATAATAAGAAACAATAAACAAAATCATCGTAAGGTTTACAAGTCCAAGCTCCCAGTAGGGGTTAAGCTCTCCATGACGCAATAAAAAATCAACAATGAAATCAAAAGTAAGTGCAAGCAATCTATAGAGAAAACACACTTGTCGTCCTTATCAATGGTCTTGAGTAGCAGCCTCGACTTCTCCAAAGATTCCCATGTCAATTCTATGGCACACCTCACCAAATCAATGCCGAAGAAATCTCTCCCAATAGTTCTCCTCCAAAAGAACTTGATGTCGAATGCCTTAAAACCGCTCCTAAAACCCAGCAAAAGTCTCTCCGAACCCTAGACACGCTAGCCACAAAAGATGGGCAAAAGATAGGAAGAAGATCTAGAAATAAAACTCTCAAAGTGGTATTTATAGGGATGAAATCGGACATCCACATGGACTTCTGGAATTTCCACACGGCTGTGTGGATTTCTAGGTTACATTTTTCTGCACATTATGAACATTATCTACTATAGTGATTTTAGTACAGTGTTTCACCACAGTAAACTGTTACAGTACTTGCCTAAATACTCTCAAAATCATTTTCTTCATCGAGGCCATATGATTGGGCATTGATCCATGCGGTAGATCATGTCGCGTCTTCAATTAAACGACATTGACGAAGCTCTTAACAATGTTGCACAAGTCTAGACATATGAGTGTGACTGCCTTTGTGCCCCTCCACTTTGTGTATTCACTTGAGCATAATGGAGGTTGGCACACACCCACATGTCTATGACCACAACTTCTGTCTTGACCCTTGTTTGATCCAAATATTTCATCAACAATCGCGTCCATAATCTACTTTTGCTTCCTTTCTTCCAAACTTGTCTCCACAACCCTCAACATACAAAAGAACACAAACACACATGAATGAGCTATAAAATCTGATAAAAGTGATGCTCAACGTAAAAAAAGTATACTTCATATTACTTATACACAAGCACTTATTAAACTTCCACACACTTAAGCTCTTTCTCTCATTTGGGCATAACTAGTATCCGACTTATGAGAGTAGCTTCATACCTCATAGATGAGCTCTTTCCACCCACTAATACGTAACAAAACAAACACAGTTTTTTTTAAAACAAGAATCATGCTAAAATAATCCCTTAAACATCAAACTTGAGTTTCGACATGGTTTAATGAGTGAGTAGTGTAACAAGTGATAATCGGGCAAAATTTCCTAAAAATTTAAGTAAAACTAGAGCATGATAATATTCAATGTTAAAAATTTTCCTAAATTTAAGAAAACAACCATTGCAAATTAGGTGAACCGCCATTGGCTACATGAGCATAAAGGATGAATGCATAAGTATAGAACATGTGTAATGTGAACTCCCCCCGACACTTAAGCTGTACATTTCCCTCAATATACGCATGCAAGCTCAATAAAGAAATATAACTATCAAAACATGTGTGTGGAGATGGGTAATTAAAATAATACTCCACTGAACTCCTAATGGTACATTTGATGGAGTTAATTTCATTGAGAGTTGAGTTCCAACTGGTTGTGGAGCACACATAGCTATGTAAAAAGCCACATTACAGTGCCCATGACAATCCCTCAATTCCAAGACTCACAAGACCATCTGCAAGAATACACAATGGGATTTAGCAAAGCTCATCAAAAGACACTAAAATCGAGTCTATAAAAATATGAAAATTAAATACAACTCAATACAATTGACAAGCGAAAAGATAAACTCAGAAGGAGAGTCCTATCTGAGTAATACAAGTCCAAAATAAAATGAAGAAATAAATGCTAAAACATAAAGAAAAATAAAAATAACAACGCCTTAAGCATCGATATCCTGCTCTGTTGGTGGTATTGCTGCTGTAGGTGATGATGCTGGTGCCGCTAGTGGTGGTGATGGTGTTGTTGGTGATGCTGGAGGTGTCAGTAAAGCACGGGGTCTCATAATGAAAGGTGAGGTCACGTCTCGCTCTAGAATCTACTGTAGTATGTCAAGGCACGCCATCACTTTGCCGTTGTTCATAGCCTTTAGCGCGCGAACCTCAGCCAGATCAACATGCAACCCCTTACAATGCTCTCGAGCCTCTCAAAGCGATCACAGGTTTGAGATGGAGAAAATACCCGCATGGGTCGTTACTCCTATGCTCCAAGGGGTGACCCTGTCTCCATCTACTCAAGTTGTGGCTGAAGAGCAGGCTGAGACCCCTCAGCTGCATCACCCATACCCTTGCCCGTATATGGTGATGGCATGATCATGACATAAACACTATCTCCGTATTTGCATACCATGCCCATCAATTGCATCATCTCTAAGCTGAGGAGAGATAGTACAATGGTCTTCTCAGGCCCTCTGATAGCGTATAAGAGACCATCCACATGATGAGTTGAGTGATGCAGGGGCCTGAGAAGAGCACTCCAACCCTAGCATACTATCCCTGATGGCGCATGAACTCTGCTATGATGTATCCCAGGTGAAATGGCTCACTCTATACCATCGAATACAGATAAAGCAGCTCTTGATTGCTAAGGACTCCAGTACTGTCTCCACGTTCGTTCACTGATTAACTAAGAACGGCATGGATATATCTGTAGGCCAGTCGGGAGAAACATGTGGACTTGGAAACTGATGGCTCATACTGTTCTTGGCCACATAGTATCTTGTAGGTGCGCTGAGGAGTTAAACTACAAGGGTAATCTCTCGGGAGCTGCTCATACTCCTCTGTGTTAGTGTAAGCCTCATTGTAGAGCCCAAGTCAGATCAAAAACTGAGTCATGCTCATGCTATGGTACTATCCGAAGGCTATGAACTAAATAGCGTCAATACTATCAAAGCTAGAGTATGAAAGGTCGAACTTGAACGACGCTAGCACATCCAAAGTGAGCATACGGATAGCAGGCTCTCGAATGGACAATAATCGCCTCCAGCTACCCACGAAGATCAACTCCAAAATCTTGTCGGCCATCTCATCCCCCAAATAAAACTCTCTCAATGCGCTCAAGTTGGGGAATATCGACTGTCCAAACTTAAGCCTCGATAAGGGCTCAAACTGAACCTAATCTTCAAGGATCACAAACTCCATGTACTCAGGAGAGGACTCATGGGGATGTTTTCTAATTGTTTTTTTTTATTTCGATGCCATTCCTGCAAGAATTGAAAATAAAATGATTAAATTCAACTTAAAAAATAGTTCTACAGGAATCAGGGCGGGACAGCTGCATGGCTAGAATCTCCAACAAACTCAAAATACAACATAAAACCTTCAAAATCTCTTCGAAAAACATTCACCAATAATTTAAACATGAAATCTATGTGAAATCAACCACATTGAGCAAAAGAAATGAAGATTGGTGAAGATGAAGGGAAAAGGAAGCTTATCGACGAAATGACAATCAAAAACTTCGAATACGACCGGCAAAAAACACAAAGACTTTATAGATAGATGGAGAATGTCGGGGAAGAAGGAAAGGACCCATTCTTTTGAGTGTTTTGGGAGTCTATAAATGAAGAGGTACAAAAACGATTTTTAAAGAAAAAGTCACGCCCCTTTTTTTGTTCTATACATCCACAACACGGGCGTGTGGAAATTACACACATCCCGTGTGTATCCACAAGAACTCTTCACGATGGCATGCACACGGCCCACGTGTGCTCCTGGGATAGAAATTTTAACCTCAAAATGCACCAACATGGGCGTGTGGAAATTACCCATGCCCGTGTGCCTGACCCGCAGGGGCACCCACACGCCCTTGTGGCTTCTCTGTTCTCCCAAGAAAAAATTTCTAAGTGTTCCACATGTCCCTGTGGAAATTCCACATGGACGTGTGAAAATTCATAGGGGGGCTCACAAGAGCAACCACATGCCCCTATGTGATCTCGGGATAGAGAGTTATCTCTGCAGGGTTTCACATGGGCGTGTGGAAATTACCAATGCCCGTGTGCCTCCCACAGGGTCATCCACAAGCTCCTGTGTCTTCTCGGGATGGAGCTCTATCATTTGTTGAGATCCACATGCCCTTGTGGAAATTCCCCACTAGTGTGTAGCCGTCACAAGGTAGCTTGCAGCAGCATTTACATTCCACATGCCCATTTAAAAATTCCACATAGTCGTGCATCTTCTTTGGATGACTCAGAAAAACTACAGGCTCTGCAGAAAAAATTCTACAACATTTATACACATACAAAGACTGCAAATATAGTTAAAAACTATGTAGAGAATCAAGAAAACACGCTCAAACGATCTAAAACTTCTCCAGTCACAATGAAGTGCACTAAAACCCCAACGATTCACAAGAAAAACATAGCAATAGCATGTAAAAATCAAGGTACCAACACTAAAGCTTTTATTCATGCAAAAACTAAATGAAAACTTAGAAAAAGGTTAAAGACTTGGGTTGCCTCCATAGAAGTGCTTGTTTAAAATCACTAAGCTTGACATACCTGTCCTTACCTTACAGGGGTTCATGAATAAATGTTGCCCTCTTACCTACAACTTGAAAGCACGATGAATATAATTTTCGCAAGGTAGAGGGGGAATTATTGAGTTTATTACCACACAAGGGATCCTCACCTTTACTTGGTAACTGCTCATCCTCACTAGTATTTGGATGCTTTTTGTGACGTCTCCTTGTCCTCTGGAGCTTTTGGATCATCTTCTTCATAACTCTAGGGGTAGGTTTCACCTTATCCTCTTGATCAAGTGATAAGATTTCTTCATTCTCCACTTCTTGATCTAGTCATCCCTCCATTGGGTCCGAACACAACATTTCCTGCATATAATCATCAATCAACTCATCAATGGTGTCAAAAAATATAAAGTATCATTGAATTTAAGAGAATGTCGCATGGCTTCAGTGAGGCGATATGTGAACTTGTCATCTCCAACTCTTAGTGTCAATAACCCACCGTCCATGTCAATAATTGTTTTGGAAGAGTGCAACAATGGCCTCCCAAGTATCAATGGAACCTCGACATCCTCATCAACATCTAATACCACAAAGTTTGCAGAAAAGATGCACTTATCAACCTTCGCAAGTACATTCTCAATGATGCCCCTCGGATGTCTAACTGATCCATCGGCCAATTGAAGTGTCATCCGAGTGGGCCTAAGCTCTCCCAAGCCTAGATTTTGAAAGAATGCATAAGGCATGATATTGATGCTAGCCCAACAATCCGCAAATGCCTTCTTTTTACCGAAGTTACCAATGTTACTTGGAATGATGAAGCTACCAGGGTCTTTCTTCTTGTTCGGCATATTCTTTTGTAAGAACGCCGGCCATGAAGCATCTAAGATTATAGATGTACTCTCCTCCAACTTCCTTTTGTTGATCAAGAGGTCTTTAAGGAACTTTGCATAGCGAGGCATTTGAGACAACGCCCCCACAAATGCGGTATTGATGTGCAACTGCTTGAATAGACCCAAAAACTTCTAGTATTGCTCTTCATTTTGGTCATTCTTTAATCTTGAAGGGCAAAGAATTCTTGGCTTGTAAGGTGGAGGTGCCACCTTCTTCTCTTTAGTTCTCTCCTCAACCTCCACTTCCTTGGGTGACTCAACCATTGTATTTTCAGTAGGGAGCTTACTCTCAACTTCATGACAACTTCTCAAAGTGATCGCCTTCACATGCTCTCTTGGAGTGGTCTCCGTGTTGCTAGGCAAACTCCCTTGAGGTTTTTCGAAAGTGACTTCATAATTTGTCCCACTTGGTTCTCCAAGTTATGTAATGATGAGGTGTGGTTGCGAAGTGTTGCTTCAACCGACTGAAATCTCATATCCAACGATTGAATGAACTTGGTCAAAGCCTTCTCCAAATCAGTCATCCGGTTCTCCAACCCTGAAACTCTGTTCTTGATAATCAGGGCTTGCTGTTGTTGTTGTTGGAAACCCGATGAAGCCATAGCCATCTGTTGCCCTTGATTACCCCAAGAAACATTTGGGTGGCTCCTCTACCCTGGATTGTAGGTATTGCTATATGGATATCCTTGACCCCTCATTGCATTTCCTACAAAATTCACCTGTTCCACTGAAGTTGTACCACCAATAGCAATCAGGCAATCAGATAAAGCATGTCCTCACCAACACCCTGTGCAACTCATCACTACCGCCAATCTAGGGAAGTTAGAGTGTCTAGCTTCTTGCTCAAGGACTCAACCTGGGCTGCCAATGATGTGGCTGAATCGATCTCATGAAGTCTGGCTACCTTCTTCTTGCCTCGTGAGTTCCACTGATAACTGTTCATAGCCATCTCTTCAATGTGTTGTCAACATTTTTTTGGGGTTTTACTTCCTAAGGTACCTATTTCTGCGGTATCAAGTAATTGCTTTTTGCTTGGGTTCAAACCAATGTAGAAGGTGTGGTAATCATCCAATTGGGGAATCATTGTTGAGGACATTTCTGTAGGAGATCCTTGAACCTATCCCATGTCTCAAAAAGAGATTAAACTTCTATTTGTATAAAAGAGGATATTTCATTCATGAGCTTCGCAGATTTTCCAGGAGGAAAATATTGAGCTAGGAAAGCTTCCACCATCTCCTCCCAAGTGGTGATCAATACTCTAGGCAACGAATGTAACCATTGCTTTGCTCTCCCCTTCAAAGAAAATGGGAAGGCACTTAACTTGATAGCATCATCCAGGACTCCATTAATCTTGAGCATGTCGTACACTTCCAAAAAATTCTCGATGTGGATGTTAGGATCCTCATCGGCCAAACCATTAAGCTGTTCTGACTACTGTAACATCTGGATAAAGTCTGGCTTGAGCTAAAAACTCTGAGCTACAATCGGTAGACTCACAATGCTAGACTACATGCAAAGAACTGTGGATCGTGCATAATCTGAGAGTGTCCTATGCTGCTCATGTTGTTCAGCCATATTGTCATACCCTTCAACTTCTATCACAGTTTGATTTATCCGTTCTTGTATAAGTTCTTTTCCTCATCCATGCGTTCTCCTTTCAATGCCTAGATCACCTTCAACTAATGTCGAAGGGTTACCTCGGGTTATTACCTAGAGATGAAATCAAAGAAAGAAGGAAAAACAAATTTGAATGATGCAAGAATATGAAAGTGTGAAATAGAAGAAATAATGAATAGCTAAAATAGCAAAGTGCAAGTGCTTCCAAAACGCCTAATCCCCGGCAACGGCGCCAAAAACTTGACATACCACTTGCGTGTGTGTACCGCAAGTGTATGGATCGTTGAAGTAATAAAATTCCCTTTGAGTGGGTAGTCGAATCCAGAGGGAATAGTTACCTAGAAACAAAAGGATTGCTATTTGGCTAGAATAAATACCAATTTGTGATGTTGAATTAAAGAAATCAATGCAAAGAAGAGTAAAAGATTAGAGAAAGCAAGAGGAGTAATGAGAAATAACTGATGGTAAAATGTGGTACTAGGACAATGCTCACCCTACGATTATTATTTCAAGGACAAGACTAATGTTATGTCTCCTTATTGAGGTTTAATGAGTCATGGAAATCCAAAGACACACAGTCCCAAACCCAAAGTCAACCATGACTAGTCCTTTACATTATGCCCCGGCAGGAGGGGATGCTCTCCACGCCTCACACTGTGTATGACTGCATGGATCTCTAAAGATTCTAAGTGATAAACCCTATTTCATAATATAGATCTAACCCTTTCGTCCAGGTGAAAGATCCCTAGTCACGATTAAACCCCAACACTAAGGATTACTTCAACACTTCACTCTATTACTCGCGCAACTAAGGCCCCATTGGAGTTTGTCTCTTAGCAATTCACTCTATCATGACTACAAAGAACTCTTGCAACGTAGAGGTAGGATAAATCACGTTGGAAAAGAAAGGAGATGTTCCGCTACCTCTCGACTCACCCTCTCAACCCTATTCAATCTTGCTAAGTCTAATTCTAATGAAGTTATCACCTTTTCATTGGATTGCCTAGATAGATTCTCAACCCTAGTGTCACTCTAAGGAAAAATCAAATCAACAAGCACATGAGATTAAAACTCAATTAAAACATCATTTAAAGGAAACAAAATATGTGTCAATGAAACAAAATCATCCTAAGGTTTACATGTCCAAGCACCCAGTAGGGATTTAGATCTCCATGGAGCAATAAAAAAACAATTATAAAATCAAAAGTAAGTGCAAGCAATCCATAGAGAAAACCCCCTTATCATCCATGTCGATGTTCTCTAGAAGCCGCCTAGACTTCTACAAAGGTTCCTTGTCAAATCTAGGGCACATCTCGCCTAATCAATGCCAATGAAAAGCTCCCTGAATAGCTCTTCTCCAAAGGAACTCGATGTCAAATTACGTAGAACCGCTCCTAAAACCTAGCAAAAGCCTCTCCAAACCCTAGCCGTGCTCGCCACAAAAGATGGCAAAAGATAGGAAGAAGATCCCCAAATAAAACTCTCAAAGCGGTATTGATAAGGTTGAAATCGGGCATCCACACGAGCGTGTGAAATTTCCACACGACCGTGTGGATTTCTATGTTGCATTTTCCTGCGGGTTGTGAACATTAACTACTATAGTGATTTCAGTGCAGTGTTTCACCATAGTAAACTGCTACAGTACTTGCCTAAGTACTCCCGAAATCATTTTCTTCATCGAGGCCACATGATTGGGCACACATCCATGCGGTAGATTATGTCGTATCTTCAATTAAACCACATTGATGAAGCTCTTAACAATGTTGCACAAGTAAGAATATATGAGAGTGACTGCCTTTGTGCCCCTTCACATTGTGTATTCACTTGAGCATGATGGAGGTTGGTATACACCCATATGTCTATGAGCACAAATTGTGTCTTGACCCTTGTTTGATCCATCAACAATGGCATCTACGATCTACTTTTGCTTTCTTTCTTCCAAACTTGTCTCGACAACCCTAAATGCACAAAAGAAAAAAAACACACACGAATGAGCAATAAAATATGATAAAATTAATGCTCATTATGAGAAAAGTATACTTCATATTACTTATACACGAGCACTTATCAGTTGCATATTACAAACTAGGTCTAATAATATGGTTTGACATTTGAGATAGAGAATTGAGCATGGCACTTTGATTAGAATCATGGATTGAGATATTTGTCATGATTAGTTTTGTCCAAACTAAGTTAACATGAAGAAGCCAAAGTGGGTGTTTGGCATGCTCCTTGTTGACTGGTACATAGTAATTTATAATGTGATTTGATAGATGCTTTAGACATACCCATGCTCAAGATATGGGGTTTAGCCTATGAGTAGTCAGTCTTCTTTACTATTTATCTGTTGTTTCTTAAAATTTGTGTCATGATGTGATATTGATTCAAGCTTTGATTTTTCATGCATTGGATGGACTATAACCGGCTCCTCTAAGTGTGGTTTAGTTGAGTTTTAATAGATGAGAAGATCAGATCTTTAATTTTCATCAGTGGAATATTAAGTGTCTTAAGGATTTCTCAGTAATGGAACCAAGGCATTGAGACGACTGAGACAAGGGCCTCCTCCATTGTGTAATAGAGAAAGAGTGGAGAGATACTTCTTGGAGAAGCAGCAAAGAGAGGAACAAGAGCAAAGAAGAGAAAATGAGGAATAGAGAGGGAGAGAGGAGGAGTGAAGGAGTGAAGAAAAGAGGGGAAAAAACTAGAATGATGCTCAAGTATCCTCTAGCTCTAATCTTATTGCCCCAGCACTTCTAGTTCTACTATTGTGCCTAGTAACCATGGGCAAGCAATGACTGATGTTTATGTTCCACGAGCTCGTTATGTGGTAACCATGAATACCAGAGATTTTAGCTCCATAGTTGCTTCAGAGCTGAGGAATATTTACATGGAACATTGTCACCAAGATGAGAGTCACATGCCAAAATTCAGATGGAGGTATGGAGTTCTTGAGGAGTTTATAATGACATTTGATAATGCCCATGCAGTTCTTAAATATGGTGCAGCAGTTGAGCAATGGAATCGGGAAAGGTTACACTGATACCATATACAATGGTGAGGTTCAGTAGTTGTATGAGGACTTATGAATTATGGAATAACCTGTTTGTATTATCGCTTATGTGCTTAAGATGTTTGTACTCCACCTGGGTGTATTCAGTATGTTGTATTTCTAGTTTGTGGATAAGAATTGCTTTTCTCTTGGCTTGTGTAAAAATTACAAGATTGTTTTGTTCTCTATGTGCTAGAAGTAAGGAAGTCTGAGTACCACAACAACAAAGTAATGTATACTGTATACAACATCATAAATAGGGAATTTGGTTCACTTTGATCACCAGCAGATACCTGATTGTAATTTCAAAAGATTTTTGTGTACTATTGAGCAGGTTTAAAGCAACAGAATAGGTGTTGGAATAAGTAAGTGAATTTAGTGATGTAAGATTGATGCCTGCTGAGGAAATTTCGAGGACGAAATTTTCATAATGGGGAAGGATTGTAATACCCTGAACCTTTGAAAATCTGTAAGAAATTTTATTCAGGGTATTATCTCAATTCCAGTAAGATTTTTCCTGCAGAGAAGTTTTGTTGAGAAACCCAAGTGGAAAGAATAAGGTCCTAAGTGTGAAAGTTTATAAAAAATTTTGGGTTCTAAGTAATAAAAATGGTTTGATCTGTAGTGTATCCGGAAACCAAAGGACTGAAAGGTAAGTTTGCGGGAAACTTTTTTTGGAAATACTATTTCATAATTCGAGGGACCATTGGTGACTTTTTCGGGGCACCTTTTTATAAGAAATTTTTATTTTTCAGGGGACCGACAGGGAATTTTGGCAGAAATTTAAGTTAAGAGATAAGGTGTGGAAATAGCTGGTTTTTATGTGGGCTTTCTTCTTCTTCTTCTTCTTCTTCTTCTTCTTATTCAATGGTTTCAACGATTGTTACGTTGAAAAAGAAAAAGATGAGAGAGAGAGAAAATGAGAGGCTTGAAGAAGAGGATGTGGAGATCGGCGGAGATGAGTGATTCAAGTTTCTTTAGAAAAAAAACCATGTATTTCAAATGGATTTAGCTTGGAATGGAGGATAAATTTTTGGGTTTACTATATATTACTATAGAAACCGGAATTAGGGAACTAAGTGGATAATGATGACTAAGTTAATGATGATGATTATGATGGTGATGATAATGGATGGAGATTAAGTGGTTCAGGTAAGCCAAATTGGTAGAGTTGGGCTTGATCAAAGCAAGTGAAGTGGGCTTGATTTAATTGAGTCATGTTCATTCAATTATCTTGGAGTTGGGTATGGCTAGCCAGGTTGAAATAGATTGGGTTTATTTGGGTTTGAATGAGAGTAAAGAACTGGTTTGGTGTAACCAATTGAGGATTGACTTGATTTGGACTCAATGTGTAATTGAGTTGGGCTGAATTTAGGTTAAGTTGTTTGAGATTGATTTGGGCTTGGTTCAAATTTTGGGATAATGACTTTGGGGTGAACCAATTCAAGGAGAATTGGGTTCCATTGAACCAAGCTAGTTCAAGAGATTTTGTATAACAATTGGAAATTGTTCAATGTTGGTTGGCGAAATTAAACATAATTAAGTGAAGTTAAAATTGGTTCAAATTGGTTCAGAATGGTTTAGCCCAAATTGAGTAGGTTTAAGTGCAATTGGAAACTAGTTTGATTATGCAAGGTCGGGTTTGAACCGATTAGAGTGAGTGGGCCTAATTTGATAGTTAATTATTCATTTGTTGTATTTTATTTTGGGTTCAATTTAGTCATTAGGTTGCATGTTATTTATTTTATTTCCGTTCTCCTATTAGGTGTTGTTCACGCTTGGGAGGGAGTTCTAGGTTTAACAACAAAAGAAGGGGACACTAGGTGAGTTTGTAGGGCTACTCTTTTGAAATAATTGGTTAATTGCCATTATTTTGAAACAAGTACATAATGGCTATTAGTTTGAAATAATTGTTTAATTATTTCATTATATTATGTTTAATAATTTATATTGTTAAAGGATACCTATAATTATTTATGGTTTGCTATGCCATAGCAATCGTATTAGTATATCTGATTCGCAGAATTATACGTTGTTTCAACTGTGGAAAATACATGTACATATTTTTTAATTATTATTTTCAAGTATTTATTTTAATGGTTATGTGTACCTTAACTTTGAGATGATTTGTGAAACCATGTGTGCAAATTAAAATGTTTAAACTGTCAATGCTTGTAGATTTGGTTTTCATTCTTGGTACAGGAATGGTTTCCTGGATATGGACTATGCAGGTTTTATGCATGTCTTGTGCTGCGGAGTTGTCATAGATTTTGATTGTGACTACGTACTTTAGTCCGACACTAGAGTGAGGGTCTAACGGTCCGGCTTGATGGGAGATGGCTTGGTCAACCACCCTGGTCAAGAGGTTCCTAGAGCCATGGATAGGGTTTAGATATGTGAGAAACCTAGGGTAAGAACGCGGGGATCTCAATGGCCAACGTCAAGGTTGCGAATATCTTGATGGTTGTCAACCTAGTCACGATGGCGGATAAGTCAGGGAGTGTTTTTGCTAGATGTCGCTTTTAGGATGGCAGTCTCTCACAAAAATTGTATTTCCTGGGAAAATTGATTTGATAACTATTCATGATGAATTTATGTTTTAAAAGGTCTTTAAAGTTGTATTTTGCCAAATTCTGGTATTTGGGAAAGTTGGGAAATTATTTGAGAAATTGATCTTTATATAGTTTATATGCTATATTTAATTATTTGAAATTATTGATTCACTATCGACCAACTAAAATGTGTTGTAGTTGCAGGAGAAGAACACTACTAGATTACCTATGTGAGTAAAGAGCTAGTCAGGGTTGAGTTCCGGGTTGAAGTGGTTCCCTTTTCTTTCTATGTGTTGGTGTCGCGATCTTGTAGAAGTGGTACAAGCAAATTGGAGTAATTATGTTTGTTGTATTCATATATTTGAACCTGTAGTTTGCTTAAAGGTTGTTAATTTTGTTCTTTAAGACTGATTTGGTTTTTTAAGGGGACAGTTTGCCAGTTAAAATGGATTTTTAACTGATTAGTGCCACTTTTATCTCGGTAGAAGGGGTGGGTGTGACACTTCTGACTTCGGCGAGTCTCAAGATCACTCCGTCTCCTCTATAGACGATTCCCAAGCTAAGAGCACTCCATTTTGATCGCACAATAGCTTTAGGTTTTTATTTTCAGTATCCTGTTATTATCTTTTATTTTATGGACTTTAAAGTTTAGTTAGCAAGGGGAGTCCCGTTATACGTACATTTTCATTTGTTTACTTTTTGTTGTTCTATTTTGGTTTATCTTTTTATTATTTTCATGAGCTTTATTTGTGTGTCTCCGTTCATCTCAGGGATTGTGTGGGTGCTTTGAGTTTGGCAACACGTTGAGAGTAGCAATATCACACTCCGTGTTTGAGAAAGTGTTGTTCTGATGAATAGCAAACATGTTGAGAGGGGCATTATCACTCTCCTTGTTTAGGAAAGTTGAATGCACCTTCTCTTTAAATTTTTTTTCTCTATTGTTGTGATGCATGCCATACATATCTTTGTTTAGGATAATGTAATTTTCAAGTGTGGGGGAGGGTTGCATACTTGTTTCTATGTATGAGTTCTTGCTAATGATCATCTATGATTGGTCTGTGGAAATTGTTAAATTTAGGGGGACATGTGTGTGTTAGTAACTATTGGAACCAAATTGTAGACTCACTTTTACTTTAAAGACCTAATATATAATGACTTTGCCCTAATTATGGAGTCACTTGTTTATAGGACGATAATCTTTTGGCAAATAAAAAAACCTTCGAGGTCAGATTCCTTAATAGGAATGCCCTACCAGTCTAGTTTTGCAATTTTGTTTTTGTAAAAAGATAGTAGGAAGACCTATCGCCCTAGTAGAGGGAAAGCCGCTTTTGAGTAGTCAAATTTTGGGCATTACAAGTGTACATTTGATTACCTACCGGAAGAGAAGGCTACCTCTTGGGTGTATGAAACTACTACCCACCGTTTTTAGTGATATTCAAGTCAAGATGTGTTTGGGTTGCTCCTCAAGACTATGGGGCACTCAATTCAGGGTTGTGCACACACACAAGGTCTTTGAAGTAAACTTGTAGCCTTTTATTGAGCATTCTTGTTTGAACTAACCCTCGTTGTTTTCCATATATTTAAGAATTTTCCATTCTCCTGAGATCAGAAGTGATGCACTCATCTTTTCCATTTTTGAGCGATGTGGTATTGCTTGAGGATAAGTAAACATTCAAGTGTGGGGATATTTAATGAGTGCATTTCATATCATGTTTACTTACCCTCTATTAATCCATTTTCTTGTCTTTTAGGAACTTGGAATGTGGAGCTCGAACCAACTTGGAAGTAAAATCGGGGATGAAATGAGCAAAGAATGAAGATTTTTAGTAAGTTCACAATGGTTCTTTGTCCCACTGATTATCTTAGCCTGAAGGATTACCTAGTGATAATTCATGCAGTGGTGTGCTCTCCAGCCTAGCACAGTCAAAGCATGACTGTGCGCTTTCCTGTGATTATTCCAGTTTAAATATAATTTTTGTCAATCAGGGGAAGCACAATTAGGATGCTCCTAGCATGGTCATGCACTGGCGAAGCAGGGTCAAAACACGACAACGCTCCTCCTCCTAATTCTTCTAAAGGAGCACTTCACTGATTCACTCAGAAATCCAAATAAGATAGCGTGGTTGAAGCACGATAGTGCTTAGACCGTGTCGAGCCAGAAATCAGCATTATGACTCCAGTTTCTAGGGTTCACTCTCATCTTTATTCAGAGATTTTTCTTCTCCACCGGAAGGAGTTCGATGAGGGCAAAGATCAAGCTTCACCACACCATCTTTGGATATCAAGGACGAGTTGGAGGCCCAAGGGAAGTGGGGCTAGCATACAGAGCTCAACTAGGAAGAGTTTCCATGTTGTACCCATCCATAAGGTATTAACCATCCATGGTGCCCCAAGATGTTGAACTATGACGCTTTGCATGCTTTGAATACTCTCTTTTAATGTTCTATAGAGTTCTTTTGGTTTCTTTTATTTAATCTTGTTTTTTCATAACTTGATGTGTTTGATTTGCATAGTTGCTTGGGTAAAACTCGGTGTATGGATTGCCATAGAGGTAGTTACCTTGTGTGATTGCAAAACTTGTTGTGTATGAAACCATAATTACCCTAGCAAAACTTGGTGTATTTGAGAATCATAGATGCATCATTGCTTTTGAGCACACACAAGAACCATAGAATGTACTTCGTAGGCATTAGAATTTAGTCAGCATGCTATAGCTCATAAGAATTTTCTCGAGGTATTGCTCCCTTGTTGTTGAAGCTCTCGATCCTAATCTACCTGTTATCTCCACCTATTCTTTCTTACTTATTTTACTTTACAGTTTAAAATCAACACCTGTTCTTGCTTAACTAGAGATTAGAAGAAGAATTAGTACTTTTAGTCCAATCCCTGATGTTCAACAACCCTACCACTCATGGGGTACCACTGTATTACTTGTGTGCGACCCCGTACACTTGCGGAGAGTGCATCATAATCCCAAAAAAACATAGGATTAGGGTTTTGATTGAAAAATTGGAGACATTACCATATAGGATTTTAGTTCTGCTTAAAAAATAGTAGGCATTAAAAAAACTTAGGATTAGTGGTTTGATTGGAAAAATATGAGGCATTCTGAAAATAAAACATAGGATTAGGGTTTTGAATCAAAAATAGTAGACATTCATAAAAAAACATAAGATTAGAGTTTTGATTGAAAAGTAGGAAACATTACTATAAGAAAATATAGGATTAGGGTTTTGATTCAAAAATAGTAGACATTACAAAAAGAAAACATATGATTACGGTTTTGATTGAAATATAGTAGGTATTTCAAAAATAAAACATAGGATTAGGATTTTGATTAAAAAATGGGAGACATTCCGAAAATAAAACAAGGGGTTAGGGTTTTGTTTTAAAAATAGCAAACATTCTAAAATGAAAAGAAAGGATTGGGCTTTCTATTGAAAAATAGGAGGCATTCCGAAAAGATAACAAAGTATTAGAGGTTTACAGTTTTCATTCAAATACGATAAATAACAAAACTCAAGAAAAGAAAACATAGTATTAGGGATTTGATTGTAAGATAGGAGACATTGCGAAAAGAAAACATAGGATTATCTTCCAATCAAAACCCTAACCCTATTTTTTTCTATGTTGTCTTTTAGAAATGTCCCATATTTTTCGATAAAACCCCTAATCCTTTCTTTTCTATTTGGAATATCTGCTATTTTTAAAACAAAATCCTAATCCTATGATTTCTTCTTGTAATGTCTCCTATTTTCAATCAAAACTCTAAACCTATGTTTTTGAAAATGTCTTATATTTCTTAATCAAAACTACAATCCTATGTTTCTGATTGAAAAATATTCGACAGTCTGAAAAGAAAACACAGGATTAAGGTTTTGATTTAAAAATACGAGACATAATGAGAACCTATAGAAACAATAAGGGAATGTCTCCTATGGAATAGCAGATAGTCAAAATAAGAGACATCAAGAAAAGAAAACATAGGTTAGAGTTTTGATTCAAAACTGATAAATAGGAGACATTACAAAAAGAAAACATAGGTTAGGGTTTTGATTCAAAACAATTAAATTGGAGACGTTAAGAAAAGAAAACATAGGATTTGTCTTTTGTTTGCAAAATAGAAGACATTTCAGAAAGAATACATAGAATTAAAGTTTTCATTCAAATAACGTAGGTATTCCAAAAAGAAAACATAGGATTAGAGTTTTAAATGAAAAATAGGAGATATTCATATAAGAAAACACAGGATTCTCGTTTTGATTAAAAAATATTACACATCAATATAAAACATTAAAGCTTAGGATTAGGGTTTTGATTTAAAAATAGAAGATATTCTGTAAAGAAAACATAGGATTAGGATTTTGATTGAAAAATATGAGACATTTTGAAAAGAAAACATAGAATAAGGGTTTTGATTGAAAAATACGAGACATTACTCTAAGAAAACATTGGATTAGGGTTTTGATTAAAAATAGTAGACATTCTAAAAATAAAACATAGGATTTTGGTTTTGCATGATTAATATGTGACATTTCGAAAAGAAAACATATGATTTGGGTTTTGATTAAAAACAAAAAAATAGGAGACATTTCCAAAATAAAACATCACATTAGGGTTTGATTCAAAAATAGTATACATTCCCAAAAGAATAAATATTATTAGGGTTTTGAGTAAAAAATTATTTCAAAAAGAAAACATAATATTATGGTTTTCATTGAAAAATATGAGACATTACGAAAAAAAAGATATATGATACTTGTTTTGATTAAAAAATACGAGACATTCTGAAAACAAAATAAAATGATTGTAGTTTTGATTAAAAAATACTAGACATTGAAAAAACAATAGGATTAGGGTTTTGACTGAAAAATTTGAGACATTTCAAAAAGAAAGCATAGGATTAGGGTTTTAATTCAAAAATAGGAGACATTCCGAATAGAAACTATAGGATGAGAATTTTTTTCAAAAATAGCGAACATTCCAAAAAGAAAAATATACGATTAGGGTTTTGATTGAAAACTATGAGACATTGTAAAAAGAAAACATAGGATTAGGGTTTTGATTTAAAAATAAGAGATATTACTATTAGAAAACATATTATTAGGGTTTTGAAAAATAGGAGGCATTGCAAAAAAACCTTAGGATTAGGGTTTTGATTGAAAAATATGAGACTTTATGAAAAGAAAACATGCGATTATTGTTTTGATAAATAAAAATAGCGGACATTCAGAAAAGAAAACAAAATATTAGGGTTTTCATTTAAAATAGGACGCATTCCAAAAAGAAAACATAGAATTAGGATTTTGATTAAAAAATTAGAGGCATTAAAAAAAACATAGGATTAGGGTTTGATTAAAAAATTTGAGACATTACAAAAAGAAAACATAGGATTATTGTTTTGATTTTTAAAAAAGCAGGCATTCCCAAAAGAAAAAATAAGATGAAGGTTTTAATTTAAAAATAAGAGGCATTAGGAAAAGAAAACATAGGATTAGAATTTTTATTACAAAAGATAGACATTCTGAAAAGAAAAGAAAAGATTAGTGTTTTGTTTAAAAATTAGCAAAAATTTCTAAATAAAAGATAAGATTAGGGTTTTTATTAAAAAAAATGAGACATTCCTAAAAGAAAACATAGAATTAGGGTATTGATTGAAAAATATGAGACATTATAATAAGAAAACATAGGATTAAGCTTTTTATTGAAAACCAAAACATGGTAGATTCTCCAAAAGGAAACATAGGATTATGGTTTTGCGATGAGCGAATTTAGATCATGTTTTTCATACTCCCAAGTCATACTTTGCTTACCTTTTAGCAATTTTTGTATATATTTGATGCTAGATTGGGTGTTTTTTTTCATGGTATAGGAAATTATGGCTTAATGCAATTAGGAGTAAATTCAAGGACAAAACAAGCAAGGAATCAAGAATTTTTCTAAGTGTCTAAGCTAAGCAAGGGCAAAGCACGATCGTGCTTTGTCCTAGTGAATATCGCTTTCTAAAGTTGCTTGAGTAGCTAAACAAGCATGGCGGTGCTTCCAATGACCAGTTGACGACTGGCTACCCCATTGCCAAATGTTGCTTGGGTATGATGAGTAGGAAAAATCTCATAACAGCCTTATAATGGGCATACAACGGCCTTTATTGCTCATCTCCCCATGGTTCAACATTTGAACACAACGGTCATCACATCGGTCATTGTTTATCAATAAACTGGCATTGTCATACCCGACCATGGTAAAAAATTTTATACAACTGCCATTTAAATATCATAAAATCATGACTTACAATATTTGGAAGGGTTCTTATAAAATCGGCCAAAAAGAGAAGGTTGTTCCACGATGAAAACCAACTAGATATGGTGCTAAATCAAATAGGAACAAGGCTAGAGCTTCTCAGAATCACTAAATGCATGTTAGGGAAGGTTCTCCGGTGACGTAGTAGGAAGAAAATTAGGTTTTGAGTGAGTAAGGGAAAGAGTCGGTCATCCGCAACCCCATATCACCTTGTAACAAGGTTAACAATGGCCAAACAATGGCTGCTGTTCATCTGTTCAGTCTCTTTGAGGCACCACACCCATTACAAGCCCATTATGGGGCCATTGTCATTTAGTTAGTGTTTAAAATTTTCTTAGTGTTGGTAACTACCACTTTAAGTGTTGTTACGTTCACCACGGCCAGAAATTGAGTGTGGTGAAGCTGTGCTAGGCCTCTGAAAACACCAAAGACTTAGCACGCTCTGTAGAATGGCCGTGATAAGTTACCAAGGTCATGATTAAGGGTGTTGTATGCCCAAGACCGACTCACTCAAATTTTTAAGAAAAACATAACTCTCTTCTTGTGCATCACAATAGCTACAATGTGTTAATCACACCCATTGTTATGCTTGCAATAATAAACTAAGGATTTTTCCTGTGTAAAACGGGGTGAAAATAATTCCTAATAAAAGTCCTAGAATTCAATGGTGATGAGCCAACTTCACATCATTAAATTAATTACCACTTTTTCTACATTTTGACTAAATAATAAGACTTAAAACTAAGGTTAAATGAACTAGAGAATAGAAAACTACTTGGTTTACCTTCCAAGAAATGCTTGTTTTAAGTCACAAGCCTAATGCACCTGTTCTTGCTTTAAGATGGTTCTAAAAGGTTAAATTCGTCTCCCTTGTTAGTCCAATTACTCTCCCCAAAATAATTCATCAAGCGATGACCATTTACCTTGTATGTACCTATTTCTGGTTGAGTTATCTCTATTCCGCCATAGGGAAAAACTTGGGTTACAATGAGCAGTCCTGACTGTCTTGATTTTGACTTACCAGGAAACAACCTCTGTCTCAAATTAAAAAGAAGGACCCAGTCCCCTTCTCATAACTCCTTGCCATGTCTGAGTTATTGATCATGGTATATTTTTGTGCGCTCTTTGTTAATCTCTACTTTCTCATAGGCAGTCATACTCCATTCTACAAGTTCCTGCAGTTGTAACTTTTTCTTCCTTCCTATGGGATAAATATCAAGATTCAAGCTTTTTATTGCCCAATATGCTTTGTGTTCAAGTTATATAGGGAGGTGGTAGGCTTTTCAATAAACTAATTTGTAAGGTAAAGTTCCTATGGGTGTTTTGAATGATGTTCGGTAGCCCCGTAAGGGATTATCTACCTTATCTGACCAATCCCTCCAATGATGAGATATATTTTTTGTAAAATTTGTTTCAACTCTCAATTAGACACCTCTACTTGCCCACATTTTTGTGGATGATAAAGGGTGACTATCTATGTGTAACTCCATACCTCCTTAAGGTTTTCATAAGCTCGTTATTATAAAAATGTGTACCCCTATCACTTTATATTGTCCTAGTTGTTCCACATCTAGAGAACAATTTCTTTAGTAATGTAATCATGACCTACCATCATTCATCAAGAAGGCTTGTGCCTCTACCCATTTGGAAATAGAATCAACTGCAACCATAATAAACTTGTTTCCACATGATGTAGGAAACATGCCCATAAAATCAATACCCCACACATCAAAGATTTCACATATAAGAATAGAATTTTGGGGCATTTCATCTTTACAAGAAAGATTACTTGCGCATTGTCATTTGTCACAATTCTGTACATACCTATTTGTGTCTTGGAAGATTGTGGGTCAATAAAAACCTGATTCCAGGATATTGCTGGCTGTTCGATTTGTGCTAAAATGCCCTCCATCTAGTCCTAGTTGAAAATGTCCGAGAATATCATATCCTTTGGCTCATGGTACACATCTTATAATAGTCTGGTCTGTGTAGATTCTAAACAAGAAGGGGTCTTCCTTCACATAGTGTTTAAGGTCCATGAAGAATTTCTTCTTTTGTTTGTATGTGAATCATTTAGGAAGGGTACATACAACTAAATAATTTTTGAAGTTAGCAAACCGTGGTGGGTCTTCATCTCTTACCTTATTAAATCTATACAAATGTTCTTCAGGGAAGGTATCATCATTGTCTCCATCCATTAATGATTTATTTTCGGGACCTTCTAGCTTGGATAGATGGTCTACAGCTAAGTTCTCCACTCCTCACTTGTCCTTGATCTCCACATCGAATTCCTGCAAGAGTAAATCAACCTAATTAGGCATGGTTTAGCATCAGTCTTACTTATGAGATACCTGAGCGTGGAGTGATTGGTGTAGACTATGACTTTTGAAAGTATTAGATAGGATCGGAATTTGTCGAAAGTGAAGACTAATGCTAGCAATTCCTTTTTAGTGGTCATGTAATTAGCTTGTGCATCATCTAAGGTCTTGCTCACATAGTAGATGGGATGAAAATACTTATCCTTCCACTGACCCAATACCGCTCCAACAACGAAATCACTGGCATCGCACATCAACTCGAATGGCAAATCCCAATCAAGGGCAAAAATGATCGAAGCTTGCTCTAGTTTATCTTTTAGTGTTTTGAATGCTGGCATATAGTCCTGGTTGAAGTCAAATGGCGCATCTTTCTCTAATAGTTTGCTTAATGGTCTCGCAATCTATGAGTGGTATTTAATAATTCTTCTGTAAAAGCGTGCATGTCCTAAGAAACTACGAATTGCCTTAATTGACGTGTGTGGTGGAAGCTTCTCAATTGTAGTAACTTTAGCCTTATCCACCTCAATCCCTTTTCTTGAAATTCTATGTCCCAACACGATACCTTCGGGGACCATGTAGTGGCATTTCTCTTAACTATTAGTCTCCTCACATCTTACTAATACTTGTTCTAAATTACTGAGACACATATCAAAAGAATCACCAAATACAGAAAAATCACCCATAAATACCTCAATTGTGTTCTCTACCATATCCTTAAACATTGCTAGAATGCATCTCTAAAATGTCGAGATGGAGCGTTGCAAAGTCCGAAAGGCATCCGGTGATGCAGTGAAAGGTCCCATATGGCCATGTAAATGTCGTCTTTGCTTGGTCCTTCAGAGTGATGATAATTTGAAAGTATCCTGAAAATTCATCTAGAAAACAATAATGTGAATTCCCTACTAACTTTCCAGCATCTAATCTATGAACAAGAGCAGAAAGTTGTTCTTTTTGGTGGTGTTATTCAGTTTCCTATAATTGAGACACACTCGTCATCCAGGTTCGGTTGCTCCTCAATAGATGGATTGAGCTAACTATCCATGTTCAATGTGACTCTAGCGATATTCTTTTCTTCCTCGAGAGTCGATCAGTTATTGATATCATCATCTAAATCATAAACTTCATTTTTCTCTTTGTTGATGTCTTCTATTTGCCATCTGTCAATTCCCATGGATTCTTCCACGATGCTTTGCTCAACATTCTCTCTTGATCCTTCTGTTTTCTTGAACTGGTCGAACATTTCTATTAAAACCGTCTCTTCATGTTGCCCATAGCGAATATTAGGTGTAGGTGACTGCTCAACTATGTTGATGTATTGTGCATCAAATTTCTGCATTATGTGATGTTCAATACATTGATCAAGTAGGGGCTAGTACCCTCTCTAAGCGACCTTTCATACCTACCATGAAATGGTAAATGTTCACGATGTTATGTAGCAATGGTAGAAACATGTGATAAACTGAATTGACTAAAATTGATACAATAAAAGATCAAGTGGCTAAAACACTAAGCTACAAGTTTTACTAGAGCTCTCGACTAAGCATTGCCTTGCAACGTTGCCAAAAACTTGACGGACTCCGGATGGGTGTAGTAAACTATGCAAATATATCAATATGCAAGCATGCAAAAGAATCCTTCAATTGAGTGCATGTCTAGGGAAGTGTACAGGTCATCAAGTAATCTCTTGTGGGTGAGCACGAGGGTCGTGTTTCCCCAGGAATAGTGAGAGGCACCAATAACTTCTTTTTTACTTAATTAATAGACTAATCGTTTACAGTCTTTCTTAAGTTTACTTGTACAATACTATTGAAAAATACAATTGTAGACATTGTTAAGCACACTTGGAAGGAGTTGGGAGTATGCATGGTGGTTACCTTGATTATTAACTATGATAGGTGTTAAGCATCAATTGTGTTCTAGAATCAAACAGGGGGAATTCAAAGTCCTACTAGTCCCAAAAAGCGATGGTGAATAGGTCTAAATCACTAGAAACTTAAGATGATATCTCTTTCACCTCAGCCTTCTATGTTTGCCATAAGTTTGGAAATCCCATGAGAAAAGACCAATCAAACCCTAAGCCTAAGGGGCAATCAATCCCTAATACGGAAACCTACCTATGCCTAACCTCTTAGAACATACATAGATCTATCGTGGTATGGGCGTCATCAGCATCGGGGCACTCCTCATCCACACTAATAATCAATTAAGAATATTCAATCATTGTGCAAACTAGAATGATATATATTAATTAATCAATATTCATAAATAATAACCAACGGACCTAGACATACAATTCCTCTCGAATTAGATTATTATTAATCGTAAAAAGCAAAGCATAAAAGCACAAAGAGAGCCATAAGACCAAATAAATAATAAACAAGCGTTCAATGTATTTCTAAACTTTCTTCCTCCAATAGGTCTCAGATGGTTAGGGATTAGAGGATCCTAAACTTGTCCGGATGACGTGTGTCACTCGTGCCCCTCTGATTTAACCTTTGAAGATGCCTGTCATGCGCAATCTTCCACGATGATGCTCATTGATGTACTCCTGAAAAATCCGTCGGAATCCTCTAGAATATGGAAGAAAACCTATCTCCCAATGCTCAGATCTCCAAAAATCTGGCTGCCCTACCTTATTCTGCAAAAGCGTCTCTCTGATTTTAGAGAAATCTAGGGTTTTTAAAGAGTCGAGTTCTGTCACGGCCTCACCAGAGGCATTGTGATACCTGTGGTGAGTAAGTTGTTGATTGGGATCCATGTCGTGTCCTGGCATGGTCATTTAGGTATTATGTGCCTTGATAACGACCATGATGGTGGCTTCAGTGTTGCTACAGATGGGTTCATGCAACCACAACTTGATCATGGCAGTGGTAATTATAAAGGGAGTGGTGAACAAAAGAATGAAATATCATACTATTCTAGTGATAAGCATGTAAAACTTCATGCTAAATGCAGTGTAAATGATATAGAAAATGTGATCAGTTTAGCACTTATTAAGCAGACATTTCCAAAAGAAAACATATGATAAGGATAGGAGATATTACTATTTTTGCAACCAAAATAGGAGACACTACTATAAGAAAATATAGGATTATGGTTTTTGACTAAAAACCAAAAAATAGTGGACATTTCCAAACGAAAACATAGGATTAGGGGTTTGATTAAAAAATAGCTAACATTCCAAAAAGAAAACATAGGATTAGGGCTTTGATTCAAAAACAGGAGCAACTCCGAAAAGAAAAAAACATAAGATTAGTGTTTTGGTTGAAAAATATGAGACATTATGAAAGCAAATGATAGGATTATTATTTTGATACAAAAATAGCAACCATTTCGAAAAGAAGACATAAGATTAAGGTTTTGATTAAAAAATAAAAGGCATTGAAAAAAAAAACTCAGGATTACGGTTTTAATTAAAAAATATTAGATGTTACGAAAATAAACCATATGATTATTGTTTTAATTCAAAAATAGCAGACATTCCCAAAAGAAAACATAAAATTATGGTTTTAATTCTAAAATATGAGGCATTTCAAACAGAAAAACATTGGATTAGGGTTTTGTTTAAAAAATAGGAGCCATTACGAAAAAAACAGAGAATTAGGGTTTTGATTAAAAATTACCAGAGATTTCCAAAATAAAAGATAGGATTAGGGATTTTAATAAAACAAAAGGATTAAGGTTTTGATTCAAAACTTAAAATAAGCACACACATTCGAGAGAATATAGGAATAAGGTTTTTGGTATGGCATACATTTCAAAATATAAAAGAAAGGAGTAGGTTTTTGATTGAAAAACATGAGACATTCCGAAAAAAAAACATAGGTTATGGTTTTCAAATAAAACAAATTAATAGGTGATAAAAAGAAAAGAAAACATATTCTTCCAGTTTCAATTGAATGATAGGAGACATTGGAGAAGAAAATATAGAATGAAGGTTTGATTTAAATAAAGTAGACATTTCAAAAAGAAAACCTAGGATTAGAGTTTTTGATTATATGTGAGACATCAATTAGCCTCATTAAAAATATTAGACATTACATAAAGATTAGGATTTTGATTGAAAAATAGAAGACATTACTATAAGAAAACATAAGATTAGGGTTTTGATTCAAATATAGTAGGCATTCCGAAAAGAAGACATTGGATTAATCTTTTGATTGAAAATTAGGAGACATTACTATAAGAAAATATAGGATTAGTTTTTTGACTAAAAAATAGTATTCATTATGAAAAAAAAAATGTAGACGTAATGTTTTGATTGAAAAATAAGAGATATTAATATAAGAAAACATAAGATTATTGTTTTGTTTTAAAAATAATAAACATTTCTAAAAGAAAACAATGGATTAGGGTTTTGATTGAAATATAGTACACATTCCAAAAAGAAAAATCATGATTAGGGGTTTCATTGAAAAATATGAGACATTTCGGAAATAAAACATAGGATTAGACTTTTGAATACAAAAATAGTAGACATTTCCAAAAAAAAACATAAGATTTGGGTTTTGATTAAAAAATTTGGGTATTGATTAAAAAATATGAGACAAATAGGAGACATTACTATAAGAAAACATAAGATTGAGTTTTGATTCAAAAATAATAGCCACTCCAAAAAGAAATCATATGATTAGTCTTTTGATTGAAAAATATGTAGTATTACAAAAAGAAAACATAGTATTTTTTATTTGATTCAAAAAATCAGACATTCCCAAAAGTAAACAAAAGATCGGCGTTTTGATTAAAAAATAGGAGGAATTAAAAAAAATAAGATTATTGTTTTGATTAGAAAATATGAGATAGGATAAAAGTAAAACATATGATTAGTGTTTTGATTGAAAAATATGAGACATTTCAAAAATAAAACATAGAATTACTGTTTTGATTGAAAATAAGGGTACATTACTATAAGAAAACATAGAATTTCTATTTTGATTGAAAGTTAGAAGGCATTCAATAGAGAAAACATAGTATTACGGTTGAATCAAATATAGTAGGGATTCTAAAAAGAAAACATAGGATTTTTGTTTGATTAAAAAAAGGAGACATTACCATATGAAAGCATAGGATTATGGTTTTGAATGAAAAATATAAGACATTATTGTAAGAAATTATAGGATTAGGGGTTAGATTAAAAATAGTAGATATTCCTAAAAGAAAATATAGGATTGGGGTTTTGATTCAAATATAGTAGGCATTCCGACAGGAAAACATGGCATGAGGTTTTTGATTGAAAAATAGGAGACATTACTATACGAAAACAGAGGATTAGGGTTTTGATTAAAAAATAGTAAACATTCGGAGAAGAAACACATATGATTAGTGTTTTGATTAAAAATATAGGAGGCATTCCTAAAAATAAAACTGAGGATTAGGGTTTTTGATAAAGTATATGAGACATTCCCAAACAAAAGATAGGATTAGGGTTTTCATTAAAAAAGATAAGACATTTTTGAAAAGAAAAAAAAGGATTTTGGTTTTGATTCAAACCTAAAAAATAGGACACATTCTGAATAGTAAACATAGGATTAGGATTTTGATTCAAAAATAGCAAAACATTTTTGAAAAAGAAAAAGAAAGAATTAAGTTTTTTTATTGAAAAATGAGTAGACATTACTGAAAAGAAATCATAGGTTAGTATTTTGATTCAAAACTGATAAATAGGGAGACATTAGAGATGAAAAACATAAGATTCAGGTTTTATTTGCAAAATAGGAGATATTCTAAAATTAAAACATAGGATTAGGTTTTTGATTCAAATATAGTAGGCATTCCAAAAAAAAAACATACGATTAATGTTTTAATTGAAAAATATGAGAAATTACAATAAGAAAATATAGGATTAAGATTTTAATTAAAATCTAAAAAATAGGGGTTATTTCCAAAAGAAAACATAGGATTATATTTTTGATTGTAAAATAGGTGCTATTCCTAAAAGAAAATATAGGATTGTGTTTTTGATTGAAAAATATGAGATATTCCAAAAACAAAACATAGGATAAGGGTTTTGATTCAAAAATAGGAGACATACAGTAAGAAAATATAGGATTAGTGTTTTGATTAAAAAAAATAATAGAAACTCCCAAAAGGAAAAATAGGATTACGATTTTGATTGAAAAATATGAGACATTACATAAAGAAAATATAGGACTATTGTTTTTGATTAAAAATATGAGAAATTACATAAAGAAAAATATAGGACTATTGTTTTGATTAAAAATAGCAGACATTCAGTAGAAAGAAAAACATAAGATTATTGTTTTTGGTTAAAAATAGGAGGCATTAAAACATAAGGTTATTGTTTTGATTTAAAAAAAAAGAGACATTATCAAAAGAAAATATATGATTAGGATTTTGATTGAAAAATATGAAACATTTCGATAAGTAAACAAATAATTAGGGTTTTGACTAAAAAATAGGATATTATAAGAAAACACAGGATTATGATATTGATTAAAAACCGAAATATAGAGAAAGTATAGGATTATTGTTTTGATTCAAAAACAGGAGCCACTTCAAAACTAAAACATAGAATTATGGTTTTGATTGAAAAATATGATACACTAAGAAAAGAAAACATATGATTGTTTTGATTTAAAAATAGCAAACATTCACAAAAGAAAACATAAACTTATGGTTTTTATTAAAAAATATGAAGTATTATTAAAAAAAATTATGATTAGTGTTTTGATTAAAAAAATGAGATATTACAAAAGCAAAACATACGATTATTGTTTTGATTAAAAAATAACAAATATTCCCAAAAAAACCGTAACATTAGTGTTTTGATTCAAAAATAGGATTTATTCCTAAAACAAAACATAGGATTAGGATTTTTATTCAAAAATAGGAGGCATTACGAAAAGAAAATATGGTGTTAGGGTTTTGATTAAAAATTTGTGGAGATTGAAAAACAAAAGATTGGACTAGGGTTTTGATTAAAACAAATTAGACGTTCCAAAAAGAAAACAAAGGATTAGGGTTTTGATTCAAAACTGAAAAATAGGACACAATTCGAAAAGAAAATATAGGATTACAGTTTTGATTAAAAAATGGAAAAAATTCTGAAAAGAAAACAAGTGATTAGGTTTTTGATTGAAAAATTGAAGACATTCCGATAAGAAAACATAGGTTAATGTTTTGATTGGAAATTTATAAAGAGGAGATATAAGAAAAGAAAACATAGGATTTGTTTTTTGATTGAAAGATTGGAGACATTCTGAAAATAATACATAGGATTAGAGTTTTGATTCAAAATTGAAAAATATGACACATTACTACAAGGAATAATAGTATTATTGTTTTGATTCAATAACAGTAGACATTCCGAGAAAAAAAATACATAGAATTTCAGTTTTGATTCAAAAATATACGACATTCCCAAACCAAAACATAGGATTTGGGTCTTGATTCAAAAATATGAGCCATTCTGAAAAAGAAATATAGGATTTGGGGTTAATTTAAAAATATGAGACATTACGAAAAGAAAACATAGGATTATTTCTTTGATTAAAAAATAGCAAGCATTCCAAAATGAAAAGAAAGGATTTGGTTTTCGAGTCAAAACTGATAAATAGGAGACATTAGGAAATGAAGATATAAGATTCGGGTTTTGATTGGAAGATAGGAGAAATTCAAAAAAATCATTGGATTAGGAATTTTGTATTCAAAAAAATAGAGGCATATCAAAAATAAAACATAGGATTAGGGTTTTGTTTAAACAAAAAAATGAGGCATTTAGAAAAGGAAAACAAATGATTAGGAGTTTTTGATAATATAAGATTAGGAGTTTTATTAAAAATAAGAAGGATTATGAAAAGAAAACATAGGATTACTTGTTTGAATTAAAAATAGCAAAAATTTACAAAAGCAAAAAGATACGATTAGTGTTTTGATTAAAAAAATATGAGACATTTATAAAAGAAAACAAAGGATTAGGTTTTTGATTTTAAAATAAAAAATAGGACACATTCAGAAAGATAGGATTAGGCTTTTTGATTCAAAAATTGCGGACATTCGAATAGAAAAAGAAAGGATTAGGTTTTTGATTGAAAAAAAGAAACATAACAAAAAGAAAACAGGAGTTAGATTTTTGAATCAAAATTGATAAATAGGAGATATTAAGAAAAAAACATAATATTCGAGTTATGATTGATTGAATGATAAAAGATATTCCGAAAACAAAAAATAGGATTATGGTCTTGATTCAAATATAGTAGGCATTTCGAAAAGAAAAAAGAGGACTAGGGGATTGATTCAAAACTGAAAAATTGGACATATTACTATAAAAAAAACATAAGATTATGGTTTCGATTCAAAAATAGTAGACATTCAGAAAAGAAAACATAGGATTAGGTTTTTGATTTAAAAATTGCAAACATTCCCTAAAGAAAACATAGGATTATTGTTTTGATTCAAAAATAGGAATAGTTTAAAAAAAACATAGGATTTGGGTTTTGATTGAAAAATATAAGACATTAAGAAAACAAAATATAGAATTATTGTTTTGATTCCAAAATAACAGAGATTCTAAAGAAAAGAAAGTATTAGATTTTTTAATCATAGTATTCACATTTTGATTGAAAGATAAGAGACATTTTGAAAAGAAAACATAGGATTAGAATTTTTACTCAAAAATAAAAGGCATTACAAAAAGAAAACATGTGATTATTGTTTTAATTAAAAAAATGAGAAATTCTAAAAAGCAAGCATAGGATTTGGGTTTTGATCGACAAATAGGAGACGGTGCTATAAGAAAATATAGGATTAGGGTTTTGATTCAAAAATATCAAACTTTCCAAAAAGAAAACATTGGATTAGAATTTTGATTAAAAAATAAGAGCCATTGTGAAAAGAAACTATAGGATTAGTGTTCAATTCAAAATAGTAGATATTCTGAAAAGAAAACATATGATTAGGGTATTGATTGAAAACTGATGAATAGGAGGCGTTCTGAAAAGAAAACATAGAAATAGTGATTTGATTTAAAAATATGAGACATTGCAAAAAGAAAACATAGGATTAGGGTATTAATTCAAAACAAAGAGACAATCCAAAAAGAAAATATATAATTAGGGTTTTGATTCAAATATAGTGGGAATTCCAACAAGAAAGCATAGGATTACGGTTTTGATTGAAAAATAGGGGACATTAGTGACAACGCCCTTGTGTATGTCCCGCAAGTGCACGGGTTTGTCGAAATAATAAAATCCCAGGTGAGTGGGTATCGTATCCACAGGGAGTAGGGAGTAAAAATACTTAAATTGTTTCTTAACTAAGTGAAATATGAATAGTGATTTGTGTGACAAGATGTAATGCAAACAAAAGTAAAAGAGACAAGAGAGAGAGCACAAGTAAAGGAGAGGTAAGGCAATCGATATAAATGGGGTACTCAGATATTGATCCACCTAGGACAATCGTTTCAAGTGCAAAAATCCTCTATTATACTTCCTAACTAATGCATTAATGAGTCGTGGAGATCCTTTAATACATGGTCCCAAATCTAAGGTCAACCATGCCTAACCCTATACATGTCCCGGAGGAGAAATCGAACAATCTCTCAACCTCGTACTCGTATAGAATTGCAATGAGTTCTAGGGATTCCAAGTGATAAATACTCATCGTATATGTAGACCTAACCCTTTGGTCCAGTTGGAAGATCCCTAGCCACAATTAAGCCCTAGATGCTAAAATCACTTCAACACTTCACTTCATTGCACTCGCAACTAAGCCCCAGCGGAAGGTCATCCCTTAGCCCATTCACTCTACTATGACCGCAAAGAACTCGATAAATTGGAGGTAGAATACATCACACTGGAGGAGAAAGAGGATACTCCGCTACCTCTCCACTCAACCTCTCAACCCTTTCCAATCTAGCTTTGTCTAACTCTCGTGGTGTGTCACTCACTCACAAGGGTTACCAACAAAAACTCTCAACCCTAGTGTCACTATAAGGGAGTATTCACACAGTCAATGCATTCAAGATTGGAACTCGATAAAAACATTAATTAATAAAAGCATAATAACAAGGTTCAATGAAACGAATACATCCTATGGTTCACAATCCAACTACCCACTAGGGGATTTAGCTTTCCATGGAGCTAATTACAATCAATGAAATTGAATGTAAAAGCAATAAATCCATAGAAAACCCCCTCGATAGTGGTGACGATGGTCTTGTGGAGAGTTCTCTACTCGCCCAAAGGTCCCTTTGTCTGGCCTAGGATACACCTCGTCGGATCGGTGTCGACGAAAGCTCTCCCACTAACCTTCTTCCAAACGGAGCACGATGTCAGAGCCATAGAACCTCTCCCAATCTCTAGCCAATACCTCTCAAAACCCTAGCCCCAGCCCTCTCTCAAGTTGGGGAAAAGATGGAGAAAAGAATGTTGAAATCGGGGCTGAAATCGGCTTTTAAAGGGCTGGAATCGGTAATCCACACACACTGTGGATATTCCACACAGGCTTGTGGAATTAACACACCGGTGTGTGGAATTTCCACCTGACCGTGTGGCTTCTCTGGCCAACTCTGATAAACGTCTAAAAGTACATATTCTACATGTATTTGTTTTGTATGATTCTTTATATTTATTTGTTGAATCGATGCCCTTTTGGTTTAAATTGTGTTATTTTTACATTTCAGGGCCCATTTGAAGCCTTGGGGCCTGCGACGCGATTAGGGATGAATCCCAGTCAACAAAGCGTGCGTTCGGACCGATCACTCGTAGTAAAAAGCTCACGTGTAGCAATTCACTATAGCGATCATCGTAACTCATCGCGGGCTTCGCCAGTAAAACCGGAATTCTCGAGGGGTCGGCATACGGCCGGTATATCGACCGATTTACCGATCGGGATCTTGGGCATATATAAGGCTTTGTTAGGGCATCAATTAAGGGACTTTTTGGCCACCATCTCCACCATCATCGCTCTAGAGCTTCAAGGCTGCTGAGAAGGCGATCTGAGGGGCAAAATCGAAGGGAGAAGAAGGTTACACTCAAGGAAAAGCGATCTAGGAGCTCGCCGGCGAGATCCGACGAGTTCTCATCACCACCTTCTAGTCTTCATCTTAGGGGAGTTTTGTTATGAGCTTTTCTTTTGTATCTCTTATCTTCTACACTTGCTCCTTTGTTGAGGACTGAATTCAGACTCCCAAGGTCACCGGGCATCCGGTGAACCTTTGGGATGAAACTTTGCTTGTATAGATGCTTTGATTTACATTTATGGTATTTGTGTGGTTTGTGATCCTTGTTTGGTGCTTTTGAATGCTTGGGTATGCATGAGAGACCTCGTATATCCATATTAGACAATACTACTTTGCATGACCATTGCCCTAGTGTTAGACTCACCAAGCTTGGAAGGGATATATGTATGAATACACCATGACCATTGGGTATTTCATAGCCCTCCAACTATTAGGGCTGTACCTAGGTTGAGTTTCGGCCCTAATTTGAGATCCCCTAATTGTAATGCGATCGTAGGAGGATTTGGTCGGAAAAGATTCCGAGCTAATACTCTTATTGGATTAGCGATTACCGCCGTGACCATCGGGGTGATCTATTTTTGGATGTCTCTTGGTCCAACCACCGCTGCCTTTGTAATTCTAACATCCATCTAGCTTTTAGTAGTCACGAGGGATCTGCTCGGGACCTCGCGACTTCCATTGTTACTTGCTTCCTTAGTATGTTTATGTGGTGAGCCTTAGTCCTTGTGTTTATAGTTTTCTCTTTGTTATTTTTCCTTATCTTGTTTTTTAGTCCTATATTTGGTAGACTAGACGATGTCATCTAGGGGAGTAATAGTAGCTCTTGGGACCTAGAATACGACCCTCGTCGTCACTGCATGGTATTACTTGACGACCCTTGCACTTCGCGGATCTCATCAAACTCCCTTCCTCGGCGGCTAGAATTACAGATGTTGCTAAAGTGCCCACTACGCATCGGTCCGAAATACTCCCGAAACCATGCTTTCATCGATGTAACGTAAAGGGGCACACGTTTACGTCATAGATCGCTTTGCTTCTTCAATGAACGGCCGCGCTGGTGGAGATCTTGTTACACATGCACAAGCCCGAGTACTTAGAATGTGACTGCCTTTATGCCCCTCCAAATAACTGTGCTAGCTTGAATAAAGGAGCTTGGCACACATTCTAGCATCTTGAACCCGACTTATGTCTTCGCGTTTGAACCTTCTCAAGATTTCCTCCAAATGGTGCACTCACGATCTACATTGGCTTCTTACTCTAAGATTCAGCTTCGCAAACCTTTATGCATGAAAGTAAAATAAAGACACATATATTAGTGTTAAAACCCGATAAAAGTAATACTCATCATAAGGATCATAAGGAAAGAACACTTCGCGTTCTTATCACACAAGCACTTATCAATTAGTGTAAGAAAACTTTATAGAAGTGTTTTGAAAGAAAAATGGTAGAAATTACTATAAGAAAATAAAGAATTATTGTTTTCATTCAAAAATTGTAGACATTCGAAAAGTAAATATAGGATTAGGGTTTGATTGAAAAATATGAGACATTTCAAAATGAGAACATAGGATTACGGTTATGATTTTTAAAATAGGAGACAATACTATAATAAAAACATGGGATTATGGTTTAGAGTCAGACCTAAAAAATACAGGACATTTCAAAGAGAAAGCATAGGATTAGGGTTTTTATCTGATGGGAGACATTTACATAGAATTAGTGTTTTTGATTGAAAAGTAGGATTCATTCCAAAAAGCAAAACAAATTATTAGATTTTGATTCAAATATAGTAGGCATTCCACATAGAAAATATAGGATTAAGGTTTTGATTGAAAAATTGGCAGTACATTACTATAAAAAACATATGATTAGGTATTGAATGAAAAATAGGAGACATTACTCTAAGAAAACATAGGATTATTGTTTTAATTCAAAAATAATCGGCGTTCTGAAAAAATATAGGATTAAGGTTGTGATTCAAATATAGTAGGCATTCATAAAAGAAAATATAGGATTACGATTTTGATTAAAAAATTAATGACATTAATATAATGAAACTTAGGATTAGGGTTTTGATTAAAAAATAGTAGATACTCCGAAAGTAACATATATGATTAGTGTTTTGTTTGAAAAATAGGAGGAATTTCAAAAAGAAAACAGGGGATTAACATTTTAATTGAAATTTATGAGACATTTCAAAGATAAAACATAGGATTAGGATTTTGATTAAAAATTAGTAGACATTCCCCCAAAAAAATAGGATTAGGGTCTTGATTCAAAAAAAATGAAACATTCCTAAAAGAAAACAAATGATCAGGGTATTGATTCAAACTTTAAAAATAGGGCACATTCTAAAAAGAGAACATAGGATAAATGTTTTGATTTAAAAATAGCAGATATTTCAAAAAGAAAAGAAAGGATTAGTTTATTGATTGAAAAAGAGGAAACGTTCAAGAGGAAAAACATGAGTTAGTGGTTTTGATTCAAAACCGATAAATAGAGACATTTGGAGAAGAAAGCATAGGATTCAGGTTTTGTTTGCAAAATAGGTGACATCCCAAAAAGAAAAAATAAGATTCGGGTTTTGATTCAAATGTAGTAGGCATTTTAAAAAAAAAAATATATAATTAGGATTTTTGATTAAAAAATAGGAAACATCTACTATGAGAAACCATATGATTATGGTTTTGATTCAAAAATAGTAGATATTGTGAAAAGAAAACATAGGATTATTGTTTTGATTCAAAAATAGTAGACATTCTCAAAAAGAAAAACATTGGATTAGTATTTGATTAAAAAATAGCCATTCTTTTTAAAAAAGATTAGGGTTTTGAATAAAAATAGCAGACATTCCCAAAAAGTTTTTCTTTTTCGAAAAATGTCTCATATTTTTTAATCAAAACCCTAATCTAATATTTTCTTATATTAATATCTCCTATTTTTAATTTAAAACTTTAATCCTTTTTTTTTATTCGAAATGTCTCATATTTTTCAATCAAAACACTAATCCTATGTTTTGTTTTTGGAATGACTACCATTTTTGGAAAGAAAGTATTAAGGTTTTGATTGAAAAATATGAGATATTCGAAAAAAAGGAAACAAAGGATTAGGGTTTTGATTCAAAATGGAAAAATAGGACAAACTCCCAAAGAAAAACATCCATAGTATTAGGTTTTTGATTTAAAATAGCAGATATTCTTGAAAAAATATTAATTTATGGTTTTGAGTCAAAACTAATAGATAGGAGATATTAAGAAAAGAAAACATATGATTGAGATTTTGATTGAAAGATAGGAGGCATTAAGAGAAAAAAATAAAGGATTAGGGTATTGATCCAAATATAGTAGGCATTCATAAATGAAAACATAGGACAAGAGTTTTGAATGAAAAATAGGAATCATTAGTATAAGAAAACATAGAATTATTGTTTTGATTCAAAAATAGTAGACATTCAAAAAGGAAACATTGAATTAGGGTTTCAATTGAAAAATATGAGATATTTCAAAAAGAAAATATAGGATTATGGTTTTGATTGAAAATAAGAGACATTATATAAGAAAGAAACACTTAGGTTTTGATTCAAAACTGAAAAATAGGTGACATTAACAAAAGAAACATAGGATTTGGTTTTTGATTGAAAGATAGGAGACATTCTAAAAGAAATATAGGATTATGGTTTTGATTCAAAAATAACAGACATTCTAGAAAGAAAATAAAGGATTTGGGTTTTGATTCAAAAATAAGAGACATTCTGAAAAGAAGCAAAGGATTAGGGTTTTGATTCAAAACTGAAAAATAGGACACATTCCGAAAAGAAAACATAGGATTAGGATTTTGATTGAAAAATATGAGACATTGCTATAAGAAAACAAAGGATAAGGGTTTTGATAAAAAATATTCAGGATTAAAAAAAAATTGAGATTAGGGTTTTGATTGAAAAATAGGAGGCATTACGATAAGAAAATAAAGAATGAGGGTTTGGATAAAAACCCAAAAATTAGGGTACATTTCCAAAAGTAAAACATAAGATTAGAGTTTTGATTGAATAGGAGACACTTAGAAAGAAATCTGGGGATTAGGGTTTTGTTTGAAAATAGCAGATAAAATTGAAAAGAAAAGAATGGATTAGGTTTTGAT
>NC_052490.1:2276044-2291357 GCF_009730915.1 Dioscorea cayenensis subsp. rotundata
AAAATTTTAAAAGTAGAAGATTGGATCGGCTACAAGAGGAAATTGCATTGACACTTTGTAAGTTGGGAAAAACTTTCCACCATCTTTTTTGATATAATGGTACATCTTCCAATTCACTTAGCATGGGAGGCTAAGAGTTGGTAGCCACATGAATTACCGATGGATGTATTCCAGTTTGAAAGGTATATGCCCACATAACTTTCTCATGACTTGCATTTTTAAAATCAAATTAATTTAGATTTATAACTAGTGCTTTTTATTGAGATATATGCACAAACTTAAAGGGGTATAGTTTCGCTAACAAATCACGACACTGAGGGATCCATTCTTTGAGAGGATATATAGCGGAGGAATGTTTGACATTTTGTTCTCGATACTTGCATGGTATTGAAACAAAAGTTTAATGGTCGAGACAGAAATTAGTGACGATTCATTATCTAGAAATACCTCATCCTTGCAAATTTTTTGTATGCTTGGGCAACCTTTTGGAAAAGCAAATATGCAAGAGTTGAGTAATGATTTACTAAATGTCGCTATTATCTACATCCTCTAAAATTGTGAAGATGTTTAATCATTTATTAGGTAATGTAACTTTATTTTTCTATGCATATTTATAATATGTTATTAATCAAATTAATTTTTGAAATGTATGATTTTTATAGTGAACATAAGAACATCCTATCAGAAAAAGGAGTTAGAAATATTGATGAGATTCACAAATGTGAATTCTCTTATTGGTTTCACAAACGAGTAAGTTAATTATTTTACTATAATATTTTGTTCCCTAATTCCATAGATTGAAAATTTATTAAAATTTTAATGTACAATATACTACATGATTAGTGATGCATATAATGAAAATGATGAAGGAATAGATATAAATATGCTTGCTTTGGCACGGGGTCCTGAACGAAGAGTAATTTGCTATCCAGGCTACAATATCAATGGGTTTCGTTTCCACACAAGAGATCGAGATGAAAACAAAAAAACTCAAAATTGTGGCGTTATGGTTAAAGGAGAAGGAAATGACGGAGAGTTGTCATATTATGGAATAATATTGGATATAATTGAACTTCGTTATACAGGAGGGAACAAAGTTACATTATTTAGATGTGACTGGTATGATACTTCTCGGGAAGGTATTGGTTATAGAAAAGATCGTTATGGGATTGTTAGTGTCAACACGACACGAAAACTACATACAAATGAACCATTTGTTTTGGCGTCTCAAGTGACTCAGGTTTACTATATTAAAGGATTGAAAGATCCTACATGGGCTATTGTCAGTGAGATAAAACCAAGAAATCTTTATGAAATTCCAGAAAATGAAGAAGAGCCATATCAAGAAGAATATGTTGTTTATGATGTATGTGAATCACATTCACAAGATGATTTTGAAGATATAGATTGGAATAAGCATGGAGTTGAAGATATGATAGTGGAGTAATTGAAGCTTTTCACATATTTATTATATACCTTTTAACATTCTTCATTTTGGTGAGTCATTTTACCTATTTTGTATTTATTACTTTGATCTTGATCTTGTTATGTTAGCATTAATTAGTATAATTTCTGAATTATCATTTATGTTATTCTCTTTTTTTCCCTTTTATTTTCATGTTTGTATTAAGAATTAATATTTGTTTTCTTTTTTATAGGATTATATTGAAGATGGCAAGGAAAGGAAAAGCACGAGTTAGAAATGATTCAAATTCAGAAACACAAAATAATCAAGCGCCCAAAACCAAGTGATGATGATGAAAATGTTGAAATTAATCTTGACTTCATTCATTGCCATCATCTACTCGAGCTTCAAATGAAATATGTTCTTCTTGACTACCTCCAAATAAAAAGACATAGAAAAAGGTAATGAAATAATATTTTTAATTTATATACTTTATCTATTGAACTCTAAATATTTTTTAAATTCATGGATGACTTTGTTGAAAAAGTTAATGTGAGAGGAAAGGCTAAAGGTGTCAAGTCGGGGAGAAGGAATTGAAGTTGAGATATATGACAATAGGTAAAATATACCATCCTGTAACTACTCATGAATAAATTGTTGATTTAATCTTTTTATAGCCCTAAATTATTTTCTATGATTTGCAAAATATCTTGTTATAGTTTTGTAACTTCTATCATTTAGACATCTTAATGTACTACATTTTTTTTCACAAATATACTGAGTTATAACACCAAAAAGCCATTAGTGAAAATACATGTTCTCTTCCATCAAAAAAATTAACGGTCCATGGACATCTTATTCGATATTTGAAATCCGAAAAGGTCGATCTGAGGACACTAGCCATTAGCTGTACTTTTTGCTAGATATTTGGCCGTGGGGTTCTCACATAATCAACTAGAAGAAAAGTGAAAAAGCATTTGAGAATTCAGTTAAAAGTGTTGATACTCACGATTGGATGTTACGTATAAGGAAACCAATTTTTGATAAGCATGAAACCCGAGGAAGATGGGTTACAAACACCCACCTTCTTTCATTCCTTCTAATGTGTGGAAAGAAATGGTGAACAAATGGATGGGAGATAATTGGCGAGGTTTAATATTTATATATATATATATATATATGTAAATTGTTATAGGGTTTTAATTCTATTAAGAGTAAGTGAAATTCTAATATTGTTGGTATGTATGCAGCACAAAAGTGATAAAAATAAAATTAATCGATCACAATCTCAAATCATTCATACTCTTGGCGGAGTTTTTCGATGGCCAAGCATAGGTGTGACATGGTAACTAATATTTTGTGTTTAACTATTTAATATTTTTCTAATGGATACATATTTTATGCCTTTCAAATTGATCATATTACCTTAGGTTAAAGAGACATGGTCAGAGCTAGGCCAAATTGATTGCTTTAAAAAATTCCACACTAAAAAGGATGGAGAGAGTTCGGCTACTGAGAAAGCAAAAGATCTATGGGTATAAATGTTTTTTTATCGTTTAAGTCTTAATATTGTAATGAGTATTTATAATTATATTTTTCAATGTCAGGATCAAATGGATAATATTAGGTCGACTACAACGTCTGAAGGTTCAATAGTAAAGGAATGGGAAATATATCGCAATGTTACAGGAAAACCTAGTCATGGTCGCGTTCTTGGATTAGGTACGTGTATTCAAGGGAAAGATGTGTATGGTAGTAGTTCCTCTCAAACATGTAGCAAAAGATGCAAAGACATTTAAAAGATGAAGGAAAAAGAATAGGAGGACCGTTTCAAGCAAATGGAGTCTACAATTGATAAATTGGAACAAGAAGTATTCGTTATGGTTCAAGCGGCGTTGCAAAGTTTGGGATTATCTAATATACAATTAGCTACACAGGTATAATAATATAATTTAATGTTTTTAATTATTGTCTTTATATGATTTTTAGATTGTTGTTAATGTAATGTATTATTTATATGTTATTTTAATTTATTATCTCACATTCTCTTTCCACTTATGTTATCTTATTCATTTTCCTTTAATACTATTATGTTTATAGTACATACAAAATCCTATAATTAACTATCTCATCACTAATATTATTTAATACTCGTACCAAACATATATGCATCTTAGGCTTTAATGCAAAATTTTCATTTTAATAGTGTACTATTGAATTTTAAAATGTTTGCATGTATTATATTTGTGTGTAGGGAGGTGGTAATGATCTTATTGATGTTATAGCTAATTCTCAAGAAAATGTAAGAGATGTTCATCATGGCAATGCTAATGAAAAAGATGGCAATGAGAATAGCTTGGAGGAAGATTCCGAAAAAGATGATGAAGACAATGAAAATGAAGAAAGTTGTGAAGATGACGATGATGACGATGATTGAAGATTTAAATGTTTTGAATGTTTCCAACTCTTATTGGATTTCATTTTTCAAACTTTTATTGAGTTAATGTTTTGTAAAAGTCTATAACACTTAATTCTTCACACTTATTTAGTTTCATGTTTTGAACTTTTATTATGTCATTGTTTTGTAGAATCTTATAATACTTAATTTTGTTAGACATGAATCAATATTAACCTATTATTAGGTTCATATGTTAAATTGAGTCAATATTGTGGTAAATGAGCTTGTTGTGTATGAGATTGTTGTTATATAATTTAAATTATATTGTAATATAGGATTTGAATTAATTAGGTAAATGCTATCCATTTTTTCATATAGCATTTGAGATGACTTGGTCACAAAAAGATTTAATTGGATGGACACACAAAAATATTCATTTGTGACGAACACCGATTGGTCACAAATAACAGTTATTTGTGACAACAAAAAGTTAGTCGCAAATAATAAGTTGTTACGATGACATATTCTTTGTTGCAAATAATATCTTTTGCGATGGCATACACTTTGTTGCAAATACTATTTTTTGTGACGGCTTCATCTTTGTTGCAAATATTACCTTTTGTGACGGCGTACTCTTTGTTGCAAATAATATCTTTTTGCGATGATCAATATGTCATCGCAAATAACACTAATTCCGACAACTAGTTGCCATTGCAAAAACATTTCGTCGCCTTCATTCGTCGCATTATTAATGTTTTTGTAACTAGATTTTAAATTTTTTGCGACGGCTTTATGTTGTCAGAAAAACTAGTTTTTGCAACGGTTGGTTGCAATAACTATCTTTTGCGATGGAGGCAGATACGATGACATGCGACGGTGAAATGATGTCTCAAAAAACCTTTTGCGATGACATTTAAGTTTTTGCAAAGGTAACTGGTTATAGCAAAAAGTAGTTTTTCTTGTAGTGACAAGCAAGGGGTGTGTTAGCAAGTAACCCTGATATGTGTCTTTTCCTCTCCCTTTGCTAGATTATTTATCAAACTCCCTTGTACTAGCTCCTTCACTCTTCACATGAAGCGCCTTCTCCTCCATCTCCTCACTAGACCTATTTAGATAAGCTTCGTGGGCTTGTAATGACCCACTAAGCTCTTCGACAGTAAGCTTGCTTAAGTCTTTAGATTCTTCAATAGTGACTACTATGTAGTCAAACAATGAGATCAAGCTTTGAAGCACCTTTGCCACCACCACTTGGTTAGTGATAGGTTCACCAAATATCTCCATTTGGTTTATCACTCCAACCACATTGATGATGAAATTTTGAACAGATTCATTGTTCTTAATTTGAGTAGTCTCAAAGTCATGTCGAAGCGTCTGTAGTTTCATTGACATAACTTTAGAAGAGCCCCGGAACTCAGTTCTAAATATCATCCATGCTTCTTTGGATGTTGATCCAGCCACTATGCGTGAGAAAACATCTCATGCACCAACTGCTGGATGAAGAATAATGGCTTTGAATCTTTTTTTGCAGTTCTCCTTGTCGGACTCTTCATAGCCATTCTCGATGAGTTCCCAAAGATCTTTTGACTTGAAGAGCTTATGCATCTTTATTGATCATCATTGAGATAGAAATAGAGCCTTTAAGAGCAAAGGTTGGTTGTGAAATACTCATAAAGTTATTGTTCATCACCGTGAGAGAGAAATATAACCTTTAAGAGCTCTGATACCTACGTTGGGATTTGAGAAGATGAGTGTAGTATTATGAAGAGAGGATGCAAGGTTTTGCGATGTGTGGCCTGTTAGTTTTAGTTTAGACCACAACTTTCATCTTCTTACATTCAAAAAGGAATATAATACAATGTATATAGAGCGCATGAAACCGAGAACTCTTAATTACTTCACGTGATCACAGTAGCACATTTTCACAGTAGTACACTTTTCATACATAATAATATGCTAATATTCTTACTAACTCTTGATTTTTGAATCCATACCAACTTGTCATAGGCCAGATATACTTGCTTCATGTGTTACGCTGGCGCAGTTCCTCAATTGTCTCATGCTATGGTGTGGCTTCCAACTTATTCCAATAGAAAAGCTCTATTATCTTCCTTGGTAGTTCTCCCATTTACAAAAGAGAAGTGATTTTTTAGATCTTACCATTAGACACCTTGTGTCCTCTCAAATGCACATCCTTAGTCTTCTGTGATTTTGTTAATAAGATGCCAAGTAGGACAAAAGGTTGATTTTTTTTTCTTTGCTCACACATATCTTCTTTCTTCCACTAATTTCATTTTATCACCAAAAAGATTGAGTAAGTTATTAATCAATTTGTTTTGAATATCCATCTATCTCTAAAGCCCTTTTTCTTGGCATGGTATGACATCATTTAAAAAGAGTAAGCCCCTCAGAACTAACTCTATGTCTAGCTAATATTTGATACATCTAAAGGCTATACTTGTCTTTCTCCATTCCTAACTTCAGTCTTCTTCCTAGCTTATCGGTTCTTAACATTATGTTTAGACATTTGTATGAAAACATGGTCATTAGTATCTTCCTGCATTGAGTTTATACATGATAATGGTTGAAGACTGAATAATCACTCACAATACTCTCACAGAGATAATGAGAAATGGAAAATTGACAAAACGCCCTTTTGCATGTGTAATGCAAGTGCACGAGTTTGTTGAAATAATAATACTCTAGTGAGTGGGTAGTCAAATCCATAGGGAATAGTGATTGGAAACTCAAAGATTACTATTCAACTAGAACAAAAATTAATTAATAGTGATGTGAATAAGAATCAATGCAAATAGAAATAAGAAAAGAAGAAGAGGCAATCGACGATAAATAGGGCACCTGGACACTGCTCACCCTAGGACTATTGTTTCAAGTACAAGACCAATCATTATGTTCCCTAACTAATGCTTAATGAGTCCTGGAGATCCTTAAACACACAGTCCTAAAACTTAAGGCCAACCGTGACTAACCCAACACTATGCTCCGGTGGAGAAATCTCTTAGTCTCGACACCTCACACTGTGCTAGGTTACTTTAGGCTCTAGGGATTCCAAGTGATAAACCATTTTTCCTATAATAGATCTAACCTTTTAGTCCAAACGAAAGACCCCTAGTCACAATTAAGCCCCAGATACTAAGGTGCTTGCGCAACTAAGCCCCAGCGAAGTTCGTCTCTTAGCACTTCACTCTATTGTGACCGCAAAGAACTCTTGGAACGTGGAGGTAAGATAAATCACACCGGAGGGGAAAGGAGACGCTCCGCTACCTCTCAACTCACCATCTCAACCCTCTCCAATCTAGCATTGTCTAACCCTCATGGTGTGTCACTCATCTACAGTGATTACCAAAATGGATTCTCAACCCTAGTGTCACTCTATGGGAAAATCAACTCATCAAGCATTCAAGATTGGAACTCAATTTAAAACATCAATTAATGAAAGCATAATAAGAGGTTAAAGAAACAATATTATCCTAGGAATTACAAGCCCAAGTGCCCACTAGAGGTTTAGCTCTACATGGAGCAAAATACAATCAATAATGAAATCAATAGTAAAGATATGGAATCCATGAATAAAATCCTCTTGGTGTTCATATCGATGGTCTTGTGAAGTAGCCGCATCTTCTCCAAAGGTCCCCTCGTCAAGCCTAGGGCACACCTCGCCAGATCGGTGCTAATGAAAGCTCCCCCAATAACTCTCTTCCAAAGGAAACGCTAGTCGAAGGCCGTAAATCCCTCCAAAAACCTAGTCAAAGCCTTTCCAAACCCTAGCCACGGACGCCTCCAAAGGTGGAGAAAAGATAGCCAAAAGATGGAAAGAAGGATCCTGAAATCGGGCATCCACACGGGCGTGTGAAAATTCCACATGCTCCACACGCTCGTGTGAATCTGCAGAAATATGTTTTTCAGCGGCCTGTGAATAGTAATTGCTACAGTGATTTGCTACAATACCTACTGTAGTACTCCGCCAAAAAATACTCCTGAATTCACACTTTTCATCGAGGCAACATAAACGGGCAGACATCTATGTCGTAGATCGCATCACATCTTCAAGTAAAAGCACATTTGGCCACAATCTTGCTAGCTTTGCTTAAGTCAGAACACATGAGTGTGACTGCCTTTGTGCCCCTCCAATTTGCATATTTCCTTGAACATAAAGAAGGTTGGCACACACTCATATGTCTTTGAGCACAGCTTGTGTCTTCACGTTTATTTAGTCCAAGATTCCGTCAACAAAGTGCAAACACAATTTACTTTGGCTTCTTTCTTTCATACTTGTCTCCACAACCCTACATGCACAAAAGAACATAATTACACACATATTAGCGATAAAATCTGAGAAAAGTAATGCTCATCGTACGAAAAGAATACTTCGTATTACTAATACACAAGCACTTATCAAACTCCCCCACACTTAAGCTTTTGCTTGTCCTCAAGCAAAAATAAACCATTGAAGCATAGAAGAAGAAAATATTGAAAGTGTTTGGCCTTAGGTTCACCACAGCATATAAGGGAGCATTCTACAAGCAAGGGGAATTTCAACAGTAAATACGAAATATCAATGCTCTAGCTAAAAACTCAAATAAAAAAAGGATAACAAGCCCGAAGTCGTGTAAGTGTGTATAGACTCACTCAAGTCGACCTAACGTATACTCCTCAAAGTTCTAAGCATAAGAGACTTATTTATACACAAAACAAAGCAAAGAGACGGTAGTAGCCTCACACATCCTCTAAGGTAGCCCTTTCTGAAGCGGTCGCTAAGGTGGCTTTCACACTTTCTATGTGGTAACTCTTTCTACCTGGGTAGTAGCTTTCACTCATCCCATGAGATAGCTCTTTCTCTAATTAGGGTATAACTAGTATCTGACTTATGAGAGTAGCTTCATACTTCATAGGTGGTAGCTCTTTCCACCCCAAATTCACAATGAAAACATACATTTTTTTTCTTTTTCCATTTTTTTCTTTTTTTTGCAAAAATGAAAAATTAACACAAGAAACAAAACTAACTAGTCCCTTAAACAACGAACTTGAGTTTACACAAGGTTTCATGAGCGAGTAGTGCAACAAGTGTCAATCGGGCGAAAATTCCTAGAAATTCAAGTAAAAACTAGAGCACGAAAACAATCAATGTTAAAAATTCTCCTAGACTTAAGAATACAACCATTACAACAAAGGTGAACCACCATTGGCTACGTGAGCATGTAATTTCAGTCAAAACTTGTGTAATGTATATGTGTAATGTGAACTCGCCCCACACTTAAGATGTACATTGTCCTCAATGTACGCATGCAAGCACAATAAAAAGTATAACATTCAAGATCATATATGAAGGTGGGAAATTGAAACAATACTCCCCTGAACTCCTAATGGTACATTTGATGGAGCTAAATTCCTAGAGAGTTGAGTTTCAATGGGTTGTGGAGCACACACGGCCATGTGAAAATCACACTGACCGTGTCTATGACTAGTTCTCAAATTCCAAACTCACAAGACCATCTGCACGTATACACAAGGGGGATTCAGTAAACCTCAACAAAAACAAAATAAAACTCGAGTATATAAAGATAAAGCAATGAAATACAACTCTAGACAATAAAAATAAAAGATAAACTCAGAAGGAGGATCCTTTCTGAGCGATACAAGTCCAAAATAAAATACAAAAAATAAAATATGAAAACATAAAGAATTAAAAGAAAGATGTAATCAAGTGTCAGAGGCCTCCATGGTCTTTGTTGGTGCTACTGCTAGTGCTAGTAAAGAAGGTGGATCAACTGGTGCTGGTACGGGTGATGGTGGTGCTGGGGATGCCTGAGGAGTCCGGGGTCTCATCAGAAAGGGAGATGTTGTGTCTCGTTCCAGGATCTGCTGTAAGATGTCGAGACGCACCATAACTTATGTGTGGTTCGTGGCCTGTGTAGCGTGAACCTCAGCTATCTCTACTCATAGCATCCCTACAGCACTCTTGAGCCTCCCAAAATGATTATAGGTTCGAGATGGAGAAAATATACGCACTGGAGGTGGCTCCTGTGCTGCAGGGGGTGCCTCTATATCCATCTGCTCAGGCTGAGGCTCCTGCGTGTATCAGTACATGAACTCCTGGTCGTTACCCTCGGCCTCGACTGGCTCTGGTACATGTGTAATCAGTACATGAACTCCCGGTCGTTACCTATGTACCATCCCCATCTGTCTCATCGTCTCAATACCCAAGGCAGTAGGTACGATCATCTTCTCAGTCCCTCTAATAGCGTCCACTAGACCCATCCCGATGATGAGTCTAGTGATGTATAGGCCTGAGAAGATCACCCCCACTCTCGCGTACTACCCCTGGTGGCGCAAGTACTCAGCTAGGATGTGCCCCTGATGAATCGGCTCGCTCTACACCATGGAGTACAGATATAATAGCTCCTATTTTTTAGTACCCCTGTACTGTCACCACGCCCATTCACTGATCAGATTAGAACGGCGTGGATGTATCTGTATGCTGGCCAAGAAAGGCATGTAGCCTTGGACACTCCAGGCTCATACCGGCCCTGATCACCGAGTGTCCTATATACTCTCTGTGAGTCAAGCTACCCGGATAATCAGTCAGTAGGCGATCGTACTCCTCAATGTCTGTAAACGCCTCATCATACAACCTGAGTTTGACCAAAAATTGCGTGACGCTCATGTTGTAGTAATGTCTAAATGCTCTAAACTGTATGATGTCGATGCTATCAAAACTCCTGTAAGACCAGTCGAACTCGAATGACGATAATACCTCCGGCATCAACATACGGATAGCTGGCTCGCGAATAGACAGTATTCTCCTCTAGCCACCGACTGACAATAGCTCATTGACCTCATCAGCCATATCATCTGTGAGTTGAACCTCTCTAAGTGCACTCATGTCTGAGAATCGAGTCTGTCTAAACTTGAGTTTCGATAGTCGCTCATACTGAGCTTGATGCTCGGGTATCGCAAACTCCATTTGTTCTGGCTCAGGTGAAGGTTCGTGTGGATGATTGCCAGCTTGTTTCTTTGTCCTGGGAGCCATTCCTGCAAGTATTGAAAAGAATTTCGATCAAATTAACTCACAAAGCAATACTGCAGAAATCCACACGGCGGTGTGGAAATTCCACACGCCCGTGTGGATCCACGGGGTGTGAAACCTGTACGGCCACTATGCAATATGCTCCAAAATACATCATAAATTTGTTCTAAAATGCTTCTAAAGCATGCATTCATCATTTAAACATCAAAACAAAGCACATGTCAAAACGAAGAAAAGAGAGAATGAGGGTTTATCGACAAGATGAAGATGAAAACCTTCAAATCGGCTGGAAAACTTGAGTGAACTCTCTCTAAAATGATGGTGAAAGGTTGGAAGAGTGCAAGCATGCATTCTCAAAGTGTTTGGGAGTATGAAAGTGAAAAGGTGAACAAGATTTATAAAGAGAAATCACGGCCTTTTGAATTCTATACATCCACATGGGCATGTGGAAATTACCCGCGCCCGTGTGACTCCACAGGGAAGCCTCATAGGGCCAGACACACGCCCCTGTGTGTGCTCTTGGGTAGCACTTTTTGGCTCTGAACGCATCCAGATGGGATTGTGGAAATTACCCACGCCCATGTGCCCGACCAATAGGGGCACCTACACACCCCTGTGGCTCCTCTGTCCACATGAGAATTTCTCTAAGTGTTTCACACGCCTGTGTGGAAGTTCCACATGCCCGTGGATCTTCACAAGGTCCACTCACAGGGACACCCACACGCCCCTGTGACTTCTCAAGATGGAAGAGACTTTTCTGCAAGGAATCACACGGGCGTGTGGGTATTAGCCACACTTATGTGTAGTTCACAGGGTCAGATACTGGGTCAGACACATGCCCCTGTGTCTTCTCCGGATAGAGCTCTGAACTTTGCAGAGAAACACACGCCCGTGTGGAAATTCTACACGGGCGTGTGGCCGTCATAAGGTCATTCACAGGAGCAGTCACACGCCCCTGTGTCTTCTCGGGATGAGCTCTAAAGAAAAACACACGCCGTGTGGAATTTCCATACGGCCTTGTGTCTTCTCTAGATGACTTAGAAAAAATTACAGACTTTGCAAAAAAATTCTGGACATTTACATCTATTTAAAGCATGTGTATATTATGCAAATGTAACCAGAGAATCATGAAAAACATGCTCAAATGACAAAGAAAACTTTGTCACACACAATTAAGCACATAATAATACCAATAATCCACGACAAAATCACAACAATAGCTTGTTAAAGATCAAAACACCAACACTCAAGATCTTATTCATGTAAACACTAACTAATACGTAGAAAAACAGTAAAGACTTGGGTTGCCTCCCAAGAAGCGCTTGTTTAGCGTCACTAAACTTGACGTACCTATCCTTACCTCACGGGGGGCTTATAGATGAAGGTTTCCTTCTTACCCATGACTTGAAAGCATGATGAACATAGTCTTTTGAAGGTAGAGGAGGAGTTATCTAGTTTGTTACCGCACAAGGGTTCATCACCCTTACTCCATTCTTGCTCATCCCTATTAGCCTTGGGGTGTTTCTTGTGACGTCTCCTTACACGCTTCATCTTCCGGAGCATCTTCTTCATGATCCTCGGGGCAGGTTTTATCTTGTCCTCTAGACCAAGCATCATCACGTCTTCATTCTCCACTTCTTGGTCTAGCACCCCTTCATATGGGTCCGGATTTATCATTTCCTTCACATATTCATCTATTAGTTCATCGGTAGTGTCAATAAAGTAAAGAGTATCATCAAAGTCTAGAGAATGTCTTATGACTCCGGCGAGGCAATATGTAAGCTTGTCATTCTCAACTCGTAAAGTCAACTCCCTGCCGTCAATGTCGATAAAAGCTTTGTTAGTGCGCAAGAAGGACCTCCCAAGTATCAGTGGGACATCGACATCCTCATCAACATCCAACACTACAAAGTCCATAGGACATATGTACTTGTTAACTTTTACAAGTGCGTCTTCGATGATGCCCGTCGGATGTCTCACTGTTCGGCCCGCCAGTTGTAAAGTCATTGGAGTGGGCCTAGGCTCTCCCAAGCCTAGCTTTTGGAAGAATGTATAAGATATGATGTTGATGCCAGCCCTTGAGTCCACCAATGCCTATTCTTCACCCATATTACCAATGTTGCATGAATGATGAAGCTTCCGGGGTCCTTCTTCTTGTTCAGCATATTCTTTTGTAACACTGCCGAACATGAAGCATCTAGAATCAAAGACACACTCTCCTCCAACTTTCTCTTGTTGCTCAAGAGGTCCTTGAGAAACTTTGCATAACGAGGTATTTGATACAACGCCTCTACAAACGGGATGTTGATATGCAACTGCTTGAATAACCCTAAGAACTTATTGTATTGCTTATCATTTTGGTCGTTCTTCAATCTCGAAGGATAAGGGATTCTTGGCTTGTAGGGTGGTGATGCCCCCTCTTTTCCTTTTATTCTCTCCTCAACCTCCATGACCTCGGGTGCTTTAATATTGGTCTTCTCACTTGGAAACCTACCCTCAACCTCACGCCCACTTCTTAAAGTGATCACTTTTACATGTTCCCTCGGATTGGTTTCGGTGTTACTAGGCAAGCTTCCTTGAGTCTCTCTGATAATGACTTTGCAATTTGCCCCACTTGATTCTCTAAATTGTGCAATGACGTAGTGTCGTTGCGAAATGCGGCTTTAACATATTGAAATCTTGTATATGATGATTGAATGAACTTGGTTAAAGCCTTCTCTAGATCGGTCAGCCGGTTTTCCAACCCTGAAACTCAGTTTTCCATATTCGGGGATTGTTGTTGTTCTTGGAAACCTGGTCATGCCATTGTCTTCTATTGCCCTTGATTACTCCATGAAAGATTCAGGTGGCTCCTCCAACCCGGATTGTAGGTGTTTCTATATGGATTGCCATGGTTTCTCATTGCATTACCCACAAAATCCATTTGTTCTACTGAGGATATACTACCAAAAGAAATCAAGCAATTAGATGGAGCATATCCTCCCCCACACCCTGTGCAACTAGTCACAACCACCACTCTATTAGAAGTTAAAGTGTCTAACTTCTTGCTCAATGACTCCACTTGGGCCGCCAATGAAGTAACTGCATCAATCTCATGAAGTCCGGTTACCTTCTTTCTGTCTCCTATATTCTACTGATAACTGTTCATAGCCATTTCTTTAATGAGAAGCTGAGCTTCTTCCTGGGTCTTGCTTCCTAAGGTACCTCATGCTGCAGCATCAAGTAACTATCTTGTGCTCGGGTTCAACCCATTATAGAAAGTCTGAATGATTATCCACTCGGGGAACCTATGTTGAGGACATTTCCTTAGGAGCTCCATAAACCTATCCCATGTCTCAAATAGAGACTCCAATTCCATTTGCACAAAAGAGGATATTTCATTCCTGAGCTTTGCAAATTTTCCAGTAGGGAAATATCGGGCGAGAAAAGCTTCTACCATCTCCTCCCATATAGTGATCGATGCTTTAGGTAATGAATGTAGCCATTGCTTCACTCTCCCTTTCAAGGAAAATGGGAAGGCCCTTAACTTGATAGCATCATCCGTAACTCCATTAATGTTGAGCATGCCGCACACTTCCAAGAAGTTCTCTATATGATTTTTTGGATCCTCATCGGCCAAACCATTAAATTGTGTTGACTGCTGTAGCATTTGGATGAATGCTGGCTTGAGATCAAAATTCTGAGCTGTAATCGGTGGTCACACAATACTTGACTATGTGCCAAGAACTACGGGTCTGGCATAATCTGACAGTGTCCTTGGTTGTTCATTCTGTTCTGCCATATCAGACCCTTCACCTTCTTCTTCAGCTTGATTTGTCTGTTCTTACACAGGTTCTTTACCCCTTCTACGGAGTGTTCGTTTAAGTTCAGGATCACCTTCAACCAATGTTGAAGGGTTCCCTCGGGTCATAACCTGGAGCTGCAATCAATGAAAGAAAAACAAATCAGAACGATGGAAGAATAAGAAAGTGTGAAATAGAATAAATGGTGAATAGCTAAAATAGCAAAGTGGAAAGTGTTTCTAAAATGCCTATTCCCCGGCAACGACGCCAAAAACTTAACAAAACGCCCTTTTGCTTGTGTACCACAAGTGCATGGGTTTGTCAAAGTAATAATACCCCATTGAATGGGTAGTCGAATCCACAAAGAATAGTTACTAGAACGAAAATGAAATAATAGTGATGTGAATATGAATCAATGCAAATAGAAATAAGAAAAGAAGAAGAAGGCGAAAATAAAAAATAGGAGAGGCAATCGATGATAAATGGGGCACCCGGACATAGCTCACCCTAGGACTATTGTTTCAAGTACAAGACTAATGATTATGTTCCCTAACTAATGCTTAATGAGTCATGGAGATCCTTAAACACACGGTCCCAAAACTTAAGGTCAACCGTGACTAATCCTATACTATGCCCTGATGGAGAAATCTCTCAGTCTCGACACCTCACACCGTGCTAGGTTG